>NC_069801.1:48090583-48390583 GCF_027406575.1 Nycticebus coucang
AAAATGTTTAATATCACTACATATTAGGAAAATGCAAATCAAATGAATAAGATCACTTCACACTCACTAGGATGGCTATTATAATAAAAAGATAGTAGTAAGTATTGGCAGAGATGTGAAGAAACTGGAACCTTTCTGCACTGTTGGTTGGAATATAAAATGGTACAGCTGTTATAGAAGACAGTAAGGCAGTTTCTAAGAAAATTAAAAATATAGTTACTAGATGATCTGGTAATTCTGGAATTCTACCCAAAATAATTGAAAACAATGACTCAGGGGTGGCGCCTGTGGCTCAAGGAGTAGGGCGCCGGTCCCATACGCCGGAGGTGGCGGGTTCAAACCCATCCCCGGCCAAAAAAACAAAACAAAACAATGACTCAAAGAAATATCTGTACAGTCATGTTCACAGCAGCATTATTCACATGGATAAAATATGGAAGCAATGCAAGTGTCCATTAGTGAGATTAAAGTGTGTGGTATATATATATCACAGACTATTATTAAGCCTTAAAAAGGTAGGCAACTCTAATACATGCTGCAACATGGATGAACCTTGAGGACATTATGATAAGTGAAATAACCCAGTCACAAAAAGACAAACACTTTAATGATTCCACTTATATGAAGTACCTAGACATTCAAAATCATAAAGAAAGCAGAATGGGCTGGGTGCTCATGCCTGTAATCCTAGCACCCTGGGAGGCTGAGGCAGGTGGATTGCTTGAGCTCATGACCAGCCTAAGCAAAAGCGAGACCCTGTCACTACTAAAATTAGAAAAACTGAGGCAAGAGGCTCTCTTGAGCCTGAGAGTTGAGGTTGCTGTGAGCTTTGACACCATGGCACTCTACCCAGGGCAAAAGCTGGAGACTCTGACTCAAAAAAAAAAAAAAAAAAAAAAAAAAAAGAAAGCAAAATGATAGTTTGTAGAGTTTGGTGAGAAAAAGGATAGATAGTTATTGTTTAATGGGTGTAGAATTTCAGTTCTGAAATATGACAAAAGTTCTGAAGATGGATACTGGTGATTGTTGGATAACAAGGTGAATGTCCTTAAGGCCACTGAATTACACATAGAAAGTGGTTTAAGTGTGGGCTCTGGGACTACCCACGCCCTCCCTGACTCCACCTGTGGTGGGAGCTCCCACCTCCGACCCAAAATGCTTGTCTGGGGAGGTGGAAACAAGTGTAGGGCCTGCGGGAGGACTGTGTACCACACCGAGGAGGCCCAGTCTGACAGCCACAACTTCCACTGCTGCTGCTTTCTGTGCATGGGTTGCAGGAAAAATTTAGCACAACAGTGGTAATTCACGATGAAGAGATCTACTGCAAATCCTGCTACAGAGAGAAGCATGGGCCGAAAGGCTATGGTCACTGCCAGGGCACTGGCACGCTCAACATGGACCGCCGGGAGAGGCTCAGCATCAAGCCAGAGTGTGTTCAACCTCACAGGCCTACAACAAATCCAAACACTTCTAAATTGGCTCAGCAATATGGAGGTGCTGAGAAGTGTTCCTGATGTGGGGATTCCATATACGATGCTGAGAAGAAAACTGGAGCTGGGAAGCCCTGACGTAAAAACTGCTTTCGATGTGCCAAGTGTGGGAAGAGTCTTGAATCAACAACTTTGAGTGAAAAAGAAGGTGCAATCTTTTGTAAAGGATGCTATGCTAAGAACTTTGGGCCCAAGGGCTTTGACTATGGCCAAGGAGCAGGGGCTTCATGCTCAGTGAAGATGAAAACCCAGAACTAAGCATCGCACACCAAGAATCTCTTCATACTCTAGGCACAAATGATCTTGTACCACTAAACTACTGTGAAATCCCGCCAGCATTTACCCTGCTCCTGGATAGGCGGCTAATTTGTAGGAAGAGAGCACTGTATCCTTCTGCTTTATTCTCCAGCATTTTTAAGAACCATTTCTTTTACTTTTAAATAAAACTTTAGCTTGAAAAATATTAAATTAAAAAAAATGGTTAAAATGCTAAACTTTGTTTTGTATGTTTTACCACAATTTTTAAAAATCCTATTTATCAGAACAAAATAAATATTCATCTATGTCCCCACCAAAGAAAGATTCTCATTCACATTAAATGTTTTCTGAGGACAGTAGCTGACTCATTAATATTAGAGCGTAGGCATATTTTTAGGACTTTGCAATGTATCTGTGAAAAGAAAACATTCCAGTTCCTTGCGGACTTTAAATTCTAGGAGAATGAAGAGGCGACAGGTAAGAAATAAAAATAAAGTAATTTACATAGTATGTTCAAAAGTAATAAGTAATCATGAAAGAAGAAAGAATACAGAATCGGCTCGGCGCCTGTGGCTCAAGCGGCTAAGGTGCCAGGCACACACACCAGAGCTGGCAGGGTCGAATCCAGCCCAGACCTGCCAAACAACAACAATTGCAACCAAAAAATAGCCGGGCATTGTGGTGGGCGCCTGTGGTCCCAGCTACTTGGGAGGCTGAGGCAAGAGAATAGCTTAAGCCCAGGAGTCTGAGGTTGCTGTGAGCTGTGATGCTACGGCACTCTACCTAGGGTGACAGCTTAAGACTCTGTCTCAAAAAAAGAAAAGAAAGAGTACAGAATGGTGACGTGGGAGTGCTGCAGTGGGTATTATTTATAAATGTTAGATAGAGTGGCCAGAATAAGCTTCACTGAGAAGGTGACATCTGGTCTACGATCTATTAGAGGTAACAGAGATCATTGTGTGGTTATATGGAGAAGGATTATCCCAAGAAGAGGGAACATCTGCCACCAAGGACTAAAGGAACATCAGACTGAGCAACAACAAGGCCAGTGTGGCTGCAGCAGAGCGAGTACAGGAATAATGATAAGATGTTGGAAAGGTACAGGTCACTGTAAGGCTTTTACTAGATACAATCTAAAGGTAGAGTCGATACGATTTCTTGACAGATTAGAGATAAGATAAAAAGAAGAACCAAGGATGATTCTAGGGTTGTAGGTCTGGGCAGTATTAAAGATGAAGTTGAGGCCAAGTCTGGTTATGTCTTTAATTCCAGCACTCTGGGAGGCTGAGGTGGAAGCATCGCTTGAGGCCAGGAGGTTGAGACCAGCCTGGGTAACACAGCGAGACTCCATCTCTTAAAAAAAGAGAAAGGAAGAAAAGCAAAAAAAATTAGCTGAGTGTGGTGGCTAATGTGCCTGTAATCCTAGCTACTTGGGAGGCTGAAGCAGGAGGACTACTTGAGCCCCGGAGTTTGGGATTCAGTGAGCTGTGGTAACACTACTGCAATCCAGCCTTAAACCGACTATTCCTGTATCTATAAACAAGCTCTTGGCAAAGGTCTGCCTGTTTTTCCTTGAACAGCTATACATGTCCTACCCCCATTCCTTATTAACATCACTCTCTGTTCCACGTGCACTCTCTATTTACTGTTCAAAATTCTTAGCTCACACTTTCACGCATACCACAAAAGTATATTCTGCACTGAAATCATTCATGATTTGCCCTTAATATGATCTCCCTTTTCTTTAAATCTTTGCAGCTTTAATTAACTCTGTGGCACTTGCCACTTCCACAGTGTGAACAATCAGGAGTTAATTATAAATGTTATTAACCTTTCATTTTATTCTCCTAGGTTGGCCTTTCTAATACACTCACTAGCAATATATAATATTAATTCAACATTTTAACAATAAGGATCTAAAAAATGTGCAAGTATTTTAAGGTATGATTTAACCACTGTTAATACAAGCTTTTTAGAAATCTCATTTGCTCTCATTCTAAGTATCTGTTTAAATCAATACCCAGCACTGCTTTAACATTCCACTCTTGTTACTCATGTTCATAGTTCGTTTCCAATTTGAAAACAATGTACTCTGCCAAATCTCATCTTGCTATAATTTGTTCAATTTAAGAACTCCCAGTTCTAAAGGCATTTCTACTAATCTTTTTCTATACTCATAATCTTTAATTTGTCTCAACACTAAATTTGTAACAATCCACACTATATTCTTACGAAAAATTAAAGCAATCTACATTCAGCATGATTATTAAAGTATTTACATGTCTGAGTTTAGGTTCTCTAATTTACTGCTCTCTCAAACAATAGATGGTCTGTTTATTTGTTCTATTTTTAAATGAACAGAGGAAAAGAAGGAAGAGAGTTACTTAAGTTGAACACCTTTCAGACTCCATCAAACCTAGGTTTGAATCTTGGCTTTACCCGGTTCAAATCTAGTAAACTGTACAATCTTCATCAAGTTAATGTTCCTTGCTCAATTTCTTTTCTTTCTTTCTTTTTTTTTGAGACTGAGTCTCACTTTGTCGCCTTGGTAGAGTGTCATGGCGCCATAGCTCAACAGCAACCTCAAACTCTTGGGCTCAAGCAATTCTCTTGCCTCAGCCTCCCAAGTAGCTGGGACTACAGGTCCCACCACAACACCCAACTATTTTTAGAGGCGCGGGGGAGGGTCTCACTCTGGCTCAGGCTGGTCTTAAACCTGTGAGCTCAGGCAACCCACCCGCCTCGGCCTCCCAGGGTGCTAGGATTATAGGTGTGAGCCACTGTGCCCAGCCCCTACAGTTTCCTTATGTTTAAAATGAAAATATTACTTAGCATTTATAAAAAGAATGAATAAAAAATTAGATATCATAAAGGATGAAGATGGGATGCTGGAATAACATTTGGCTTTTCTCTGCATTACTATCATAACTTATATGCATTTTAATTATCTATTGTAAGCCACATATCTTTTAACTTAGACCAAGATCTGTAAGAATCAATGCTGACTCTTAAGCTGCAAAGCAACAGGGCCTTTTATAAAGCAAAACATTTTTATTGGTTTTATTGATATTGGGTAGAATGCATATTCTAGTAAAATTTTTAACACGAACAATAAATGAGATAATGAATGAATTTAAAAAGTAGAAAGAAACACAATGCTTATTGTTATTATTGGTAGATTACATTTTTCTTTTAGGAGATGGGATCTTGTTATGTTGCTCAGGCTGGAATGCATGGGGTTGATCACAGTACACTGCAACCTTGGACACCTGGGCTCAAGGGATCCTCAAGTAGCTGAGACTACACGCATGCACCAGGACACTGATTCATGTTATTTTTTGTAGAGACAAGGTTTCACCATGTTGCTTGCACAGATGGATCTTGAATTCCTGGCCTCAAGCAATCCTCTGGCTTTGGCCTCTCAAACTGCTAGAATTACAGGTATTAAGCAACTTTGCCCAACCAATAGAGTGAATCAAATCATGAATAATTTTAAAACCATAAATAACAGGATGAATATATTTAGAGACAAAGAAAAGATAATCTTAAAGAACAGTGTAATGTTTAATGCTCAGTAAAATATATAAATTATTTGTTTACCTGAATCACTTGCTGCAACAACTGTTCCACCAGGAGCAAAAGGATCATTGTGTTTCAGTGTTTCTACCTAAAAAAATTACACAAAACCATGACTGAGAGTAGCAACATTTCATGACCAAAACCTCGTTTCCATTGTATTGTTTGCAAATTCTAGATTAATTAAAGAAAAGAAACACTAGGAGCAAATGTTTCTCCCAAGTGATGTGCAATCTCACTAAAAGAAAATAATGTATTTTATTTTCTAGTCTTAACTATGAAAAAGAACACTCACTCATATAAGTGCATAAACAGACCTATGGCTTAACAAATAAATATTAAGTGATCATCTATGTAATCGCCTCCCAGGAAGTTGCCAACACCTCACAAATCTTCACTCTCATATCACAATCCTGACTTTGGTATATTCATTTCTTTATTCTTCATAATATTGCTATCTTCACACTGTTTCAACTTTTTATTCTAAAATAATATAGACTTACAGAAGAGTTGTAAAGATAGTACAGAGTTCCCATACATTCTTTGCTTAGCCTCCTCTAATGTTAATACCTCACATAATCATGATACATCATGTATTAAAACTACAGAATCAACCCTGGTACAAAAGTATAAACTACAAAGCATTCTATAATAGACATACTCTTATTTGACAATGTGATTGTTACTTTCTTTGCATTATTATTATTACTATTTCGATGCAGTAATCGTCTGATTTATTTTCTGAATGTGTTTATTGTTTATTCTTTACGAGGTTTTTGTTTCTAGTCCTTATCTTAAATATTGTTGTTATTAAATTTTAAGCCTTTTTAATTCTGTGAAGGCAAAAGTGGAAACCTAATAAACACATGTATATGTAAAAAAAAAAAAAAAGTATAACTATAGACTTTATGGGGATTTTGCCAGTTTTTCCATTAAAATCCTGTTTATTTATTTATTTATGGTTACGGAGACAGAGTCTCTGGTTGGGTGCAGTGGCTCACATTTATAATCCTAGCACTTTGGGAGGCAATGCCAGAGGATCACTTGGTGCCAGGAGTCTGAAATTAGCCTGAGTAAGAGTGAGACCATCTCCATAAAACATACAATTAACTGGACATGGTGGCACACACCTGCACACCCAGCTACTCAAGAAGCTGAGGTAGGAGAATTACTTGAACCCAGTAGTTTGAGGTTGCAGTAAGCTGTGATGAGGCCACTGCACTCCAGCCTGGTGACAAGTAGAAACTCTATCTTAAAAGAAGGAAAAGAAAAAAAAAAAAAATAAGGAACAGTCACTGGCATGAGTTAAGTGACCAACTACTGGATGAGTATCCCATGAGAGAAATACTGGGGACCAGAAGCGTTTTGGAATTATTTGGATTATACTTACCAGCTGAGTATTCCTAATCTGAAAATCCAAAATCCAAAATGCTCTTAAAATCCAAAACTTTTTGAGTGCGGACATGACACTTAAAGGAACTGTTCATTGGAGTGTTTTGGATTTGGGATGCTCAAACTATATTACTATTTTTTTTTTTTTTTTTTTTGAGATAGAGTCTCACTATGTCGCCCTCAGTACAGTGCTGTGGCGTCATAGTTCACAGCAACCTCCAACTCTTGGGCTTAAGCAATTCTCTTGCCTTGGTCTCCCAAGTAGCTGGGACTACAGGTGCCCACCACAATGCCTGGCTATTTTTTTGTTGCAGTTGTCATTGTTGTTTAGCAGGCCCAGGCCAGGTTCCAACCTGCCAGCCTGTGTATATGTGACTGGTGCTGTAATCACTGTGCTACGGGCACTGAGTCTGTCTTACTATTTTTTCTTTTAACTTTGAGAGAAGGAAAACTAATAGGCCTTTTTTTTCACAGTAGCTTGCAGATTTGATTTGGCATCACACAGAGAAATAGAAAAGGCATGCCTAAATGTATATCAGGATTAGTTTTACTTCTTCATTATATACCCTAAAAGGCCGTCAGGAGAGCAAGAGGAAGTGGAGAGACTGTGCAGCCCATAAAGGAGTAAGTGGTCACAAAAACTCAGAACCATCCCTGGTATGTAGAAGAATTAGATCAACTACAGCTGTTTATCATCAGTTTAGGTTTTGTTTTCTTTATAATAGTGAAATTATGAGCTGTCGGCAAAGGCAATGTTCCCTTTGAAATCTGTAAAGAAAAAAAAAGTAGAACAAATGGTAGAAAAATCTCACCAGAGAGAGGAACAAAAGGAATGTGTTTATTTTTATTTACACATATACATAAATATAATATTTATTTATTTGTAGACAAAAGTCTCACTCTGTTGCCCAGGCTAGAGTGCTGTGGCATCAGCCTAGCTCACAGTTCTAGGAATTTTCCTGCTTCAGCCTCCCACATAGCTGTGACTACAGGCACCCGCCACAACATCTGGCTAATTGTTATATTTTTAGTAGAGATGGGGTCTTGCTTTGCTCAGGCTGGTCTCAATCAAACTCCTAAGCCCAAAGGATCCTTCTGCTTGGGCTCCCAGAATGCAAGGATTATAGCAGGCGTCTTCAAACTTTTTAAACAGGGGGCCAATTCACTGTCCCTCAAACGGTTGGAGGGCCAGACTATAGTTTAAAAAAAACAAAACTATGAACAAATTCCTATACACACTGCACATATCTTATTTTGAAGTAAAAAACAAAACGGGAACAAATACGATCACACTGCTGCATGTGGCCCACGGGCCGCAGTTTGAAGACCCCTGAATTGTAGGAATCGAGCCACTGCACCCGGCCAACATGTTTCTTTTTAAATTAGGAACACCTGACTTGGCTTTTTTGCTCTTTAAATGATAGGAGTAGAGAATGTGAAGTGAGAAAAGAATTCAGGTTGCAGTAATTTTAGAAGAATTTTGCAAATGGGTCAAATGGGTCTATATTGCAGACTGTTACAGCAGTGGTTCTCAACCTGTGGGTTGCAACCCCTTTGGAGGTCTCCTGCACATCAGCTATTTACATTATGATTCATAACAGTAGCAAAATTACAGTTATGAAGTAGCAATGAAAATAATTTTATGGTTGAAGGTCACCACAACATGAGGAACTGTATTAAAGGGTCGTGGCATTAGGAAGGTTGAGAACCCGTGTGTTATAGGAAAACAGAGGATCCAGTAGCCTGTGGAAACAACAGATACTCAGTTACAGAGGCATTTGTCCAGTTTTACATCAGTGGAAAATACCAGCTGTTGGCCAAGTAGCTCTTTACTGAATAAAGAAAAGAAGTAATTCAAGAATACCAAAATCTATTATCTTTGAGTCAAATACTCTTTCAAGGAAGTAATCTTTATCTAAGAGTATTAGAAGACAAAAACTGGCTGGGCACTGGGCCTCACGCCTGTAATCCTAGCACTCTGGGAGGCCATGGGGGATGGATTGTCTGAATTCAGGAGTTTGAGACCAGCCTGAGCTCAAGAGGGAGACCCCACCAAAAACAGAAAACACTGGCCACATGTGGTGAGCACCTGTGGTCTCAGCTACTCTGGAGGCTGAAGCAAGAGAATTGCTTGAGCCCAAGAGTTTGAGGTTGTTGCAATGCCTCACTCTACCCAGGGCAATAGAGTAAGACTCCGTCTCAAAAATATTTTTTTTTTTTTCTTCAAATACCTGTCAACTAATTGCTCCTCAGTGAGTTATTTATTTATAGACATGAAACTGCTGCCTCAAAAAACTAAGTCTCCAACTATAAATTAAAAAAAAAAAAATACAAAAAAACTTCCAAAACCATTTTTAATTAATGAAATTGGATCATGGATACACAGAGGTTTGTTAAAATATGAACATTATTCTGAGTATTTTTAATATCCATAATAAAGATTTATTTAAAACTCTCCAGATAAATAACTTAGCTATATGATCTTGAGCATGGAAGTTAATTTTTCTGAGTTCTAATCCCCCCACCTTTTTTTTAGAGACAAAGTTTCACTCTGTGGCCTGGGCTAGAGTGCCATGGCATCATGCTAGCTCGCAGCAACCTCAAGTGATCCTCCTGCCTCAGGCTCCCAAGTAGCTTGGACTATAGGTGCCCACCATAATACCCAGCTAATATTTTCTATTTTTAGTAGAGATGGGGGTCTCACTCTTGCTCTGGTTGATCTCAAATTCCTAGGCTCACAGGATCCACCTGCCTCAGTCTCCCAGAGTGCTAGGATTATGGGCATGAGCCACCATGCCCAGAAATGACCTTATTTTTATTTATTTATTTATTTTATTGTTGAGAATTCATTTCATTGAGGGTACAAAGAACTAGGTTACACTCATTGTATCTGTTAGGTAAAGTTCCTCTTATAATTGTGTTCTGCCCCCAAAAGGTGTGTCACACCCTATGAAACCCTACCCCTCCTTCCTTCCCCCTCTGCTCTTCCCTTCCTCCACCCCCTTCCCTTCTCCCGCCCTTCCCTTCCTCCAGCCCCTCCCTCCTTCCCTTTCTCTGCTCTCCCCTTCCCCCACCCCCCATGGTGTATTAGGTCATTAATTGTCCTCGTATCAGAATGGAGTACTAGGATCCTTGCTTCTCCATTCTTGTGATGCTTTACTAAGAATATATGTTCCACTTCCATCCAGGTTAACACAAAGGATGTAAGGGCCCTTATTTTTAAAACAGGGAAATCAACACTTTCCCAAGGTTGATATGAAGATTAGAAACAATGAATGTAAAACACACAGAATTACCAGGATCATAGCATGTGGTTATTAAACAGTGAGTGTTGTTGTGGGTAAACAGCATTCTCAAGAGATCATGATATTTAGGGAAATTTATACTTTACAAGATTAACGCTCCAGATGTGTCTACAAAATAACATAAAATGATTTTATCTTCTAAGACATCATTGCTGCTCCTTTTAAAGTAATTTTCACTATTTTAATAACTCACCAAATGTTTCAGAAAAGCTTTACTACTTTATGGATTTCTGATTATTTTAAATATTCACAACAGGATAAGATTTGGTACACTGAAAGATGGACTTCACTTTTGAGCACCATAAGTTATTCCAGTTAATTCCAATGGGTGATCAAACTATGAAATGCCAGTCTGAACCAAAAACTAGATGAGATCGTATGAGACTGAGATTCTTATTTGGACCATTACTACATAGAATTTATCGAAAGGACACTTACTATCAGTTTTTAATCAGCCAGGCATGGTGACTCATGCCTGTAATCCTAGTACTCTAGTGGCTGAGGCAGAAGGTTACCTCGAGCTCAGCAGTTTGAGACCGGCCTGAGCAAGAGATGGCTCTCTACCAAAAATAGAAAAAACAAGTCAGGCAACTGTAATCCTACCTACTTCGGAGGCTGAGGCAAGAGGCTCACCTGAGCCCCAAGGGTTTGAGGTTGTTGTGAGTTATGAAGCCGTGGCACTCTACCCAGGTGAGAGAGTAAGACTCAACCCAGGGTGACAGAGTGAAACTAAAAAATAAAAAGTTCTTAATCCTCTCACCGATGTATTACTGCTGTTGCTGACTGCACTGAAAGGGTCAGTGCTTGAAGTGGCAAAAGGATCAGTGGAAGACTGGCTGAAGAAACAGTCAGATGCAAACGGATCTGAACCTTTGAAAGGATCACCACCAAATGGATCTAAGAAAATAAAGCACAAATACAAGAGACCAAAAAAATTATTGCGCTACATTATCCATCACCTGAAGGCATAATCAATGCCTTAAAAGATATTCTGAATTTATGTAGACTCTAAGTTAGGTACTTAATTCACAGATTCCTTTGTGATTTTTTTTTTTTTTTTTTTTTTTTTTTGTAGAGACAGAGTCTCACTGTACTGCCCTCGGGTAGAGTGCCGTGGCGTCACACGGCTCACAGCAACCTCCAGCTCTTGGGCTTAAGCGATTCTCTTGCCTCAGCCTCCCGAGTAGCTGGGACTACAGGCGCCCACCACAACGCCCGGCTATTTTTTGCAGTTTGGCCGGGGCTGGGTTTGAACCCGCCACCCTCGGCATATGGGGCCGGCGCCCTACTTACTGAGCCACAGGCGCCGCCCTCCTTTGTGATTTTGATAAAAGATACAGTCTTTTACCTATTAAACTTATTTTTTAAATTAGTATATAATTGCAAGAAATTCAATTTTATATCTCTTTATTCTATGCTATCATAATTAAATAAAACAAATTTCTAAATGTATTTTTCTCTCTGAGCTCATGGCTAACAGCCAATAGGTATACTAAGCAATTTAGAACAGGTTTAGGAAGCAAAACTGAATAGTATACGGGATTTGCTTTATTCTAATAAAAACTACCACAGAAGGAGATCTTTAAAAACCTGACATTTAATAATTCTTCAGGAGGTTTCCTTTCCCCCATTCACCTGAATGGGCTATAATTTTAACAAACAAAACTATATTCTAAACTCTGCACTAGTGTAGATCATTATGTCACATAACCTTTAGTTAATAAGGAGAAACCAAAATAAACACCAGGGGTACCGAAAAAATGTATACACATTTTAAGAGCTATTATCTGTGTGTTACTTTTCGAAGTTGAACTGAATTACAGTAGCAATATGTAATAGGACATTTGCTCAAAAGAAGGTGCTAATCACATGAATGCTAGCATCACCATGAGGCAGGCATGAATGGGATAGCTTTTTCTCTTAAAAAGTATGTATATTTATTGGGCACCCTCATACTATTAAAAGCACAAAAGCTAAACACTAACATTTTTACAAAAGCAGTTTATTAAGCAAATTCAAAAGAATATACCACTTTCGCTCTAAAAATACCAGGCACATACAGCATCTTACTGGAGCTTCAGATCAGTTCCAAAACTAAATAAAAAGAACATCCACTTCCTGTAACTACTACTCAACTTGTATTCTCTCATTTCTAAATACAAAATAACTTTATAATTAAGCAGAATTGAATTAAAGCTAAGATGTAACTCAGTAATATACTGACCAATTTTCCCAAAAGGATCATCTTTGAAAGGATCACCTGTGATAAAATAAATAAGCAGGAATTAAAAATAGCAAGCTTTACTGCTGTGATATTATTATTTAAAGGTTAACTTTAAAATAAAAGCAAAGCAAAGTTTCTTAAGACACCATGGCTCATGCCTGGAATTCTAGCACTCTGGGAGGCCGAGGTGGGAAGATTGCATGAGCTCAGGAGTTCTAGGTCCGCCTAAGCAAGAGCAAGACCCTCTCTCTACTAAAACCAGAAAAACTAGCTGGGCATTGTGGTGGGTGCCTGTAGTGCTGGCTGCTTGGGAGGCTGAGGCAGGAGGATTGCTTAAGCCCAGGAGTTTGAGGCTGCTGTGAGCCATGACACCACTGCACTCTATCTGGAGTGATAGAGTGAGATGCTATCTAAGAAAAACAACAACAACAAAAAACCTCTTAGAAGAACGCACAGGAGTAAAGCTTTGTGATTTTGGATTACATAATGTTTTCTTCCATTTATGGACCACCACTTATGACACCAAAAGCATAAGTGACAGAAGAAAGAAGGTAAGTTGGACTTCCCCCAAATTAAAAATTCCTGTGCTTAATTGTACACCATCAAGAACACGAAAAGGCAACCCAGAATGTAAGAAAATATTTGCAAATTATGTATTTGATAAGATAACTGTATTCAGAATATGTTGAGGAACTTTTACAAGCCAATAATAAAAAGACAACCTAATTTTAAAAAATGGGCAAAATGATTTGAAAGAACATTTCTCCAAAGAAGGAATATAAATAGCCAATAAACACATAAAAGGATTCTCAACATTAGTCACTAGGCAAATACAAATCAAACTCTTAAGTAGATACCATTTCATCATAACCACCAGGATGAATGTAATTAAAAGGATAGAAAATAACAAATGTTGGCAAGGAAATGGACAAACTGCAACCCAAATACAATGCTAGTATCAATGTAAAATGGTGTAGCCTCTTAGGAAAAACAGTCTGACACTTCTTTGACTGATTAAACATACAGGTACCCCCAATTAAACATGTTACCATATGACCTGTTATATAATCCAGGAGAATTAAAAACATATATACACACACATACTTCTACCAAATGTTTGTATAGCAGCCCTATTTATACGTGGAAATAACCCAAATGTCCATCAACCAATGAATAAGTAAAATGTGATATGTCCATCTAATGAAATATTACTTGTCAATAAAAAGGAATGAAGTACTGAAACATACAACAACATGGGTGAACCTTGAAGATACTATGTTAAGTGATAAAAGGGAAACATGAGAGAATATATACTTTATAATTTCATGAACAGGCAAATCTACAGAGACAGAAAGTAGATTGCCTGGGGTATGGGGCATGGAGGCTGGGACTTGATTTCTACTGGGCATGGAGTTTCTGTATGCAGTGATGAAAAATGTTCCAAAATTAGATTGTGGTGATGACTATAAACTCTGTGGCTATACTAAAAATTATAAAATTGTACACTTTAAATGTACGATTTCTGTGTCTTTCAACAATTTACATATCACAACAAAATAATTTTTTTAAAAAGAGTTCTAATATCTGGGTTTCTGCCAAAACCCTAAGCAAGTTATTTTGTCTGTGTGGCTTAGTTTCCCATCTTTAAAATGGTCATCAAGTGGCCAGTTTCACAAGGTATTTTGGAAATGAAATAAACATGCATAAAGCTTTGACACAAGCAGTATTTAACATAACTTACAGTGACATTATCAGACATTTTAATTTATCAAACTTTGTTTCTTCAATAAGACTTAATGGGAGGCAGCACACTGCTAATGCTGCTACAGCTTCCACTGTATTAAAAGCACAGTTTGGCATTTTTAGTAAATAACTGTGGTTGACTTAAGAGTACACAAGTGCCCAATTTCCTCTACTGGTCTATAACATCTCTTTCCTTGGTTCTATCTGAAGAAACATACCCTTTTAAGCAGGGGCTCCCAGGTATAATCAAAGGCTTAGTCCCAGGATTAGTTGCCTATGGGAGATAAATACTAGAAAATCTAAACACATTTCTTTTTTTGTGACAAGCAGGCTCTCAAAACTGAAGCTCTTTCTTACACAGTTTATGTATTTAAAAACCTCTTTTGGGGTAAATCTATAATATAAAAAATAAGTACTTACTACCAACAAAAGGATCAGACTGGAAGAAATCCAAGTTTGTATCTGCAACTGGATCTGTTAGTGAACTTGGGTCTGCATTAAATGGATCTTCCTAAAAACAATTTAAATTAAAAAGCATCTTTTTAGAAACCAAAATTTTAAAAAGTAACATTTTATAACAGAATAATACACATGCTTTGAAAAACATCAACTGAGTTATCAACTGAGTCATCAGCCTAGCTCACAGCAACCTAAAACTCCTCAGTTCAAGAGATCTCCCAGCCTCCCAGCAGCTGGGACTATAGGAACCAGCCACAACACACTGCTAATTCTTCTATCTTTAGTAGAGACAGGGTCTTGCTCTTTGCTCAGGTCAGTCTCAAACTACTGAGCTCAAGGGATCCTCCCTCCTCAGCCTCCCAGAGTTCTAGAGTTACAGGCATGAACCACCATGCCTGGCCAAAAATTTATTTATTTATTTAGCTTTTAGAGACAGTGTTGCTAGGGCTGGCCTCACATTCCTGGGGCTCAAGTGATCCTCCTGCCTCAGTCTCTTGAGTACAGGCATATACCCACACATGTAGCTATGAGAACATTTAAATATAAAATTATTTTTACCTCTTTTGAATGTCTGCCAGTGTCAAATTCAGGACAATCTTCTTCGTTAACAACTACAGTCAGCACTTCGTTTTCATCTGTCATAGCTAAAGGTGGTATTTCAGGACTGCTTCTTGCCTACAAAAAATTAATGCTAATGGACTAACAATACATTTTCTTGGCAGAGAAAACTAATAAAGGATAATAAAAAATTATTTAAAAATTAAGAAAGATAAGCAGAACACATTTATTTAATCTTTCTTAGGAAACAGGTTTCATCAAGCATCGAAGTTACTCATGTCAGGAGCCTCCGGGGCCCCTTAAAACCCTAGCTGGAATAAGACTCCAGGTCTTGCTCACTCTCCCTCTTACCTCTTCCTCAAACCCTTTCCTTCTCCATCCTCACGGTCTCTGTCATTTACAGCCCCATAATTTCTGGGTCAGATTACTCTAGTAGCCTTCATTCCAACTGCTTTCTGTCTCTAATATGTGCTCTTCCAATCATCTTCCTTATATCTAATAGTAACCAAAGTAATAGATCTAAAAACATGACTCTGATCTTGACTCCTCTGGTTACAAGTCCTTCAATGATTCTACTTTGTTGCCCTCCACAGAGTGCCATAGCGTCACAGTTCACAGCAACCTCAAACTCTTGGGCTTAAGCGATTCTCTTGCCTTAGACTCCCAAGTAGCTGGGACCACAGGTGCCTGTCACAATCAATGGCTGGCTATTTTTATTTTGTTGTCGTTGTCATTGTCATTGTTTAGCAGGCCCGGGCTGCATTTGAACCTGACACCAGCCGCGGTGTATGTGGCTGGTGCCCTAGCCAGTGAGCTACGGGCACCAAGCCTCTCCATTGCTTTCTTGACTGAGACTGGCAAGCAAAAGGCTAAAGTAGTAGTAAGGGAAATCTTCACTTTATACTACCCTACATGTTTGAATGATAATGTAGTAGTCTGCCTTTTGTGCTTGAGAGAAAACTGTGTAATGTACATATGACTACACTGTAAATAAAATCAAGTCAATCTTTCTTTTTATTTTATTTATTTATTTTTTTTGTAGAGACAGAGTCTCACTTTATGGTCCTCGGTAGAGTGCCATGGCATCACACAGTTCACAGCAACCTCCAACTGCTGGGCTTAAGCTATTCTCTTGCCTCGGCCTCCCGAGCAGCTGGGACTACAGGCGCCCGCCACAACGTCCAGCTATTTTTTGGTTGCAGTTCAGCCGGGGCCGGGTTTGAACCCGCCACCCTCGGTATATGGGGCCGGTGCCTTACAGACTGAGACACAGGCGCCGCCCTCAAGTCAATTCTTCATTTCTAACCCCTCTCAAACTATATCCTTCTCATCATCCCTCTCATTACTGATTAGCTGAAGACTACAACAACCTCTTACACAGACTATTCCAACAGTCTCTTAATGTATTTTTATGTCTGCAGTCTTCACTCGCCAATGCATTTTCCACATTTCTAAAAGGTAAATTTAATCATGTCACTTATTGTTTAAAATTCTTTGATGGCTACTCATTGCAGTAAGATGAATCTCCCAATGCTTTAAGATGAATATAAATTTTCTATTCTCTAGTTCTTTCTAACCTAAAAGTGATAATTTTTATCTAGGTACGTATCATAATCACTTACAGAATTTGCTTTTTTTTTTTTTAACTACACTCATCTGTATCTGGCTCCATCCCAGAAACTCTAGTTCAGCCGCTTTGGGGTAGAAAATACACATCTATATTTACATAAAGTATCAGACAGAAGTAATGCAAATGTCTACTAGAGAGAGCCTCATCTCTTAGCAATATCCTCCCCACCACCACAAAAAAATCCTTCAAAACTTCTCAATATTCTGGGTTACATATTTTCTCCTACCTTGTACCTATGGTAATAGTGTTTTCTTTATTTTTTTTGTAGAGACAGAGTCTCATTTTACTGCCCTTGGTAGAGTGCTGTGGCGTCACACGGCTCACAGCAACCTCCAGCTCTTGGGCTTACGTGATTCTCTTGCCTCAGCCTCCCGAGCAGCTGGGACTACAGGCGCCCGCCGCAACGCCCGGCTATTTTTTTGTTGCAGTTTGGCTGGGGCTGGGTTTGAACCCGCCACCCTCGGTATATGGGGCCAATGCCCTACTCACTGAGCCACAGGCGCCGCCCAGTAATACTGTTTTCAATGCCAGGAATGTATCACTCTCCTCTTTGCTTAGCCTCTCTCCAAACTGTCCTAACTAAATATCCTGTGCTTCCATGATCACAGCCCTTTAATATACCAGAGTCCAAATGTTGCTTGAAGGAAGGTCTTTTGTCTCTGTTGCTCTCTACATAACAGAGCACTTCTGCATATCGTTGTTGCTCTCCAAATAACTGGTAAATGAATGTCCTCAATATTATATAATGAAGAGTTACTTTCAGTGTGAGGTGAGGGTACTTAGAAAAAAAACTCTTTTAAAAGAATATCAAATGTCCTCAGGTGGGGCAAGGTCATACATTTAAACTTTCATCTGCATCAAGAAGTTGATTGTGAGGCTTGGCGCTTGGAGCACAGTGGTTACAGCGTCAGCCACATACACTGAGGCTGGCAGGTTCGAACCTGGCAGGCACCTGTAGTCCCAGCTACTCAGGAGGCTGAGACAAGAGAAGTCCAAGAGTTTGAGGTTGCTGTGAGCTGTGATGCCACAGCACTCTACTGAGGGGGACATAGTAAGACTCTGTCTCAAAAAAAAAAAAGAAAAAAGAAGTTGATTGTGAAGGTTACAGAACCATTGGACTCACCGGAGACTCCTGTTGTATGGGCTCAGATTCTAGGTTGCTCTGGCCTTCAGCATGTTCATTAAGGTTGGCTGTTTCACTGCTGCTGGTGCTGAGGCTACAATCTTCTGTCGCGCCATTTACAAGAATGCAGTGAGGGCTACTGCACCAATTTAACTGATTATTATGATTTTCTAGGTCTTTCATTTCCATCAGTTTCGTTTGCATCTACCAACAAAAGTACAAACACAGAACAGAATTTATTACCAGAAAGACATGTACAGTAAAAACAGCTATACTCCTAGACTTGGTCAAGGATAAATTTACTTCCATTAAGTGGAATCTTCTGGGAATGCTGCATGACTTACAGGAAAGATTTTAGTAACCTCTCCCAATAAGTTGTCCTCTTGAAATTCCAGGATACATGGATTTGCTTTTGTATATCTTTTGAAATCTCCAAGTCTGGCTCAAATAACTGTAAATTGGCAGTCCTTTGGGGTATAATTAGAAAAAGAAGGGCCCCGGTGTGGAGCAAGATGGCAGCCGAGTAACAGCTTCCTTGCATCTGGGCACCGTGAGTCTGGGGATATAGGAGTCCAGGCATCTCTGGCTGGTGGGATCTGCCTATCATCACCCCTGAGAGGATACAGGGAGTCAGCGAGAGACTTCTGGACCCCAAGAGGAGGACTAAAACAGTGGAAAACCGGCAAGTGGTCGCGTGTGTTCAATCCGCCTAAACCCGCCCGCAACTGTAAGTTCAGTAGCAGCGAGACTGCAAACCAGAAAGGCCTTACCTGTGAACTGTTTTGGTGTCTTTGGACTTGGCACTCAGCTGAACTGCCTTGGGGAGAGCCTGAGCGGGAGTGCGGAGAACTTTGGCCTTTGTCTAGGGCCCCAGTCTGAGCCGCTGAGCCAGACGGAGCTAATAGAGTTTGGCTCTGGGTCACAGGCAGACATTGTGAGCGATCTGCCCTGGCAAGCTCCGCCCTCAGGGTCGCAGAGCTGGAATTGGGTGGGAGCTGGTAACCCAGCGACCAAGTAGCCTAAGGGCGGGGTCTGAGCCGCCTTGCAGCCCTAACCCTCGGGAGCAGAGGGAGACCAGTTTTGACACACAGGGTAAGTGGATAGCCACTCCAGCAGTGATTCCAGCAACAAGCACTTCCCTGAGAAAGCTTCTGCTCAGTAAGTGAACAAGTTCAAAGTGCCTTTTAAGTGGGCTGAAGAGAGATTTAGGGTGTCTACCTGCTGGGGTTCGAGAAACTAGCAGCCTCCAGTCGTATCAGAACTGTGATTAACATCTCATACCCCAGAAGACCACGTGTTGCCCAGACAATATTCAATTCCATATACATACTGCTTTGTTTTTGGTTGCGTGTGTGTTTTTTTTTGTTTGTTTGTTTGGGTTTTTTTTTTGGTTTGGTTGTTTTTTTTGTTTATTTTGACGTTCTAGATTGTTGTTTTGTTTTTCAAGTTCAACCTTTTCCATACAGATCCTTTTTCTTTCTCAATTTTTCTAGTTTAATTATAATTTCCCATTGCTGCCTATTTCAATAATCAGAACTTCATTTTTGTTAGTGTTTCTACCACTATTATTTGGTTTTTCCAGCCAATTTTATCCCGTAAGGTTTTCTGTTTGCTCGTTTTGGTTTGATTTATAGCATTTTTGTCTTTACTCTCTACTTGGTGGAGGTGGGGTACTGTGTCTGATCAGGTTAGCAAAGAGCTGCTGACCTCAAGGGAACCACCCCACTTGGCACCCCCAGAAGGTGTTTTTTTTTTTTTTATGGTTGTATCAAAGTACCCTACTGTACACCTATATTGCTCTGTCTCCCTCTTTCTGTGCCTCTCTTCTTTTTGTCAATATTCCTTTCACCCAACCACTCTCCTTTCTCTATTTTTCTTTTTTTTCATTTTTTTTTTTTTTTTTTCTTATCACTCGGTCCTCATTTCTTTCATCGCTTTTTTGCTCTTAAACCTTCTCACCCTTCTGGTCCTATAACCCTTAGTCCACAGGCACAAGAACTTAAAGAGCAAGAGGAATTGAAAGGAAAATTAGGGCAAGTAAACAGATAAAAGAAATCACCCATGAGGAAGAATCAGCAGAAAACTCCAGGCAACATGAAGAACCAGTCCAGAACTACCCCGCCAAGGGACCATGAGGTAGCTACTGCAGAGGATTCCACCTATACAGAAATGTTAGGAATGACAGAAAGGGAATTTAGAATACACATGTTGAAAACAATGAAGGAAATGATGGAAACAATGAAGGAAACTGTTAATAAAGTGGAAAATAACCAAAAAGAAATTCAAAAACAGAATCAAATAAGAGATGAACGATATGAAGAATATAAAAAGGATATAGCAGAGCTGAAGGAAATGAAACAGTCAATCAGGGAACTTAAAGATGCAATGGAAAGTATCAGCAACAGGTTAGACCATGCAGAAGAAAGAATTTCAGAGGTAGAAGACAAAGTTTTTGAGATAACTCAGATAGTAAAAGAGGCAGAAAAGAAGAGAGAGAAAGCAGAACGTTCACTGTCAGAATTATGGGACTTTATGAAGCGTTCCAACATACGAGTTATAGGAATTCCAGAAGGGGAAGAAGAATGCCCCAGAGGAATGGAAGCCATACTAGAGAATATTATAAAAGAAAATTTCCCAAACATCACCAAAGATTCTGACACACTGCTTTCAGAGGGATATCGGACCCCAGGTCGCCTCAACTCTAACCGAGCTTCTCCAAGACACATTGTGATGAACCTGTCCAAAGTCAAGACCAAAGAAAAGATTCTGCAAGCTGCCAGGAGTAAGCGCCAGTTGACCTACAGGGGCAAATCCATCAGATTGACCGCAGACTTCTCTAATGAAACTTTCCAAGCAAGAAGACAATGGTCATCTACCTTTAATCTACTTAAACAGAACAATTTTCAGCCCAGAATTCTGTACCCTGCTAAGCTAAGCTTCAAAATTGACGGAGAAATCAAATCATTTACGGATATACAAACATTGAGGAAATTCGCCACAACAAGACCAGCTCTACAGGAAATACTTCAACCTGTTCTGCACACTGACCACCACAATGGATCAGCAGCAAAGTAAGAACTCAGAAATTAAAGGACAGAACCTAACCTCCACACTGATGCAAAAGATAACTCTAAGCAATGGACTCTCACAAAATAAGACGAATAGAATACTACCACACTTGTCAATTATCTCAATAAATGTTAATGGCTTGAATTCCCCACTGAAGAGACATAGATTGGTTGACTGGATTAAAAAACACAAGCCATCCATTTGCTGTCTGCAAGAAACACACCTGGCTTCAAAAGACAAATTAAAGCTCCGAGTCAAGGGTTGGAAGACAATTTTTCAGGCAAATGGAATTCAGAAGAAAAGAGGAGTTGCAATCTTATTTTCAGACACATGTGGATTTAAAGCAACTAAAGTCAAAAAAGACAAAGATGGTCACTTTATATTGGTCAAGGGAAAAATACAACAAGAAGACATTTCAATTCTAAATATTTATGCACCCAATTTAAATGCTCCCAGATTCTTGAAGCAGACCTTACTCAGTCTGAGCAATATGATATCTGATAATACCATCATAACAGGGGACTTTAACACTCCTCTTACAGAGCTGGACAGATCCTCTAAACAGAAATTAAACAAGGATATAAGAGACTTAAATGAGACTCTAGAACAACTGTGCTTGATAGACGCATATAGAACACTCCACCCCAAAGATAAAGAATATACATTCTTCTCATCACCCCATGGAACATTCTCCAAAATTGATCATATCCTGGGACACAAAACAAATATCAACAGAATCAAAAGAATTGAAATTTTACCTTGTATCTTCTCAGACCATAAGGCACTAAAGGTGGAACTCAACTCTAACAAAAATGCTCGACCCCACCCAAAGGCATGGAAACTAAACAATCTTCTGTTGAATAACAGATGGGTGCAGGAAGAAATAAAACAGGAAATCATTAACTTCCTTGAGCATAACAACAATGAAGACACAAGCTACCAAAACCTGTGGGATACTGCAAAAGCAGTTTTGAGAGGAAAATTCATCGCTTTAGATGCCTACATTCGAAAAACTGAAAGAGAGCACATCAACAATCTCACAAGAGATCTTATGGAATTGGAAAAAGAAGAACAATCTAAGCCTAAACTCAGTAGAAGAAAAGAAATATCCAAAATCAAATCAGAGATCAATGAAATTGAAAACAAAAGAATCATTCAGAAAATTAACGAAACAAGGAGTTGGTTTTTTGAAAAAATAAATAAAATAGATAAACCATTGGCCAGACTAACGAGGAATAGAAAAGTAAAATCTCTAGTAACCTCAATCAGAAATGATAAAGGGGAAATAACAACTGATCCCACAGAGATACAGGAGATCATCTCTGAATACTACCAGAAACTCTATGCCCAGAAATTTGACAATGTGAAAGAAATGGATCAATATTTGGAATCACACCCTCTCCCTAGACTCAGCCAGGAAGAAATAGAGCTCCTGAACAGACCAATTTCAAGCACTGAGATTAAAGAAACAATAAAAAAGCTTCCAACCAAAAAATGCCCTGGTCCAGATGGCTTCACTCCAGAATTCTATCAAACCTTTAAGGAAGAGCTTATTCCTGTACTGCAGAAATTATTCCAGAAAATTGAGGAAGAAGGAATCTTCCCCAACACATTCTATGAAGCAAACATCACCCTGATACCAAAACCAGGAAAAGACCCAAACAAAAAGGAGAATTTCAGACCAATCTCACTCATGAACATAGACGCAAAAATTCTCAACAAAATCCTAGCCAATAGATTACAGCTTATCATCAAAAAAGTCATTCATCATGATCAAGTAGGCTTCATCCCAGGGATGCAAGGCTGGTTTAACATACGCAAGTCTATAAACGTTATCCACCATATTAACAGAGGCAAAAATAAAGATCACATGATCCTCTCAATAGATGCAGAAAAAGCATTTGATAAAATCCAGCATCCTTTTCTAATTAGAACTCTGAAGAGTATAGGCATAGGTGGCACATTTCTAAAACTGATTGAAGCTATCTATGACAAACCCACAGCCAATATTTTACTGAATGGAGTAAAACTGAAAGCTTTTCCTCTTAGAACTGGAACCAGACAAGGTTGTCCTCTGTCACCTTTACTATTCAACATAGTGCTGGAAGTTCTAGCCAATACAATTAGGCAAGACAAGGAAATAAAGGGAATCCAAATGGGAGCAGAGGAGGTCAAACTCTCCCTCTTTGCTGACGACATGATCTTATACTTAGAGAACCCCAAAGACTCAACCACAAGACTCCTAGAAGTCATCAAAAAATACAGTAATGTTTCAGGATATAAAATCAATGTCCACAAGTCAGTAGCCTTTGTATACACCAATAACAGTCAAGATGAGAAGCTAATTAAGGACACAACTCCCTTCACCATAGTCTCAAAGAAAATCAAATACCTAGGAATATACCTAACGAAGGAGGTGAAGGACCTGTATAAAGAAAACTATGAAATCCTCAGAAAGGAAATAGCAGAGGATATTAACAAATGGAAGAACATACCATGCTCATGGATGGGAAGAATCAACATTGTTAAAATGTCCATACTTCCCAAAGCAATCTACCTATTCAATGCCATTCCTATCAAAATACCAACATCATACTTTCAAGATTTGGAAAAAATGATTCTGCGTTTTGTATGGAACTGGAAAAAACCCCGTATAGCTAAGGCAGTTCTCTGTAATAAAAATAAAGCTGGGGGCATCAGCATACCAGATTTTAGTCTGTACTACAAAGCCATAGTGCTCAAGACAGCATGGTACTGGCACAAAAACAGAGACATAGACACTTGGAATCGAATGGAAAACCAAGAAATGAAACTAACATCTTACAACCACCTAATCTTTGATAAACCAAACAAGAACATACCTTGGGGGAAAGACTCCCTATTCAATAAATGGTGTTGGGAGAACTGGATGTCTACATGTAAAAGACTGAAACTGGACCCACACCTTTCCCCACTCACAAAAATTGATTCAAGATGGATAAAGGACTTAAACTTAAGGCATGAAACAATAAAAACCCTCCAAGAAAGCATAGGAAAAACACTGGAAGATATTGGCCTGGGGAAAGACTTCATGAAGAAGACTGCCATGGCAATTGCAACAACAACAAAAATAAACAAATGGGACTTCATTAAACTGAAAAGCTTCTGTACAGCTAAGGAGACAATAACCAAAGCAAAGAGACAACCTACACAATGGGAAAGGATATTTGCATATTTTCAATCAGACAAAAGCTTGATAACTAGGATCTATAGAGAACTCAAATTAATCCACATGAAAAAAGCCAACAATCCCTTATATCAATGGGCAAGAGACATGAATAGAACTTTCTCTAAAGACGACAGACGAATGGCTAACAAACACATGAAAAAATGTTCATCATCTCTATATATTAGAGAAATGCAAATCAAAACAACCCTGAGATATCATCTAACCCCAGTGAGAATGGCCCACATCACAAAATCTCAAAACTGCAGATGCTGGCGTGGATGTGGAGAGAAGGGAACACTTTTACACTGCTGGTGGGACTGCAAACTAGTACAACCTTTCTGGAAGGAAGTATGGAGAATCCTCAAAGCACTCAAGCTAGACCTCCCATTTGATCCTGCAATCCCATTACTGGGCATCTACCCAGAAGGAAAGAAATCCTTTTATCATAAGGACACTTGTACTAGACTGTTTATTGCAGCTCAATTTACAGTCGCCAAAATGTGGAAACAGCCTAAATGCCCACCAACCCAGGAATGGATTAACAAGCTGTGGTATATGTATACCATGGAATACTATTCAGCCATTAAAAAAAATGGAGACTTTACATCCTTCGTATTAACCTGGATGGACGTGGAAGATATTATTCTTAGTAAAGCATCACAAGAATGGAGAAGCATGAATCCTATGTACTCAATTTTGATATGAGGACAATTAATGACAATTATGGTTATGGGGGGGGAAACAGAAAGAGGGAAGGAGGGAGGTGGGTGGGGCCTTGGTGTGTGTCACACTTTATGGGGGCAAGACATGATTGCAAGAGGGACTTTACCTAACAATTGCAATCAGTGTAACCTGGCTTATTGTACCCTCAATGAATCCCCAACAATAAAAAAAAAAAAAAAAAAAAAAAAAGAAAAAGAAGGGCCAGGGTATTGGGGAAAAAGACAGCAAAGTAACAAGAGAAAGAGGAGACGATTTTGTAATGAAGCTTCAGGAGAGACAAAAAAAGTTGAAGGAAAATACACAAGGCTTTGGAATCATTCATACATCTATTGAGAAGGAGGGAAATGAAGACAAAGGTAAATGAGCTAGTGTTCTATGCTCTGGCAGAACTTATTAATGGGTGAGAACCCTAGAAAGTATACTAAACCAGGGATTCTCAACCTTTAATACAGATGATGTCATCACGCCGGGTACCATACGTGGGCGTATCTGCCTGCGGGCGGACCCGCCTGGAGACAGACGGAGGGGGCGGACCCGCCTGGAGACAGACGGAGGAGCCGGGCCTCGGTTCCTAAGACCATCGAAAATATGTGTTTTCCAACCCCCCAAAAGGGTCGCGACCCACAGGTTGAGAACCACTGCAACCCAAGGCTATCCAACCTATATTAAATAAGGGACACTCAAAGTTTTTTGATTCTATCATATAAGTGAATTTGTACTCCTGTAACGATAGTGGGAAACAGAAGGAAGATTTCAATAAACTATACTATATTTAAAAAGTCAATGTTGTAAAACAGAGACAACAGAAAAATGCTTGTTTATATCAACATCATTAATAAAGAAAACAAATTTACAAAAATCTCAAAGAAACTGAAGAGAAGGCAGATTCAAGAAGTTCCTAGTGAAAAAGTAATGATTAAATGAAATTTTAGTGAATAGTGGGAATTTCCATTTGAATTCCTTTTATTACCATGCTGTGCATTTTATTTTCAGCAAACATAATCACCTACAAACATAATCAGCTCTATCCCCTCAATTTTATTTTATTACCATGCTGTGAATTTTATTTTCAGCAAACATAATCACCTACAAACATAATCAGCTCTATCCCCTCAATTTTATTTTCCCTATAAGATTTTTATTTTATTTTATTTTATTTTGCAGTTTTTGGCCAGGGTTGGGTTTGAACCCACCACCTCCAACATATGAGGCCGGCGCCCTACTCCGTTGAGCCACAGGTGCTGCTCATTTTATTTTATTTTTTTGAGATAGAGCTTCAAACTATCTGGGCTCTGTGTAGAGTGCTCTAGCATCACAGCTCACAGCAACCTCTAACTCCTGGGCTTATGCAATTCTCTTGCCTCAGCCTCCTGAGTAGCTGGGATTACAGGCACCTGCCACAACGCCTAGCTATTTTTTGGTTGTAGTTGTCATTGTTGTTTGGCAGACCTGGGCTGGATTCGAACCGGCCAGCTCTGGTGTATGTGGCTGGTGCCTTAGCCGCTTGAGCTACAGGCACTGAGCCTCCTATAAGATTTTTACATTGCTCAAATTGTAATCTGTAATTTACTACAGGTCTTTTCAGGGCCCTGCCTGGGGAAAGAGCACTACACTGGATTAGGAGAAAGGTGTAGACCTAGTTCTGTCACCCCCTCTATTACTTAGGTGATCTTGGTCAAACTCTTCAAGTTTTTGTTTCTTAGTTTCCAGGGAGCGTAAGAATACCGTAGATGATTGTTATGGGGCTCAAAAAGATATCTGAATTCTTTAAAATACAAAGGTCTATGAACAATGTGTGTAAAAGTAAATAGCACACTGCAACTTTCACTATCAGAGTGGTTAAGTGTTCCCAGCAACTTGTTTGTCCTCTGTCCCTTTTACACTAAAGGCCTTTAGGTATTTGAGGGTAGAGATCATAATTTATGTTACAAACTTAGTATCTTTAACATCAAGCACAAGGGTACATACTGTAAATGCCTAATGTATGTTCACTGAATGAATACTAGTATTATATCCATAAATTTAAACAGTAGCCATCAACAAGCATATACATATTACATATGCAACACACATCTATCAAACTGCATTTTATTTAGATTATAAAAAGATCCAAAAACTACACATTTATAATAAAAGAATAATCCTTCTATACCCTAGTGCTACAGAGCAGTGGCTCATTAAAAACTTATTTTTACCGTAACCCACAGACAGAAACAGATTATATACATTCGAATAGAGTAAATATATACATGGCTATGTTCCTGTGTATAAGTATACATACACACAAACACATATAATGAAGAAACATACACGTATAAACATGTGCATGAACAGTCATAGACACACATAGACATGCACATATGGCAGTGATACAAGTTTCATGAATATTTACCCTTCTCAACTATGCTATTCCTTATTTCATGAAAAAACAATTTATCATGACCATTAAATCAATTTCTTGACCCACTACAATTTACAATCTAGTATTTAAAACCTTAAAACTAAAATATGAAGATGAAGCAGTAAGTGAAAATATCTACCTGCCAAACAATTCTATTTAGGACGGTTTGCTAGTTTTGGTTTTTTTGAGACAAGGTCTCATTTTGTTACCCAATCTAGAGTACAGTGGTATGATCATAGCTCACTGCAACCTCAAACTCCTGGGCTCAACCAATCCTGTCTCTTCCTCCCAAGTAGCTGGGACTATAGACGTACGCCACCAAGCTCAGATAATTTTTAAGACAAATATTTTGGGGTGGCGCCTGTGGCTCAAGGAGTAGGGCGCTGGTCCCATATACCAGAGGGGGCGGGTTCAAACCTGTCCCCAGGCAAAAAAAGAAAAATATTTTGTAGAGATGAGGTGCCCAGGCTTGTCTTAAACTCCTGGGCTTAAGTGATCCTCCTGCCTCAGCCTCCCAAGTGCTGGAATTTCAGGCATGAGCCACTACACTCAGCCTTACTAGCATCCTTTAACATAAGCTTCCTTGTAGAGGAACCGGAAATAAAAGAGTAAAGATCTGGGCGGCGCCTGTGGCTCAGTCGGTAGGGCGCCGGCCCCATATGCTGAGGGTGGCGGGTTCAAACCCGGCCCCGGCCAAACTGCAACCAAAAAAAAAAAAATAGCCGGGCGTTGTGGCGGGCGCCTGTGGTCCCAGCTGCTCGGGAGGTTGAGGCAGGAGAATCACTTAAGCCCAGGAGTTGGAGGTTGCTGTGAGCTGTGTGAGGCCACGGCACTCTGCCGAGGGCCATAAAGTGAGACTCTGTCTCTACAAAAAAAAAAAAAAAAGTAAAGATCTATACATAAGACCAACCACAACATGACACATTTATCTATAGAAGGAATAATTTCCTAGTTAAAAAAAAATTTTTCCGCACCAAGGGTGGCAGGTTCGAACCCAGCCCAGACCAGCTAAAAACAACAAGACAACTACAAAAAAAAAAAAATAGGCGGGTATTGTGGCGGGCGCCTGTAGTTCCAGCTACTGGGGAGGCTTAGGCAAGAGAATCGCCTAAGCCCAGGAGATGGAGGTTGCTGTGAGCTGTGACAACACAGCACTCTACTGAGGGCAACATAGTGAGACTCTGCCTCAACAACAAAAAAAAAAGTTTCCAAATGAACAAAATTGAATTTAAAATTGCAATCAGAAATGAGAAAATATTAGACTATTATTTATAACAATAAGCAACACTTATTGTACATTTGTTCCAAGTATTATGCTAAAATGTCTCACAGGTTATTTGCCTCATTTAATCCTTATTGTGGCTCTAAGAGTTAAGGGTATTGTTAATTCTCCAATTCTAAAGAAGAACACAATACCAAGGTAATTTTGTCAGTAAATGGCAAAGCCAGTACTTAAACCTAGATCACCTAACCACAAAGCCCACACTCTAAAGCATTACTCCAGTAATCATCATCATATGTATAAGATGTATGATAGTTTTAATATATGAGAAGTGATAAGAAACCAACTTCTGGCCAGGCATGGTAGCTTACACTAGAAATCTTAACACTTTGGGAGGCTAAAGTAGGAAGATTGCTTGAGGCCAGGAGTTTAAGACCAGCCTGAGCAACATGGCCCTACCAAAAAAAAAAATTATCCAGCAGTGGTAGTGCACACCTGTAGTCCCAGCTACTTGGAAGGCTGAGGCAAGAGGATCACTTGAGCCCAGGAGTCTTAGGGTACAGTGAGCTGTCATGACATCACTGTACTCCAGCTCCAGCCTGGGCAACAGAGCGAGACCCTGTCTCAACAAGCAAACAAACACATCTATTTGTATTAAATGACTGAAAAAAGAAGAACAAACTAGGCAGATGGAGAAGGAGCAGAAGCTGGAAAGTATTTTTTGACTAAAAGGACATACAAGGGTCCATCTGAGCACATTTCTTACTTCACAAAAACTTACTGAACTGATTTCCTGTTTTGACTCTTGTAAGTGCTGCTGAAGAGGTTCCAGCTGAGCCTTCCCTGACTCCACACTCTCCTCCAATTCTGCTGTTTCTTGCTGTAGGCGGCTCAGCTCCTCCCTGGCTTTGGCCAGTTCTTCTTCGTAAGTGGAAATCTGTGATTCCTGACTAGTTATTTCGGCTTTCAGAGAAGAGATCTGTAACATGGAAAGTAAATAAAGAGGAAAGGAGATTTAAAAAAAGAGGTCATTGGGAATGACAGAAGAAAAACAAAAGAAGAGGCCATTAAAATGTTCTATACGCAATACACTAATTTGTTTAGTTCAGATTTTGATGGTTTCTTTTTTTAATTTATTTTATGTTTTTTTTTAAATTTATTTATTTTTATTGTTAAATCATAGCTGTGTACATTAGTGCAATCAAGGGGTATAATGTGCAGGATTCATATACAATCTGAAATATTCTCATCAAACTGTTCGACGTAGCCTTCGTGGCATTTTCTTAGTTACTGTATGTAGGCATTTGTATTCTGCCTTTAGTAAGTTTCGCCTGTACCCATTCTAAGATGCACCACAGATGCGGCCCCACCCATTGCCCTCCCTCCAACAAAACCTCCCCCCTCCTTTCCCCTTCCTTGGCCCTTTCCCTTTTTTTTTTTTTGAGACAGAGTCTTGCTCTGTTGGCCTGGGTAGAGTACTGTAGTGTCATAGCTCACAGCAACCTCCAACTTCTGGGCTCAAGAGGTCCTCCTGCCTCCACCTCCTGAGTAGCTGTGACTATGGGCACAGCAGCTAATTGTTCTATTTTTAGTAGAGATGGGGTCTTGCTCTTCCTCAGGCTAGTCTCCAACTCCTGAGCTCAAGCAATACACCTGTCTCAGCCTCTGAGAGTACTAGGATTCTAGATGTGAGCCCCCACACCTGGCCATTTTGGTGGTTTTAGATGTATGCTTTTGGTAGAGAAGGCTAATTAAGAGAGGGATAGAGGAAGGAGACTTGATGGCATAGATTCCACATTTTCAACCAAAGTTTGGAAGAACAGTACATTAAGTGCCCTTCTATTTCCACTAAAGAGGGCCTGTAATTTCTGGATGAACTTTGTTCCATCTCATGTGCCCAACTGTTGACTAGTTTGTCACTTAACAGCAACAACAAAAAAGGAGAGAATGTTTTCATCTTAAGCTGAGAAACTAAGGAATAGCTGCAGGCAGCACTAAACATCCAGACATTACCAGCTGGGCCTCCTCAGCACATTTCTTTCTGACTTCCTTGAGCTGTTCCTCCAGCTGGGCTTTCTGTTCATCCAGTTCATCAAGGAGTTCCTGTACTTGTTGTTTCTGGGCCTGTAGTTTTTGCAGATTAGTATTCTCCCTCTGAACTTCATCTTGAAGATCCTGAAATACAACAAAATTAACATATTTATTTTCATTGGGAGCAGAGAAAGGTTAACAATTGAAAGTCCACCTTAAGGGAAATAAAATCTTGTCATACTGAGTATTTTGCGCAGATCCATTAAAGTACTAACAAGTCTAAATACAATCTTTATTTGAGGACCTTTTTCCTAGAGTCCAGATTAAGATACTCAATTTGCTTACTTAAATCTGTCCTTGAGTATCTGATGGGCTTCTCTAAAATGTTGAAAAAGAACTCCTGGCATTTTTCCCAGAAGTCTGCTTCAACTTCAATCTTCTGTGTTTCTCTGAATAAAAAACATGGCATCTTCTTTGAATCTTCTCTTTCTCTCCCATCTTCAAAATATATTCCAAAACTGACTACTTGTTTTTCAACCCGAGTCCTAGTCACTCTAATCTCTCTCCTGGATTGCTGCCTTCAAACTGGTATCCCTGCTTCTGCTCATGCTCTGTGTTTTCAATACAGCATTTACTATTAAAAATGTACATCAGAAAAGAAAAAAAAAATGTACATCAGGGGTAGTGCCTGTGGCTCAGTGAGTAGGGTGCTGGCCCCATATGCTGAGGGTGATGAGTTCAAACCCAATCCTGGCCAAACTGCAACAATAAAAAAAAAAAAAAAATGTACATCAGATCATATCATTCCTCCATACAAAACCCTGCACTGTAGACCTGTAGCCTCAGCTACTCAGGAGGCTGAGGCAAGAGCATTGCTTGAGCCCAGGAGCTTGAGGGTGCAGTACACTAGGATGAGAATAGTCACTGCACTCTTGCCTGGGCAACATGGCAAGATTTCCTCTCTAAAAAAGAAAATACAAATAAAAATAGAATAAAAACTTAAAAAAAAAAAATCCCTTGGCTCAGTGCCTGTAGCACAGTGGTTATGGTGCCAGCCTCATACACTCAGAGTGGAGGGTTTGAAAACAGCCCAGGCCAGCTAACCAACAATGACAACTGCAACAAAAATAGCTGGGCGTTGTGGTGGACACCTGTGGTCCCAGCTACTTGGGAGGCTGAGGCAAGAGAATTACTTAAGCCCAAGTGTTTCAGGTTGTTATGAGCTGTGATGCCATGGCACTCTACGGAGGGTGACATAGTGAGACTCTGTCTCAAAAAAACAAAACAAACAAACAAAAAAAAAACCCTTATGTTGACTCCCCATCTAACTCACTTTAAAATCCAAAATTCTGGGGCAGGTGCTGTGGCTCACACCTGTAATCCTAGCACTCTGGCAAGCTGAGGTAGAAAGATTGTTTGAGTGCAGGAGTTTGAGACCAGCCTGAACACAATACTAAAAATAGAAGAACTAGGCGAGTGTGGTGGTATGCCTGTAGCCCCAGGTACTAGGGAGGGTGAGGAAGGAGGATTGTTTGAGCCCAGGAGTCTGAGATTGCTGTGAGCAAAACTGATGTCATAGCACTCTAGCCTGAGCAATAGAACAAAACTTTGCCTGCAAAAAAACCCAAACAAACCAAAGTTCTGGCTATACACAGTGGCTCATGCCTATAATCCCAGCACTTTGGGAGGCCTAGGGAGAAGAATTACCCAGGAGTTCAAGACCAGCCTGGGCAACATAGCACGATCCTGTCTCTAGGAAAAAAAAAAAATTGGCCAGGTGTGGTGGCACATACCTGTAGTCGCAGCTACTCAGGAGGCTTAACCAGGATTGCTTTAGCCTAGGAGTTCAAGGCTACAGTGAGCTCTTCTCCTACAACTGCACTCCAGCCTGGGTGACAGAGCAAGACCCTGACCACTCCTTACCCCAAATCCAACACCACAACCAAAGTCCTTATTTACAGTGCTCCCACACGATCCCATCACACAACTTCATTTCCTACTACCCTCTTCCTTGCTCAGTCTATTTCACTCACACTGGCCTCATTGCTATTCTTCAAATATGCCAGATATGCACCCCCATAGGATCCTTATTATCCCCTCTTCCTGTAAAGTTATTTCCCTAGGTACCCAAAGGGAGACTCTTCGTCAACTCTTCTCTCTCTCTCTCGTCTTTGCTCAACTGTTACCTTCTCGGTGAGGTGTCCCTCACCATTATCATCACCTCTCCACATTACTCCTAATTCTGCCTCAAACATAGCAATAATTTTATTTATTTTCTGTAACAGCATTAGTGAGATAATTTCAACACCTCACACAATTCACCCATTTAAAATGTACAATTCAGGCTAGGTGTGGTGGCTCCCACCTGTAATACTAGCACCCTGAGAGGCTGAGATAGGAGGATCCCTGGAATTCAGGAGTTTGAGACCAGGCTGAGCACGAGTGAGACCCCGTCTATACCCAAAGTAGAAAAATTAGCTGGGTATTGTGGTGGGCGCCTGTAGTCCCAGCTACTGGAGAGGCTGAAGCAGAAGGATCACTTGAGCCCAGGTGTTTGAGATTGCTGGGAGCTAGGGTGATGCCATGACACTCTACCTGGGTCAACAAAGTGAGACTCTGACTCAACAAAAAATATTTAAATAATACATATACTTCTATCTTTAGTCAAAATTTTTATAATCTATAGACCAAGGCTGATCTGACATTTAAAATTTCCATTATTCGGAAATAATCTTTACTGCTTTAGCGTGTCCCTATAGCATGTATCTTTCTTGTGTTTTTATGCTTATATATTTCTTTTTTACAGTATGTACTATTTTTACTTTTGGGAAAGCAAAATAAAAGTTTCACTTTTAACACAGTAGCCTGGTCAGGCGCAGTGGCTGGTCCCTGTAATCTTAGCGACCCCTGTAATCTGGAAGGCAGAGGAGGGTGGATCAACTGAGCTCACGGTTCAAGAACAGCCTGAGCAAAAGTGAGACCCCTGTCTCTAAAAATAGCACCTGTAGTCCCAGCTACTGGGGAAGCTGAGACAAGAGAACTGCTTGAGCCCAAGAGTCTGAGGTTGCTGTGAGCTGTGATGCCACAGCATTCTATGGAGGGCGACAAAGTGAGACTCTGTCTCAAAAAACAACACAACACAAAACAAAACACAGTAGCCTGAACAACTACAGTGATTTGAATTGATAATTCAACCATAAAATATTTTCCAAAAAATGCCACCTGTAGATCGAAAGTAATTTTATTACTTTGGGAAAATAATCCATTATAAATTCCTTACTTTGTTCATAAAATTATTATATAGGTTATATACCACAATATGCTGGCACCAAAAGCATTTTTTTTAAATTGTAGGCAAAAATGTTTTTTTGTTCTTTCTCTTTAATTAAAAACATTTAAAGGTACAAATATGAAAAAATATGTTACCTTCCTTCATAACCCAAAGAAAAATCTAGGACTTCACATCTCTAACACTATCTAGTTTTCATAGTTGGATATAAATTTTTTTTTTTTTTTGAGACAGAGTCTTACTATGTTGTACCTTGGTAGAGTGCTATGACATTACAGCTCACAGCAACCTCAAACTCCTGGGCTTAAGCAATTCTCTTGCCTCAGCCTCCCAAACAGCTGGGACTACAGGCACCCACCACAATACCCAGCTATTTTTTGGTTGTAGTTGTCATTGTTGTTTGGCAGGCCTGGACTGGATTTGAACCCACCAGCTCCGGTGTATTATATGTGGCTGGTGCCCTAGCCACTGAGCCACAGGCGCCAAACCAATTTTGTTGTCTTTTATTACAAATGCAGGAAAGAAAATATAACTTACCTTAAAAAAAGGTCATATCATGACTATGACATGGTGCTAATTTTTAAAAACTGAATACATAGCATCATAAATGAATATAAAATCATTTACGTATATTCACAGAAAATATGGCAAAACGTTAACAATGGCTTTCTCTAAAAAGGTTTTGTTATGCTTTCCTGTATTTTACAAATTTATCACGAACCCATATTAATAAGCAGAAAATGTCAAGTTTGCTGTTTTTAATGTATTATATCTCTGGTGGTTTCATACCAATATAAAAATATTCTGATGTGACTAAATTTTTATGTAAGAACTACCAATAATAGAATCAATGTTGGTTTCCTTTAATAAACTGAACCATTTTTCAAAAAGTATTTTTGGTGAACTACTTTAACACAACCTCAGAAGACAGGCTTACATAAGAGGAAAGCAAATCAACAAACTAATATAATATTTACTCATTCCTCTCCTTTCTCTTCCAAGGAGCAAATGCATTTTTTCATTCCTTAGCAGCGGTAAAAATCCATATGGTAATACAAAAGTATAGGCCTTGAGGAAAAGGTTACTGAGAAAATATCTCACATTAGTGAGAAACTAAGCTGGATAGATGTCCACATCAAGATTCATTATAATTAATATTTCCGTATGTCTATTTCTAAATATGAAACAAGCTCTACTCTGTAGCTAATCTATACATAGAAGGGTCTTCCTTTCCAGTAAGCAGAGTTAAAATTATTAAACTTCACAAACTCTCAAAATGAATAGATGTAAATGTACACACTACAGGGGTCATTACTAAAGTTTTGAGACAGACTGTGTTATGGTACGTTATTCACTTCCAAGAGACACAGTCAACAACGTCTTTCTGATTCACCTGTGCAAGTTTTAACTTGCTCTGCTTATCGCTGTTGCTGTGAGGGCTTCATTTGTTTCCAGCTGCATTAACTTCATGTTTTTTGATTTGTGTCTCTCAAAACTTTCATAATGATCCAAGTTACAAGAAAAACAATCAAATTTCACTACAGAATTACTTGTATGGTTATCACAATTGTAATGTAATTTCTGTATCAATATCACTATCTACATACTTGGACATGTGGATTTTATTTTGGAACAGATTGCCTATCCTTCCATCTCATCCTCCACCATGTCCTTAACTAGAGCAGTGTTAGATTCTCCTATCAAACAGTGAACTTGGTTGGATAATTTTTCTTTTATCTTATGGTGGAGGACCTTCAGGAAAATCCTCTCCTGGGCCAATGCATGATGTCAACACTAGCAAATGCCATGCTGTCCAGCGAGTGACTGAAGACACTGGCAGATGCTTTCCTAGTTCTGCTGTTTTCCCCTGATCATGCTCCACTTGCCTACTGGCACTATCAACAGTAAAAGAAAGGAGGGTGACAGCAATCGGAGAATGGCAGGAACGAAGAGAACAAGACTAGTGCCAAGGTTTGTTTTAGAAAAATGACACATCAAGCCATATGCTAAGTTCCTTACCCTGGAATCAAGGGACACTTAAGCTGGGAATCTTGGCTTTATTTAAAAAGCAACTTCAAGGTAAATGTCCTATTTTCTAGCAAACAAGTTACTAAAAATGATAAACTCACCCCCAATCCTTCTATATCCTATGAAGTACTATGGGATAGTCAAAATAAAATTTAAACAAAAACAAAAAATTCTCAGACTTATTAAAAAAGAATTAAGTTTTTAATAAGGCACAGTGGCTCACTCCTGTAATCCTAGCACTTGGGGAGGCTGAGGCAGAAGTTTGATTGCTTGAGCTCAGGAGTTTAAGACTAGCCTGAGCGAGAACTAACTGGCATTGTGCTGGGTGCCTGTAGTCCCAACTATTTGGGAGACTGAGGTAAGAGGATCTCTTGAGCCCAAGAGTTTGAGGGTGCTGTGAGCTATGACTCCACAGCACTTTATCCAGGGTAAAAGAATACAACTCTTGTCTCAAAAAACAAAACAAAACAAAACAAAAACCTTGATTCATTTTAGCAACCCAAGTCAGATTTACAACTAAAGATGTAAACTTAAAAATTAAACCTATGAAATATTAACAACATGAATGTTTGTATCTGTTTCATATTAATACAGAACAAAAGATAAACAGAAGAACACTAATTTATGAATTAAACACTTACTTAAAAAATGCAAAGCATATATACTAGGAATACCAATACCAGAAGAATTATTAAGGAGAATAAGGAGAATTTTAAGTTTGTTTGTTTGTTTGTTTTTGAGAAAGTCTTGCTCAGTCACCCCAGGCTAAAGTGCAATGGCATCATCATAGTGGAATTTTAAGTATTTAAGCAAACGCTAATCATCAAACTTTGATGTATGTGGTAAAAAATTTTTTAAAAAGAAAGTGCTAATTATTTATTTAATTGATAACCCCCCCCACCCCAACTCTACAGGCTAACCCTAAACTAGAAATAATCAGGTCCATTATTGTTTTGTTGGACTAATACTCACAATAGAAATTATAGGATTATTATTTTTTTTTCTTTTTCTTTTTTTTTTTTTGAGACAGTCTCACTTTGTCTCCCTCAGTAGAGTGCTGTGATGTCACAGCTCACAGAAACCTCAAACTCTTGGACTCAAGCGATTCTCTTGCCTCAGCCTCCCAAGTAGCTGGGACTACAGGCATCCGCCACAATGCCTGGTTATTTTTAGAGACAGAGTCTCCCTCTGATTCAGGCTGGTCTTGAACCCGTGAGATCAGGCAATCCACCTGCCTCAGCCTCCTAGAGTGCTAGGATTACAGGTGTGAGCCACTTCATCCAGCCTATAGGCTTATTCTTTATATAAAAACATGTATCAGTTATAGAGCAATATGTTTCAAAGAACAGAAAGGAAGCCTACGGTGGGTGTCAGAAAACCCCATTAAAACCTGCCTTTATTTCCCAATCATATACTTCCCAATAGTTCAAAAGGGCATTTTGGCTAAGAGAGAAATACTGAGCTCATGCATCTAATTTAATTTCCAACTAAGATAAGTCATCCTTCTTCATCTAAGGAAAAAAACAACTAAATGAATTAAAGTGAAAAACATATTGTCAATTACCTAGAATTAACTGAATCTTTATTGATGAGGCATAAATAACTGGGAACCTCTTTTGCAGGAGGGTAGTATGAACAGTATGAAAAAGTCCAACTTTTCATGAAACTTCCTGTGCTCAGAATCCTTTCTGCTTCTGGGTTCTAGGTGTGTCTTGTTCTCTTGTTAATTTCATACATAAAAACAAAGTTTATGCATTTCTATTGTTAACATCTTCCTTAACTGCACCTCCATCTAATGTTATGTTACCAAATATAGTGGAATACAGGATCCAAAGCCCAATTTCTAAGCCCAAGGAAATCATAATATATGGCTGGAAGACACAGGAATCTATCTACGTAAACAACTGACGCTGTAACGGCAGCATATGGCACAGGCCATAGTAAGTGTACCTGCACTCCTCTGAAAGAGTTCCAAGACAGGAAAGACTGGTGTCTAAAGAGACAAAGAAGGAAAAGTCTGAGAGAAGTGGTAGGGTTTGAGCTGGACTTTTAGACATGAGTAGAATTCACATAAATCAGGAGAGATAGAGAATATTCTAGATTATGACAACAATAGGTATAGAAGTAGGAATAAGAAGAATATATAAGGCACACAGTTCAAAGTCAGACAGTCAAAACTGAAGAATGTTTCTATTTCATTTTTTTCTCTATCCCCAATAAATCTACGAGGTATTTTTTTTTTCCTCCCATCATCAACAGTAGCAGTAGACAACAATAAAGATTTCATATCTGCAAGTTGTGATACCAGAATTGGTTTACAAAGAAGGCAAGAGAGAGTAGGGGAAGCACTTATGATCTGACTTTAAAATTTTAGATGTTAGGTAATAAGGGTGGCCAGTGGTGAGGAAGAAAAACACTGACGGAAATGGCCAAGTTCAAACTTGAAGCCAGATTGATTTAGACATATCAACCTTAAAATGATACATATCAAAATGGTTAACTGGAGATGTGGAACTGGCATTGAGGAGAGTTGAAAGCTTAATACATACTTGAGTATCATCAGCATATGGATGACAGGGGGTACAGAAAAGGAAGGAAAAGAGGTGGAGGGGAACAGAGAGAGAGAGAGAGGCCCACACACAGAGCCTGTCTGCCCATCTGTCCCTGGCAAAGGCAACAGAAGCAAAAGGTCAGAGAGGTAGGAGGATATTTAAGAGAATAAAACCCAAGAAAGCTGTATAATCAACACAGGAAGGATGAAGAGATTTGGCCTTAAGATTATTGCTGGCTTGGGGAGAAAAACCAAAGCACACTAGTATGCATAAACAGCAGAATGAAAGGGTTACTGAAAAGATAGAAGGGGGAAAAATGCTACACAAAACAATAAAAGTAGAGAAAAATAGATTGGTGGCTAACATAGCAGCAACAGTCAAAACGGGTGGCACATTTTCAAATTGGAGAGGTCCTATGTGCCAAATCCTATGCTGACTCTCATAGAAGTTAGAGAAGAAAGAGCTTGAAGATGAAGGGAAGCTAATAGGCAGATGACGGTAGGGTACAGAATAATAAAGCTAATCAGAACATTTACTGACTACTTACCAGCTGCTAATCACTCTGTGAGGTACTTAACCTGCAAGACCTCATTTTATGCTTACGTCAACTCTTAAGGGTTTGGTATTTTTTTTTTTTCGTAGAGACAGAGTCTCACTTTATGGCCCTCGGTAGAGTGCCGTGGCATCATACAGCTCACAGCAACCTCCAACTCCTGGGCTTAAGGGTTTCTCTTGCCTCAGCCTCCCGAGTAGCTGGGACTACAGGCGCCCGCCACAATGCCCGGCTATTTTTTGGTTGCAGTTTGGCCGGGGCCGGGTTTGAACCCACCACCCTTGGTATATGGGGCCGGCGCCTTACCGACTGAGCCACAGGCGCCGCCCGTGTTTGGTATTTTTATTATCCCATGTTATAGAAGAGAAAACTAAAGTGTAAAATGGTTGAATTACTTAAGATCACAAACCTAGGAAGTGACAGAGCCAGAAACTGAATTCGAGTTTGTGTGATATCATATTGTTGCTATAAATCTCTATGTAAAGCTGAAGATAAATATTAGGGTAGATCTCTGAACATTTTTTGACCAGTTAGAAGAAAAATTTTAGTAAGATTGTAGATAAGCAATTTAAGATAGGATAGAATGTTGGTCTACCCTCTCCTCTTACAAAAATAAATAAATAAATAAATAAATAAGTAAGTAAATCCCAAACTATAAGCATTTGAGATAAACTAGCCTTTCATAACTTTCCCCCCATGGAGTTGGATCACTTTGGGCCTAATTTTTCCGTAGAACTTGGCCAACTAACAGTGTACCTCGTTGTATAACTTAACAGTGATCATCTCATGAAATCAAATTTGAAGTTATCTTCAAGAAATAATCTTGAACTGAAAGTTTTCAAGATGGAAAATTCATGGGAATACAGACATGGAAATAAATCTAGAAATTAATCATGTAGCAGATTTTCTACTATAACTGAATTAGGGAGATTACATAAACATAAAACAAACGAAACAAACTCAACCCTTTTGGCTTTGAAGTTTGTTTCTACGCTTGAGATATTAACTCCTCTGAACACTATTTAAGGCTGTATTAATGTAGAGAAAAGCAAGAACACTCAGAAAAGCCAAGTTTGGATTAAGAACTCACTGTCTGACGAGTCTAAATTCCCCTACCTCTCTTTCGCCTGTCTTTGTTTTGGCATTTCTCATTAGCACTTCCATTAGAAAGTAGGGTAAGAAAAAAGCAGTGAAGTACACTTCCTTTGATTCTGTTTTTATTAATAGTTCTAGTAAATTATCTTTTGCCAGGGATATTAGAAAAAAAGTATTGAGATTTGGAGTTACCTACAGATTTTTTAAATTCATTACCAATGGGTTAATCAGAGTTAACTAAAAATAGGTAATGAAATCTACTTATTACAACCTATGGTAAGTTACTTCGTGCTTCAAGAAATTGGAAATAATCACTAAAATGAAGAGTTTTAATTACTTGTAGATTTCCATGAGCCATGTCACCGTTGGTCTAGTGCTTCATTACCCTGGGTAACGCAGAGATACTTACATTTAGGTGGAATAAGGAATGAATCTACTAACCCAAAGCTTTAATTAATCCAGTGTTCTTTTTCAATGTATTTATGTCCAACCTTTGCTCCTTGATCTGCATTAACCATGCTGTAATATGCCTTACTTATACTTAGAGCATCCTATAGCAAAAAAAAAAAAAAAACAACCAACAATTTGGACTTCCTGTGCCAATCACAAGTTTTGGATTTCACAAAGCTTACCATCACCACTGAGTGAAAAGGACCAGCAAATCATGGAGAAATTCTGACTGAAAACAAAACTTGTGTAATTATAAGAAATCAAATATTCAAAATAGTGCTATATTAAAACTGGCTGTTTAAATTCACATCCTCAAAAGACACAGTAGGAAAAACCAACGGGTAGATTGTAAAAACTCCTATAGATTATTTTATCTTCCATTGTTCAACTATTTTCAGCAATAACTGCTTAAAGTTGTGAGTCTTCAGCAATTCTTTTTTTCTTTTTTTTTGAGACAGAGCCTCAAGCTGTCACCCTGGCAACCTCCAACTCCTGGGCTCAAGTGATTCTCCTGCCTCTGCCTCCCAAGTAGCTAGGACTACAGGTGCCTGTCACAATGCCCGGCTATTTTTATTATTATTATTATCATCATTATTATTATTATTTAGTTGCAGCCGGCATTGTTGTTTGGCAGGCCCGGGCTGGATTCGAACCCTCCAGCTCAGGTGTATGTGGGCTGGCGCCTTAGCCACTTGAGCCACAGGTGCCAAGCCTTCAGCAATTCTTAAGAAGCTCAAAAACTGCACAAAGTAATGCAGGAGAGGTAACATACTTCCCCAACCCCACCAATCTCAATGCCACAAAGAAAAATATACTGGTGATAATCTCTTGACTTTTGGATTGCCTGCAGTAAATAAAATAAATGTAACCACCTAACCAGGGAATAAATCCCAACGGAAGTCTCTCCAGTTTCCTCCTCAATCCTTCAGTAAATCATTCTCCCCACCCTAACATAGTCTATCTGACAGACAATCTCTAATGAATGTCCTGCACCAAAATAAAACAAGGGATCTAGTAACTTAGAGCTTTCACCTACTTAAAACTATTAGGACAAGCAAGAAAATCCAACATTAAAAGATGTCCATCTTGGAGCTTTTATGAGCAACTGCTACCAGTGCTTCTGCACCCAATCTCCAGTATGTGCTAGTGCAGCCTTCAGGAAGCAGTGCCCTAAGAACATGGCCACATGCACTGTTTACCTCTCTGAGTAAAATACTGCCTAATTTTCTGTATTTTTAATATCTGAAACTGTGCCCTTTTTGAAAATCATTTCCCAAACAGAAACTGGTTTTATTATCTTTTCTCTTTGTGAAATGAAACTATTTAATGTAGTACTTGGTGAAAATGAATTGAATCTCTTTATGCCAAAGTTTAAGAAACATTGAGTACATCTTAATAAGTTACTCATAAAATGCTATTTTAAATTGTTCTGTATAATCTCCTGCCCTACAAATATTATGGAAAACAGTCCTTTACCATACTGGGTCTCCTAGCTAACGAAATCTCACATGCATGAAAAAGCAATTTGGTTTTTCAGGCTGATGAGATGACGATCTCACTCAATTTCACTGGTGCAATAATATTCACACTGTAAGTCATTCAAATTTACACCTTTAATGACATAATATGCAAGTAAATAGTGTTTGAAAAATACTTCCAAAACTAAAAATCTACACTGAAAAATACTGTTTCCTCATTGCAGTGTAATCTTTGCAGGCCAGAAATCAAAGCAAGAACGATCATTATGCAAAAGACAAACATTTGTATCATGTAACTATTAGGTCCCTTGACCTAATACCACATCAAATATTAAATGAACCTGTACATTTAAAATGAATAGTCCTAAATCAAAACTAGAAGATTGCATTTTATGGTTCACATACCTGAACCTCGCTTGTCCTCTGCTTAATAGTATCTTCTTTCTCCTTAAGGTCTTGTTCCACATTATTCTTTTCCCTAGAAGACCAACAAACAATGCAAGAATATTTGAGAACATCAGCTACAGCTGGTATGGTTATCCATCCTCCTAACCCTGAATCGCTTTTTAAATACATAGTGAAACATTCAATTTTTAAATGAAGGGCAGATTTTTCTACCCTATTTTAATTATTTATTGACTAGAAATCAATATAAGCTCTGTTTGTAAAAAAAAAATTGCCTTCTCACTAAAATGTGATGAAAAGAGAATAGATTAAAAAAGGAAGAGGAGAAAAATAATCAATGAAACACTCAGGTTTCACTGATCTCACTGTTGCTATGGAAATACTGTCCAATGAAAATTTTTGGTCAGGAAAAGGAGGGGTTGCATCAGCTCTGTCCGGTTAACCCTTAAGTGTCATTGTCAAATTAAATGAAAATGGCTAACAGAAACAGTCAACAATATTACGGAAAAAGATATTTACTGAAGTGTTAATTCCCCCTTAAAAAACTGGTGTGTATCAGTTTTAGAATGAAACAACAGAGATCATGGAAAAGATTGTTAAAACACAGGTAATTTGCTCTATCAAATACCACATCTGCTCAAAAAAGATATTTTAGGACCACATATCAAACCCAATTAATCAAATATATACAACAATGAATACTAAGTGAAAAAAGAATCACAAGTAGCATTTATCTCTTCTACTCTTCAAATCAAACATTTTGGGCTCCACTTTTACTTTGAAACATCATATTTAAATTCTTCCTGCTTCAATCACACCTGGGATCCTATGAACGAATCCCAAGCAACCTCAGACCCATAATTTAATGCCCATTTGTACTGAAACCTCTTTCTCTCTCTCTCACACACAGCGCTCCCTTCACTTTCTTTTGTACAAAATTGAGAAAAAAAACCCCATAAAATTGTGCAATACATTTTTGGGGTGTGGGAGGGAAAGGTAAAAGAAAACAACATGGAGAAGGGAGGATAGCATAAGAAGTCCTCCAGACTAAGTATAGCAGTTTCTCCTTTGAGCTTTATGACTATATTTCAGTTTCCATCCCAAACATAACCCAAAATGCAAGCTCAGGCTCCATTTAGTTCTAGCATAAAGGAAAGTGAGAAAATTACACAAAAGCAGACACTTAAGGAACAACTGAATGCTTCATTTATATTTCTCACCTATTTGAGGTGAGATTTTAAATGTAGACAAAAATCAACTATTTTGGATATGCGGGTATAATGTTCTTAAGATTTGTAGAGAAGAAAGCACAGGAATAAAGCTGTTTGTATACTGTCACTTTTGAACACTTGAGATGGCCAAGGAGCTCACTAACCCTTTGTCAGATGGGTCACATTGTGGGTCCTGATGTCATGGAGATTTTAAACAGTCCCTTACCATGCGAATCATTGTTGCAGCCAGTTCCTTCCATACCTCAATCTATTTATTATGCAAAGGCCATCTCCCACCTCCAACCCTTATCTAATTAGGTAAAGTCAAAAAACAGAAAAACACAGGGGAAAAAATCTGAAAATACCAGACAAATCCTGCAAGCTCAATCTTAGAAATTTTTTCTTTTCTCCTTATGTGAGCAGATGAATGTTTTCAGTCTTGCTGCAGCATGTTAGAAGTAAGTCACATGAAAATCTTGTCCCCTCCTCCCACCCCAAATCCTGAGAGGCATTCCACACAAGGTGAACACCAATTCAGCTCCTCATTTCAACAGTAAATAACAAAAATGGAAAACATTATACAGTGTTACAGATCAGCACTGCACACGTTTGTATAGAATTCTTTCTCCTCTGCTGTTAATTGCTGTCACTGACATTGTCTGCTGAGATCAAATGTGCATGCAGGAATATAAAGGCCACAAAGAAAGCAGTGAGCTGATTCAAAGTAGCCAAGACAGAAGAATGGGAGAAGCAAAAAAAGGAAGTGAAACTGGTAAAAATGGAGAATAGTTTACAAAAGACTCTCACCTATAACCAGCAACCACAGTCTATATTTGGGTAAAATGGAGGAGGTTTGAACAGTATAAATTTCTCTTCATAATTTGCAGTATATGGAGGAGTTAGGAGGAGGAGAGAAAGTGCTCCAAACATGTCATGAAGACCATTCTCAACGAAATAAAATACAGGGATCTTTAGGCATTAATTCCTTTTAGTACAAAGAACAATTAAATTCGACTTTCGATGCATGTTTATATAGTAAAATTCTGGTCTCATAGTAATTTCTTTTATTATCAGAACCAAGATAATATAATACCAAGAACCACCATAATATAACTATATAATATAGTTATATTATATTATCTATATTATCTATTAGTTATATTATCTATAACATTGCTGAATAGAAAACATGAAAAATTAAATGTTCAGTTATATCACTTGCTATATAAAAAACATTATTGGGCCCAGTACCCATAGCACAGTGTTTACAGCACCAGCCACATACACTGAGGCTGGTGGGTTTGATCCCGGCCTGGGCCAGCTAAACAACAATGACAACTGCAACAAAAAATAGCCAGGCATTGCAGTGGGCACCTGTAGGGAAGCTGAGGCAAAAAAATCGCTTAAGCTCAAGAGTTTGAGGTTGCTATGAGCTGTAACGCCACAGCACTTTACTGGGGGCAACCTAGTAAGACTCTGTCTAAAAAAAAAAAAAAAAACCATCATGGCCAAAAACCTATCCTATAAATCAGACTGAAAGTCGAATAATTTTCTCACTGACTTAGATTACATTTTCAGAGATGCCAAATTATTATCCTATTGTCTTGCTTAACCTCTATAACTATTTTTCTCACTTTAGGCAAGTAAAAATGTCTAAACATACATTTAGATACACTAAGGAAGCTTGGCCCTATTTCTCACATTTGCTCCTCTTTTGAACAACATGTACATAATAGCTTTCTACATGTGATGAATGCATAATCAATACAAATCATTCTGTTAACACTAGTATTAAAAATTTTTAAACATCATTCTTTTTTCAAGGATCTGTGTCACAATAAAAAGCAGTATTTATACAAAGCTTCCCAAGGAGCCCCCAATATATGCAGAAAAGATAGATGTAAGACGTAATTCTAAAGCAGGTGAGAATTTTGCCCAAACCACACTCTTTCTGGATGTCATGACAGGAAAAGCTAAAGCTATTGCCTTCGCTTTAGTAATAAAAAGGAAAGGAAAAAGAAATTATTCTATTCAGCCTTTATTTTAGACCACCACCCTGGCCCTAGGTACTCCCAAGACATTTACAAATCCTGAGGAATCCACAAGTACCAAAGCTATAAAGAGAGGTCAGGGATAGAGGTCCCTGGTGACAGTTCTAGTTCTGTGGACCTCGTATCTGAACCATCAAGGAAACCAAAGCCCAACTAGGCTTTCAGAAGCCTAAGGCTGATGGCTGCATAAACCTAATGCGAAGTAGTCAAAATCTATTCACAACAGTTAGGCTGAGGAACCTTGAGACCACATAATTCACTTCCATTTTCTCAAGTCCTGTGTAAGGGGAACAGGGAATAAACCACCTGATAATTCCAGTATTATTGTAGAGTCAAGATCAAATCACCTTCAAAGTTCTTTCCAGAAACAGTTTTATGTCTTTTTTCCTAAACATAAGCATCCATTGTTTTAAAACCAGAAAACAATAAAAGCTAAAATTGGAAACTAGAAAGCTGTGAAAACTCATGCTCTATTTTTCAATCCTGAGATTTATAAAGAATATTTTTAGGGCACATTTAACCATAAAAATGCTCATATTAGGCCAGGTGCGGTGGCTCATGCCTGTAATCCTAACACTGTGGGAGGCCGAAGTGGGTGGACTGCTTGAGCTCACAAGTTCAAGATTAGCCTGAGCAAGAGCAAGACCCCATCTCTATTAAAAATTGAAAAACCAAGGCAAGAGGATCACTTGACCCCAAGAGTTCATGTAGGCCATGACCCAATGGCATTCTACCCAGGGCAACAGCTTGAGACTTTATCTGAAATAAAAAAAAAAAAAAAATGCTCATATTATTAAGTAGCTTAACTGTTAACCTCTCTTATAAGCCAATAGAGAAAGGCAGGATAGTCTCACTATCCAGTCTTCAGGAAGACATCTGGGTCTCATGGAGAAGAAGAAAATGAACTGGCCGGGTGTGGCAAGTGGTTCGTGCCTGTAAACTTAGCACTCTGGGAGGCCAAAGCAGGAGGATCCCTTGAACTAAGGAGTTCAAGACCAGCTTGAGGAAGAGCAAGACCTCCTCTCTACTAAAAATAGAAAAAGTAGCCAGGCATTGCAGTGGGCACCTGCAGTCTCAGCTACTAGGGAGGCTGAAGCAGGAGAATTACTTGAAACCCAGAATTTTAAGGTTGCTGTGAGCTAGGCTGATGCCAGGGCACACCAACCTGGGCAAAAGAATGAGACTCAGAAAAGAAAAAAAAAAAAAGGAATAAAAAACTAGATACCTGGATTCTAACCTGGCTTTACTGAAAAACAGTTGTTCTGACTTAACCTTAGAGCCCTTGTCTTATTTTTCATATGCAGATACTAATATCTATACTATTTTAGGATTTGTAAGGCAAAATGTACAAGATGCTATATAACTAAGAAAAATAGCAGGCTTTCAGCCTAAATATTAATATTACCTAGAATTTTAAATAATGTTGATGAAATATGTTTGAATTTCTCTCTCTCTTTTTTTTTTTAGAGACAGAGTCTCACTTTGTTGTCCTTGGTAGAGTGCTGTGGAGTCACACGGCTCACAGCAACCTCCAGTTCGTGGGCTTAGGCGATTCTCTTGGCTCAGCCTCCTGAGTAGCTGAGACTACAGGTGCCCATCACAACGCCCGGCTATTTTTGTTGTTGTTGTTGTCGTTTTCGTTGCAGTTTGGCCAGGGCTGGGTTCAAACCAGCCACCCTCAATATATGGGACTGGCGCCCTACTAAATGAGCCACAGGTGCCACCCATGTTTGAATTTCTTAAAAGGAATTATGGTTTTGGTTTTTTTTTTTTTCGAGACAGAGCCTCAAGCTGTCGCCCTGAGTAGAGTGGCATAGCATCACGGCTCACAGCAACCTCCAATTCCTGGGCTCAAGCGATTCTCCTGCCTCCGCCTCCCAAGTAGCTGGGACTACAGGCGCCCGCCACAACACCCAGCTGTTTTTTGGTTGTAGTCATCATTGTTGTTTGGTGGGCCTGGGCTGGATTCGAACCTGCCAGCTCAGGTGTACGTGGCTGTTGCCTTAGCTGCTTGAGCCACAGGTGCAGAGCCAAGGAATTATGGGTTTTCTAAAAAAGTTAGAATACATTGATCTAATAGTTGCACAATACATAACATGATCACTAAAAATCTCTGCCCCCAAATCTTGTCTAAATATCATTCAGAAAAATCTAATTACTCTCTATGTTTAGAAATTCATTATATGGTTTTTAAAACATAGGATTCAGGGGAAAATAGTCCAGAATTAAAATACTGATTCTATCACAGATGATCTGAAATCACTGTAGTAACAGCTATTTGTTCTGGCTGACCCTCCCTTTCTAGAGTCCAGCAATCCTTCTTTTAGATTATTCTTTTTTTTTTTTTTTGTAGAGACAGAGTTTCACTGTACCGCCCTCGGGTACAGTGCCATGGCGTCACACGGCTCACAGCAACCTCTAACTCTTGGGCTTACGAGATTCTCTTGCCTCAGCCTCCCGAGCAGCTGGGACTACAGGCGCCCGCCACAATGCCCAGCTATTTTTTTGTTGCAGTTTGGCCGGGGCTGGGTTTGAACCCGCCACCCTCGGCATATGGGCCCAGCGCCCTGCTCACTGAGCCACAGGCGCCGCCCTCTTTTAGATTATTCTGCTTTCTCCTTGAAAGACAGAGATCTGATGTCTTTCTACTCATAGAATTCAGTAGAAGATGCCACCTATTAACAGACTCTACCTACCTCTCTGAGCATTGACTGGCTAGGAGTTCATTCCTGATGAAATCTTAACCAATCACAATACCCTACCTCAAATCATAATTAATTCAAGAATAAGCCCATGATCAAAGCCAAGACAATTGGAATCTTTACCTATGCTGCCTTCATTTGGAAATAATTTAAAAAGTACTATTACCAGTATCATATCATCTTCTTCTACTACTAAATTAAAGAAGCTAACATTAAGCATTTACTACATAATTGATATTATGTGATAAATGCTTTACATAGGTTGTCACATTCATTCTTAAGAAAAATCATTCCTGTGAAATTATAAAGATAGGCAAATATGAGTCCGGTGCTGTTGGCAGCTATTGTCCTGCATAAATAATAACAGAATTTTAATACAAAAAAACTAAGGTCTAAAGCATGGAGAGAGAAGTCTTGGCAGAACTTAGACCCTGGCTTCTATTAAAAGTTAATTTTATGTGCTAACTTGGGTAGGCCACAGTATCCTGCTATTTGGTCAAATTCCAGCCCAGATACTGTGGTGAAGGTATTTTTTCTTTTCTTTTCTTTTTTTCAAGACAACGTTTCACTCAGTCGCCTTGGGTACAGTGCCATGGCTTCATAGCTGACAGCAACCTCAAATTCTTGGGCTTGAGCAATCCTCCAGCTTCAGCCTCCCGAGCAGCTGAGACTACAGGCACCCACCACAACACATGGCTTTCTTTTCTATTTTTTAGTAGAGATGGGGTTTCGCTCTGGCTCAGGGTGGTTGAACTCCTGAGCTCAAGCAATCCATAGGCCTCAGCCTCCCAGAGTGCTAGGATTACAGCATGAGCCACTGCACGTGGCCCTGGTGAAGTTATTTCATAGGTGAGATCAAAATTTAAAGCAGTAGATGTGAATAAAGCAGATTATCTTCTATAATGTAAGTGGACCTCATCCAATCAGTTGAAAGCCTTAAGAGAAAAAGACTGAGGTCTCCCAAGGAAGAACAATTCTATCTCCAGACTGCCTCAGTCTTGAGCTGTAACATCAACTCTTTCCTTGGACTTCAAGCTTACCAGTCTGTCCTACAGATTTCAGACTTGCCAGCTCCCACAATCATGGGAGCAAATTCCTTAAAATAAATCTCTCTATATATACATATATACACATCCTAATGGTTCTGTTTCTATAAAGAACCCTAACACTTCCTCTACCTATATCCTTGCTTTCCCAAATTTTATGGAGTCATCAAATTCCCCCTTTTGCCTGAACAACCTCCAGTTAGTTATGTCACAATCTTTTTTAAGCCTCAGTTTTCTTCTCCTCAAAGAGGGATAATAAAACCTGAATCTTATAATTGCAGAAAGTATTTATATCAACACACATAGTTTATAATAGATGCTAAATAAAACTTAAATAACAAACTCTTTATAAGCTCTAGTTTCCCCAACTATAAAAAAGATATCTAATGTACATGTTGTATGTAGAATCATTAAAAGTGAAAGAAAAAATATACAACAGAACCCAATATATCTCTACGCAACTTTAAGACTTACCTACTGACTCAACCAACATACACTGAATCCTATCACATACTTGTCATTGTGCTACACTTTAGGGATGCATAAAACAGTAAGATAAGTGTCTACCATAAAGAAACTCTCAATTCAGTGTATGTGCACCAGGTGCAAGGGGTGGGGTCGGGGTAAAGAGATAATTACAATGTAGTGCACTGGGTGCGACAACAAGTGCTGTAGGAACACAGAGATGGAAACCAGACTCTCCCTGGAGAAGGTCAAAAAAGGCTTCCATGGTATTAGTGAGGGCAAGATGCTCAATTGTGAAATAAGTTGTACAGACAGTAATGATAAATTTATCAAAATAAATTATTCCAGTCAGGAAATGCTCTGTAAAGGAGGTGAGATTTCAGTTGAGCCTTGAAGGAAAGAATATTAAATGATAGGTAAGGAAAAGGCACTTCAGCTGGAAGAGAGAGCTTATACAAGCACAGAAGAAGTCAGCAAAATGGCACTACAAGCAGATTAAGAAGAAAACTTCCCAAATCTGATTAAAGACGTAAATCTACAAATACAAGAAGTTCAATAAACTCCTAGTAAGATAAATCCTTGGACATAAAGGACAGAGGTCAGGAGAGGATTATGAAATCATGATGAAAACACTACAGGCAATTAAAAATATATGTCTTGGGCAGCGCCTGTGGCTCAAGGGGTAAGGCGCTGGCCCCATATGCCAGAGGTGACGAGTTCAAATCCCACCCTGGCCAAAAACTGCAAAAAAAAAAAAAAGAAAAGTGAAAAATATATGTCTTGAGCTCAGGCAAGATATATAGGTATTTGATGAGTATTTTATTATGACTACCTATATTGCTTTTCCTTCTTTAAGTTAAAAAAAAAATCCCACCAATTTTATCTAATTGACAAAATTAAATTACTAATACCAAATACTGAAGGAATCATATAAAAATTTTTTTAAAAATTTCAAAAGGCCGCAAGATCTTCATGCCTTATATTTTCTACTAGAAACAATTTGGCAAACTAAATATGAAAATGGGCTGGGCATGGTAGCTCATGCCTGTAATCCTAGCACTCTGGGGGGTGACGCGGGAGGGTCATTTGAGCTCTGGAGTTGGACCAACCTGAGCAAGAGCAAGACCCCTATCTCTGCCAAAAAAAGAAAAAGTTAACCATGCATGGTGATGAACACACTTATAGTCCTAGCTATTCAGGGAGATTCTGTCTCCAAAAAAAGAAAGAAAGAAAGAAAACAGTGACAACAACAGCATCTCATTTTCTGACCAATAGCAAAGAACATTCTTTACTCAACACTCAAGTTTATATAACTTTCAATGTTTCCATTGGTTTGCAATGCTGAAAACAAAATGTTATTCTAAGAAACATATTCTCATGCTCTGGTTTCTCTTCAGATTATATAAATCTTTTGTCTTTTACTAAGAAACATTCTTTTTTCATTATGCATTTCTGTATTTCCCAAATTTTTACAATGAACATATATTATAAAAATCATAAGAGAGAAAAAATAATATTGTAAAGCACCACATTCATTACACACTCATTATAATTCCATATATATGCTATTTATTTATATGTTTGATCCCTGGACTAAAATTAAGTATCTTCACCTCAAAATCAAAAAAGAAGAAAGTTAATTTTTTCCAGATAACAATTCAGTAAAAGCCACAAACAAAATCTGTTTAAATTTTTTTTCCTGTTTTGTAGTCATACTTGTCACATACTGATACATTAATAAAAGAAAGATTTGAACTATAGTAACTTTGCACAGAAAAAAACTGTTATTCACAATAATAAAAACTAGCATCTACAGTGTAATATCTTGAAGACCTGGTGACAGTGACCGAATGCAACCACTGACAAAAGCAAATTTTAACGGCCATAATTCTAGCATGAGCAGATGAGTCTCGTTACGTTAATGGAGTTGCAGATGAAGGAAGTTTGCCTACACTGTAGATCTCAACTAAAATAAAAGCCTAGGAAGGTATCTTCACAAATGTCAAATCATGTGTAAATGTATTACACATTTATAAAATGTCACTAAAATCTAAAAACAAAATTTTGAAACTTTTATTAATAAAACAGCCACAAAATGTGACATAAATTCTTTTTAAGTTGGGAGCTGTCATTCACTATACAAGATAGCCACTGTTACAACTTAACATTATGGTTACTAAAAGTTATCAAAATCTTAGTTGACCAAAATGGAACAAATTTTATAAATGTTTATGATGGCAAGAACATTCTATCTATGATGCTCTAATTCCTATTAAAACTCATTGTAGAGGGCAGCGCCTGTGGCTCAGTGAGCAGGGCGCCGGCCCCATATGCCGAGGGTGGCGGGTTCAAACCCAGCCCCGGCCAAACTGCAACAAAAAAATAGCCAGGTGTTGTGGCGGGCGCCTGTAGTCCCAGCTACTCGGGAGGCTGAGGCAAGAGAATCTCGTAAGCCCAAGAGTTAGAGGTTGCTGTGAGCCGTGTGACGCCACAGCACTCTACGGAGGGCGGTACAGTGAAACTCTGTCTCTACAAAAAAAAATAAATAAAATAAAACTCATTGTAGAAACATTTTATACATTAAACAAGTACTACTGAAGTCAAGTCAAGCAAGTCCTACAATTCTTACAGACGTAAGAAGCTCAGAAGATAAGTATTTGCAAACGTAGCTACTATAACATTTTTTATACATAAAGTATAAGGCAAGCAAAAATATTTATGGACCATTTGAAAATAAAAGTCTAAATACCATTATAAAGTCAGTAACCAATGTTTCCTTCTCCTATTTTGAAATAAAGCAAAAAATTTCAATTTTGTTTTCTTTTAGGGGAGTGAAGAACAGAACCTCACTCTGTTTCCCAGGCTGGACTGCTGTGGCATCAGCCTAGTTCACAGCAACCTCCAATGCCTGGATTCAAATGCTCCTCCTGCCTCAGCCTCTCAAGTAGCTGGGACTACAAGCATGCATCACCATACCCAGATATTTTTTTCTATTTTCACTAGAGACAGGATCTCGCTCTTGCTCAAGCTGGTCGGGAACTCCTGAAAACAATCCTCTAGCCCTAGCATCTCAGAGTGCTAGGATTACAGGCATGAGCCATGGAGCCTGACCTTTTAAAAATTTTAATGAGAGTCAGAGTGTATTACAAAAAGAATGCAGAACTTATTAAAACCTGGGTTGATGCCAACACCATTTCTGACTTGATGTATGAGTTTGGATTTAATTTTTTTCCCCATGAGTAGGAAGAAATTAGCCTGTACAATCTCCAAGGACGTTTTGTTTGGCTTTTCTCCCTAGGATTCCAATATTAGAGGTTTTATGGAATATGAAAAGACCAATTTTGAACAGAAAGTAAGAATTTAGTAGAATCTACGATAAGGCAGATATGCTCAAAACTAAAAAATGACATTTAAAAACCTTCCCACACTAAATTTACAGAATTTCAAATCTTACTATTGAAAGAGATAGACAGACAATACTATGGATGATCACCAATATTACTATAATTTAAAAACTATATTGCCTGCAATGGACATTTCCTCACAGTTTTCATTCAGGGATACTCCCTCTTCTAAGCAGTCTTAGAAGCAAATTACCCCTAACCTTACTCCTAGGACAGTATTGCTGACAAATCAATAACCTTTGCAACCTTGGCCACTGAATGATTCAGGGGTGGGCCTGGTCCAGTCAAACTGAATCTCAGGATTTTCTCAGGACTGCCAAAAGAGAGGCACTTTCTACCAAACTTGAACTTAGAAGTACATAAAGCTAGATGTGCTATTGCCCTCTTGCCAACATAAAGGGAATGCCTATCTGACAATGGAATCAAGCCAGTGGAAATAGAAACAAAAAATGGAGTGAGCAAGAGAAATGATTACATCATTTCTTAAAGCTATGCTTTAATTCATTCCTATCTCTAAAATGTTTTAATTTCACAAGTCAATAAATTTACTCTCACTTAAGTTAGTTTGAGTTGAGTTTTTTCTTAAAATTTTAATGAAACTTGGTGCCCATAGCACAGTGGTTACGGCGTCAGCCACATACACCAAAGCTGGTAGGTTTGAACCCAGCCCAGGCTAGCTAAATAACAATGACAACTGCAACAAAAAAATAGCCGGATGTTGTGGTGGGCACCTGTAGTCCCAGCTATTTGGGAGGCTGAGGCAAGAGAATCACTTAAGCCCAAGAGTTGGAGGTTGCTGTGAGCTGTGACATCACAGTACTCTACTGAGGGTGGCATAGTGAGACTCAGTCTCAAAAAAATAAATAAATAAATCTTAACAACTAAGTTTCTGAACAGTAATCTCAATGTCGTCTCACAGTTGAGGTAAGATCATTGCCAAGTTCTTGTCACATATGCCAGATAAGTCATTTAATCTCTTTATGCCTCAATACCATCAATAAAATAAATCACCTATTATGTGCCTAAAACTGTTGTGAAGGTCAGATGCAGGAAGGGCAGCAAACACAGTGTGGCTCATGCCTGTAATCCTACACCTTTGGGAAACTAAGGCAGGAGAACTGCTTGAAGCCAGGAGTTCAAGACCAGACTGAGCAATATGGAGAGAACCTGTCTGTACAAAAATTTAAAAATTAGGGCAGCGCCTGTGGCTCAGTTGGTAAGGCACCAGCCCCATATACCGAGGGTGGCGGGTTCAAACCCGGCCCCGGCTGAACTGCAACCAAAAAAAATAGCCGGGCGTTGTGGTGGGCGCCTGTAGTCCCAGCTACTCGGGAGGCTGAGGCAAGAGAATCACTTAAGCCCAGGAGTTGGAAGTTGCTATGAGCTGTGTGACGCCACAGCACTCTTACCAAGGGCCATAAAGTGAGACTCTGTCTCTACAAAAAAAAAAAATTTAAAAATTAGCGAACTATGGTGGCACACACTTGTAAAAACCCCAACTACCTGGAAGGCTAAGGCAGAGGATCACTTAAGCGCAGGAGCCTGAAGTTGCAGTGAGCTATGATGATGCCACTGAACTCTGCCCTGGGCAAAAGAGTGAGACCCTGCCTCAAAAAAAAAAAAGTTTTAGTGGTGGGCAGGAGGTAGTATTAATACCAAGCAGTATTTAAATCTATATGTAAATTACGGTTCTGTAGATGGAAAAATAATCTCACAACTTAAATAGCAATTTAAAGAAAGTCATTTTTACAATCAGTGTGGCCATAAAGTTTATAGTGAGCAGGGAATTAAGGAAATATCAATAATCCCTACTGTACTCAGATTCAAATCTAATTGTATTTGAGTCTATACAGTATTTACATATAAGAAAGAAGATTCAACTCAGAATCAAGCAGTCCTGAGATCAGGTGTTGACTCTATTGCTATCAAGTTTGTACGCCTTTGGACAAAATAATCCTCATATGCTTTAACTTCCTTACCTATAAAATAGGAACACCACCACCTATCTCAACTGACAAGGTTTTTCTGTTGCTCAAATAGATTATGAAAGCTCTTGCATGTCTGCATTTAACAATCCTTCCGTCAAATGCATTTTATAAAAATGTTTCCCTACTATGTTATCTAAACATCTAAGGTTGCTGGGCAGCGCCCGTAACTCAGCAGGTAGGGTGCTGGCCACATACACCCACGCTGGTGGGTTCAAACCCGGCCCAGGCCAGCTAAACAACGACAACTGCAACAAAAAAATAGCCGGGCGTTGTGGCGAGTGCCTGCAGTCCCAGCTACTTGGGAGGCTGAGGCAAGAGAATCGCTTAAGCCCAAGAGTTGGAGGTTGCTGTGAGCTGTGATGTCACAGCACCCTACCAAGGGCAACATAGTGAGACTCTGTCTCCAAATAAATAAATAAATAAATATCTAAGGTTGGAGAAAAACTATTTTTCATTCATTCTAAGATACACATCTTTTTTCACATATTTCACAATCTGAAATCAAACAGTACCTTACAGTTAATGGCATGTCAGTGTTTACCTGACAATGATCTTTCTTTTTTCAATCGTACAGAAGAAAATAGCACATCCTATAATTAAAGGTTGCCTTATACTTGATGGAATCAAATACAGTGACTCCATTCAAATAGAACTACCATACTTAACCAAATAAAGTAGCATTTACCAAAATATACATTACAAACAGAAGGATGTATGTGTGTATGAGGCTTTAGTTTCACTTTACATACCTCTGTAAATCAACTATCTCATTGTTAAGGGTATCTAGCTCCTTAATAGCAGAGAAATCTGCAACAGGACTTGATCCTACGATGTTCTAAAAACAAAAAGTTCATAATTATACATTATTACTATAAAATTACGTAATATAAAGCATGGCATTAAAAAATGTTAAACCCCAACATAAACACAAGGTACTGCGTAGTTTACCGTACTGTTGCTTTTAATTACAAAAACCGTATCAAATACAATATAATTATATACTTAGTTATAGAACAAGACATTTTCCTTGAATTCTCTAAAAGTTGTTATTCTTTAATACGCACTCCCATCCCCACATCTGTTCCCCATGTCTTTGTCACTTGATCCTGGCCTGTTCAGAAACATTCAGTAAAACAAGTATCAGATATATAAATTAATTTCTCCACTTAAGTATAAATTTGGGCAAATGGATGGTGATTTATTGGCATTTATATCACTGTGGCACAGAATAAGTACACCAATTTTTGTTGCATTTCAGAATTATAATGGTGGGTGATTTTATTCATTTAACAAATATTTACTTTTGTTAAATATTTTTAGTATCTAATCTAAAGCCAACTGCTTGGGCATATTCCATAATAAATATTAGTATCACCATATATAAAACTGTCTTCATATGACATTCTTTACATGATTACCTTTCAATAATGAAGGTACCAAAACTGGCCTCAGAATGGTACCTGCAGTTAGAAATTCTAGTTTAGTTTATTCTAGGCCCTGCTATTTCAGAAGCTGTATGACCTCTACCGCCTGTGAAATAGGAAAATAATCTCTGCCTTGCCCACTTTATAAATTAAATGAGATGATGCTATGTGAAGTCACTCTACAAGCTTTATGGTATTTTATAAATGTAAGCTATTGTTATGATTAACTCCTCAAGAGAATATGCTCGTAAAAGATGTGGCCTTCAGGCAGGGTGCGGTGGCTCACGCCTGTAATCCTAGCACTCTTGGGAGGCTGAGGCACGTGTATTAATATTTATGTTGTTGTAAGATTAATGTTTATCACTAACAGAAGAACCCTAAAAACTCACAATATCCCATCTCCTAATATTTGTATACTCATTTAAAATTCACTAAGCACTGCAGGTGGTGCCTGTGGCTCAGTGAGTGGGGTGCTGGCCCCATATGCTGAGGGTGGTGAGTTCAAACCCAACCCCAGCCAAATTGCAACAATAAAAAAAAAAAAATTCACTAAGCACTTTCAAATCCATTAGTTAATTCTCAAAACTAATCTGAAAAGTGGATGTGGGTAAGGCAGATATTATTATTAACCCCATTTTAGAGCTGAGAAAACAAGTGAAACTATTACTCTAAAAGTAAATTTGATAAACAGGTATATCAATAACATTTGTCAAATAATTTATTCTATACTTCCTTATTCCATACTTTACTTTTAGGACTTAGATGTTTTGTTTTGACTATCAATACCAAAACTCAACCATGAGGATTCGATTAATGCTAATCTGAATTTTATATTAATTACAGATATTTGTCAAGTATACCTCAAATGCCCTACAAGTACTATGCTCCACTGACTGATATAGACTCCTATCGATGCTAAATTAATTTAGAAAATTTAAAGTGAATTTCTGCATGTGACAGTTATTACTAGAATTTTAACTTTGTCTAAATTCGACCTATGAGCTAAGCCTGGCCAGACAGACAGGTGAACAAAATGAAAAATTAACATTGGTCTCACTTTCATCACCAAGAGTAACTTACATCACGTAAATGCTACTGAGAAATTTGCTTTCAGAGGTGCAAGTATACCAAGAAACTCATGATTTCCACACCTCTTTTACCATTCTAATTTAAAACATGACTCACATCTGATAGACTTTTGCCATTAAAAATACCAAATAAGAAGACAGTGGCACAAATTGTTTAACCTTGAACAAGTAAGAAGGTGATACCCCAGATAACTCTAAAATGGTATGTAGTGAGGAAGCATGGAAATAGTACGGCTCATATTACATGAAGTATATGAAGGGCATACAAAGAAAAATGTAACATCTCCCCTTCTTTCAAAATATTTTCTCTTACCCTATTCTGTGCATAAAAATTCCACTTTGGTTATTTCAAGTGGATCAGAGAGGTCAGGGAAAGCAAGCTAAAATGCATACAAGGACCAAGTGACATGTGACAAAAGCATGCTGCTTAGGTATTTTCTCTGCATCATCTTTGCCGAATAAAAAAACCCTGTAACTTCAAAATGTATCTTATAAACCAAAAACTATTAAGCTAAAAAAAGGCATAAAATAAAGCTCTAACCTTGAGAGAGAGTAGAGTTAAGAAACTGACAGTACAAGAAAGGCGAAAAGCAGAGTGCAGCAGAATGGAAAAAACAGTCCAAACTAGAAAAAACACAGAGAGGAAAGCAACATTCAAAGAGGATTAGTCAAAGGTGCAAAAGATGCAGTAGTAAAAAATTTAGATTATAAAAACAAAAGAGATTATTTGAAAGGTAATGCAAATTTTAATTTTTAAGGTTAAAATTTTTGGTTAATAGATAAGACAACCATGATAAAATCCCATTTCAATGCATAATGCTGATATCTGACACAAGCAGACAAAAGTGTCTATGAGGCCTGGCAATTAAGTTCATGAACTGGTGCTACATACCTCATTGCTGAATATCACTATGGTCACCTTCGAAGTACTCCCCTTGGGAAGCTATGCACCCACCCCAGTGCCTACTCCACCTATCAAAGCAATTTTGGAACTCCTTCCGGGATGACCGTGAGAGCTGTCATATGACAATTAAGTTCATGAACTTGAAACCATGTGCTTATTATATGTTGGCAGCTCTGTACAAACAAGGCTTCACAACCTTGGAATATTAGTGTGTTACTGCTGTGTTTGTGTCAGTGTGTAGCAGTGTCTTGCTGAGTGGCATTCATTACTGTTCTGTATTTTTGAGTGCCATACAATGACAGCTCTGATGATCATTCCAGAAACAGAGTTCCAAAATGACACTGAAGAATGGATAAAGAGCTGGGCACGGTGGCTCACGCCTAATCCCAGCATTTGGCAGGCCAAGGCAGGTAGATTACCTGAACTCAGGAGTTGGAGACCAGCCTGACCAAGAGTGAGGCCCAGTATCTAAAAAATAAATAAATAAATAAAAAGAAAAGAAAAATAGTCGGGCGTTGTGGCAGGTGCCTGTAATCCCAGCTACTTGAGAGGCTGAGGCAAGAAGGATTATTTGAGCCCAGGAGTTTGATGTTGTTCTGAGCTATGACACCACAGCACTCTACAGGGTGACAAAGTAAGACTCTGTCTCAAAAAAAAAAAAAACGAACAAAAAGAGTAAACTAAGCCTGGCATGTGGGCACAGCTTTCCAAGGGAAGTACTTCGAAGGTGACCATAGTGATATTCAGTAATGAGGTATGTTGCACTTTTTCTAACACAAGTTTGTGAACTGTCAGCTTTCTGTGCTCTAGTAAATGAACAGCACACAAATCTACTAAACTAAAAACTCTGTATACCAAACGTAACTACTAATATTTTAGGGACTTAAATAAACATAATTTACTTCAGAAATGTATCATATCTATAATTTGTGTTGGTAGAAGACTGAATAGGTTATAAAATGAGGAAGGCAAGAAAAAATAAAATTGCATAGGTGAAAGAAACGATGAAATAGCACAGTATTCCATAACTAAGATATGAGATATAACCATAAACTGTATGGTTATTTAGCAAAAGGTAAAAATATAAATTCTACAACCTTTATCTTTCTGAGTGGCACCACTTCCAGCCTTCTCCACAATTTACAGAACTTATGTCATATATCATAAGGAATCTCAAAAAATTCACAAAATGCTCTCCTCCCTCAAAAAAACCCCACAAAAAACATAAAACCAAATACTTATTTTACTAAAAATAACGATAAAAAGTCCTATAAGTAACTCTCTGTACCTGGTGGCTATAAATTTCATTTAGTTTAATTAGGGAAAAAATCAATTTTAACTTTTAGGTTTGTAAAAATGGGATTAAAAAAAAAAACTCGTGACAAAATTAAAGAAAAACCAAAATACTCCATTGATAATTTAAAAAGAGCTATCCTCACACCAACCATTTGACAACTTCTATTATTGTATATACAATTCTGAAGAATCACAATAATAGTTACTTAACAGGCCACAAGAAATTTAAAATACAAAGTATTTCTTATTTATTTATTTTTAGAGACAAGGTTTACACTCCATCACCCAGGCTGGATTGCAGTGGCATAGCTCACTACAACCTTAAACAACCCCTGGGCTCAAGTAATCCTCCTACCTCAGCTTCACTATAGGTGCTTAGCACCACGCCCGGCTACTTTTTCTTATTTTATTGTAGAGACAATATATCTACTTTTAAAGGCACATAATCATATAGTATGTTAAGTCCTTTGAAAGGTACAATAGGTTAGACATGTAGCTTACGCTTGGGAGGCCACAGCAGGAAGATATCCTGAGGCCAAGAATTTGAGATCAGCCTGGGCAATGCAGCAAGACCCCATCTCCACAAAGAAATTCAAAAATAAAGGTCTATTAAAGGTCTGGATATTGTAAATGCACTATATAGGTACCCATAAAGTTTGTGTGCACTTTTGTTCTAGGAAGGGTTTTTAGATAAGAAAAATCAAAGCACAATATGACTAAAACAAAGTAGTTCTGAAAATTCCTACTGCTATCCAAAACCCAAACATGCTTCTAACTGTTCAGACATGATGGAGTTCAGTTTAACACTTAGAAACAAAGTGTCATCTATGGCAAAACCACAGAGTTATCCTCAACATAACATTTTTTCTTGAAGGCTTTTTTTATGTAAACTTTACACCTAGCAATCATTTCCTAGATTTTATCTTCAAATTTGTATTATTTTCTATAAGAGTGAATCATCAAACCAAACAATAATCCTATAGCTTTCATTTAAATTTTGTATCCTATGCATAAAAATTGATTCATAAAATTGGAAAAAGGACATATTTTTTTCCAATTTTAAGATCAGAAAATAGTTGTCATGTTTAATGAATGGTGGGATAAATAAACTGCAGGCCAAGGATGTACTATAAGGCATGCCAGTGTATTATAGGCACAAATTAAACCACAAACAGCATACTCCCCTGCTCTCATCCAGATACATTTTCTGCACTAATTCACTCACATCTGTAATTTGACATAGCACTTGTGCCTTTGAAATCAATAATTCAGTTTTTCTTTTAAGTTGTCTTACCTTTTGTAAACTGGCCCTGTCTGATGGTGGAATCATCTCAGGAGTAAGAATGTGAGGAGGATCAATTCCCTTTATTAACTTTTGATTGATTAAGTGAAAAGCCAAGGCAAATTGATCCTTTGAAAGCCTCCCACAGTTCTTTGTGTCACATAATGCCCTGTACAAATAAACAAAATGAAGAATATATAAATGCCACAACTACTGTTCTAAAAATTCAGGGGAAAGTATAACTATGCACCTTTCTAAAAATAATGAGCTGAATTTAAAAAGACAGTCGCACCAACCTGCAGCTTAATGTTATCCTGGTGCTGAGCAGGATCCTCTAATCTAAGTTTACTTTGTGCTTTCTTACCAATTTCCAGAACCACTACACAGTAAGAGTTAGAGTAGACCAAAGAATCCCAACATTCTCTACTACCCCAATTTTTATTTATTTATTTATTTTTTGAGACAGAGTCTCACTTTGTTGCCCCCAGTAGAGGGCTGTGTCATCATAGCTCACAGCAACCTCAGACTCCTGGGCTCAAGAGGTTCTCTTGCCTCAGCCTCCTGAGTAGCTGGGCACCCGGCACAACACCTGGCTATTGTAGAGGCTGGTCTCGAACTTGTGAGCTCAAGCAACCCACCTGCCTCGGCCTCCCAGAGTGTTGGGATTACAGGTGTGAGCCACCGCACCCAGCCCTATTCCCCAAATTTTTACCATTAGGGCCGCGCCTATGGCTCAAAAGAGTAGGGTGCTGGCCCCATATACTGGGGGTGGTAAATTCAAACCTGGGCCTGGCCCAAAAAAAACAAAAACAAAAAAAACCTGCAAATTTTTAACATTAAACATTGTTACAGATGAAACCTAAGTCTCAAAAAACTTTGATTTGTTGGTGGCACCAGAATAATTCTAAAATAAGCAAAATGTTCATGTCAGCTTGCTTCCTGCAACTCCTGGATTAGGAGGCTACAGGGATCATAGGCCACAGCAGAAGGAACAGCTGCAAAATAGTATTACATGGGAGGAGAGGGCAGCAATCTGGAAAGCTGGAAAGCCTCACAAAAATCACATGCCGAGTTACAGTAATGGTTTTATTCTCTTTTCTTTCTTTTTTTTTTAAAGGCTCAGCTTCCTGAAATCCTGATCTGTTTAATGCATTGAAAGCCAATGGAACCTGATATAAAGACCATGGACTGGCAGCACCTGTGGCTCAGTCAGTAAGGCGGCGGCCCCATATACCGAGGGTGGCAGGTTCAAACCCGGCCCCGGCCAAATTGCAACCAAAAATAGGCAGGCATTGTGGCGGGGGCCTGTAGTTCCAGATACTCGGGAGGCTGAGGCAAGAGAATCGCTTAAGCCCAGGAGTTGGAGGTTGCTGTGAGCTGTGTGAGGCCATGGCACTCTACCGAGGGCCATAAAGTGAGACTCTATCTCTACAAAAAAAACAAAGACCATGGACTATGGTGTCAAACTTGAATTCCTGCTTTTTACTTATTTCTTCTTATGGCCTTAGTCAATTTTTTAAACTCTCTAAGCCTTGGTTTCCTCATTTCTTTTTTTTTTTTTTGGCAGGGGCTGGGTTTGAACCCACCACCTCCGGCATATGGGACCAGCGCCCTACTCCTTGAGCCACAGGCGCCGCCAGGTTTCCTCATTTCTAAAGTAGAGATGATTACACTCTTTGTTTGAGATTATGATGAGAATCACAGACATTAAATAATAAGTCTGGACATAATGGCAAGCCTATGACAACTGGCACTCACTGAGCCCAGTGCCTACTCTAGGCACTCAAAAGCGGCAGCCATTACTATTATGCATATTTAATCTTTCCTAGTCTTGGTTCTTGTTCAAGATAGATCTACTGTCTTCCTCTGTTCTTTTCTAAGTTCTTCTTTGCACCTATGAGGCTCTACTTTTGATGTTTGGTGTTAGGTACACTGGTAGCAGGCACGTTATAAAGCACTTTCATACAGATTATCTCATTTTATGTGAAATTCATGAAAGACACTAAAGTTTGTCCCTCTCTGTCTCTTCTTTTAAGAAAGAGGGCCTCATTCTGTCACTCAACACCCAGGTTGCAGTACAGTAGCAAGATCATAGCTTACTGGAACTCTGGAGCTCCAGTGATCCTCCCATCTCGGCCTCCCAAGTAGCTAGAATTACAAGGATATAGCACCATACTGGGTTAATTTTTTTTATTTTTTTATAGAGAAGGGGGTCTCACTACATTGTGCAGACTAATCTCAAACTCCTGGCCTCAAGCAATCTCACATCACAGTTATGAGCCACCAGGCCCAGCCAGGTCTGTCTATTTTTATTTTTATTTTTTTTTGAGACAGTCTCAGTATGTGGCCCTCAGTGGAGTGCCATGGCATCACAGCTCACAGCAACCTCAAACTCTTGGGCTTAAGTGATTCTCTTGCATCAGCCTCCCAAGTAGCTGGGATTATAGGCACCCACCACAATGCCCAGCTATTTTTTTGTTGCAGTTATCATTGTTGTTTTTCAGGCTCAGGCCAGGTTCAATCTGGCAGCCTCAGTGTATGTGGCCGGTGCCCTAACCACCTAGCTACAGGCACTGAGCCAAGTCTTTTTTTAAGGACCAAGAAAATTATTCCTATGTAAAGGTTTAAAAGTATATATATACCCTACAGAATTATACAGCTATGCCCTGAAGATACTAGTTTTTATCATGTTTAAATTTCAGATATTTATATTCTCCTAAAATTTTAACTTTTACTGATATAAACAGCTGCTGTATTTTAACATTCTAATAACAAGAAACTGACACTGTCAATCTCAGGCAGCCCACCTCAGGCAGCCCATTCTAAAGCTTTTGTCCACTACCCAGAAGAATTCTTAAGATTTAAATTTACTCTATAAAGAACTCTGAAACAAAAACTGCCCAATTTACAAATGATGAAAAGAAAGGAAAAAAAAAACAAAAACAAATGATGAAAAGAAAGAATGCATAAAACTGGAGTTAATGCAAAATCTTATTGTGTGTGTGTATATAAACATATATAATTTTTATTTTCACTGGGTAAATATCTAAAAAGTGATATTGTGGTAAGTATAATATTTAACTTTATAAAACTTTACGGAAAATGACTCACAATATTATGCCATTTTGCATTCCCACCAGCAGTGTGTGAGAGTTTTCCAGTGCCTTCACATCCTTGCCAACTCCTGGAACTGTCAGAGTTGTTTTGTTTTGAATTTTAGCCATTCTTGTAAGTATATACCAGCATCTTATTGTGGTTTCAGTTTCCTTAATGGCAAACCGTATTTTTTTTTTAAGTCAATTTAAATGAAGTCTTACCAAATATGGGCTAGTAAGGCAGAAGGTAAACCTGTTTTTAGGAAGATTTCACGGACTTCCAATCCAGATACAAATCCATCCATATCTTTATCAGTTTTCAGGAAGATGTCATCATATTTTGCTTTTTCTGCAGGGGATACAACCCACTATGGGGAAGGAAAAAATAAAAAAGTTATTTCTGACAAAATGAAACAAACTGAAGCGTAAAATGAAACAAACTGAAGCATCACTCTTTCAGTCTACAACAGCATATCACTAATTTTGAACAATTCGACCCTACTGACTATAGCAACAGTGTATCACTGCCCTAGCACATCTCTCTCAAAATGCTGTGGCAAAGAAAAAATAACAGAAAAAATATATATTGGTTAGCTCACGCCTGTAATCCCAGCACTGTGGGAGGCTGAGGAGGGAGAATCGCTTGAGCTCAGGAGTTTGTGACTCGCCTGAGCGACAGTGAGACCCCGACTCGTGAAAAAAATGGAAAAACCCAGCCGGGCGCCGCGGCGAGCGCCTGTAATCCCAGCGGCTTCCGGAGGCTGAGGCAGCGGGGTGCCTGCAGCCCGAGTCTGAGGTTGTGGTGAGCTACCACGCCCACTGCACTCTGCTCAGGGGCATAGGGTGGGACCCTGTCTCAACAAACAAACAAACAAACAAAAAAAAAAAAAATATATATATATATATATATTGGTCAGTTAGAGCTGTATTTAGATACATATGTTACTGTTTTTTGAAGTAATAAATAAACTCAAGCACAGTTAACTCTTGATTTATGAATGCTTGTGTTAATATAGATAACTGAGTCTACATAAACAAAACATTCAGATAATTCTCCATCTTCCTTTTTTTACGTTTCACTCAGCAATCTTCACTACAGCCAAACTAGCTGATTCGCTTCTGTCATTCTCTGCCTTTATTCAACCAGACAAGAGACAGCTGGAGGGGGAGAAAGGCCTTCTACAACCCAGAATTGGACAGTCTGATCCTCTAAAATCAAGACTTCACTAGAGATTAAACAAAAACAACTATTAATTATACCAGGGCAGGCACGCCATGTTAGCACAGAGCGTCTTGCATTTCCAACTTTAATCCTCTAAGGCCAAATGCAGAAGGAATATCTGTCTCCTCTGGAACATCATATTATGCAGATTCAACCAGAGGGAGCTATGAATTTTTTATCCCTTTGATGGTTCCTTTTATCTTTATCAAGTAATCAACTATTAAAAGCCATGCACTTTGTTAAAAAAAAATCCTTTAACACTGACAAATCTATACCTGTCTTAATAGTGCTTTGGTAGGTAAAATGCCTACAGGTGTAAGGAGTACTAAGATTCCTTGGCTGATGCTGAAGAAGGAATCAACCACACAGAGCCTGACATACTGACCGTTTTTCTCTTAGAAGGTGGCACCAAGGCTGGAGGCAAGGACATTGGCACAGGTTCTTTCTCCAGTGCACAGTACACCAAAAACATGGCCTTCAAAATAAATGAAGTAAGGTTATATATATTAAAACAATTTAATAGTCACCAAATTGATTATTGTTCAAAAACAAATCATCTTCAAGCTGTCTCAGATCCTTTTTGAAGAAATTAGGCTGGGAGAGCAGCTGTCACAGCAAGATGGTTGGTGTTTGCAGGTGGTGGCCGCCATCATTCGTGCCTGCATGGAGGTCAGTGCCTCAAGGCCTGGCTGCATGGAGCATCCACCATGAGAAGTGAGGTCCTGGCAGAGGAGTATAATAGCATGCCTCTAGGAAGCTTTAAATCACCTCTGGGAAATACAGGAATTTATTGGGATTCCAGAGGACCCATTGACACAAAGAACTGAAGGAGTGAAGGAGCCTATCAAGGATCTCCTGGACAAGATGATTGCCAAGGAGGAGAGCCTGAAGGACAGGCCCAGCAAAAGTACATCCCTCCGTCAGAAAGAGCCAAATGCTCTCTGCAGCAAGCTATACACCAAGCCACTTCAGTTCCACAGCACCCCACAGGGCTTGGGGAATCTGGCCTGGGTCTGAGATTTAGGAAAGAGCTTTGATTTGAGGGTGCAGGCAGAAGGCTTCCTGGCAGGGATGGTGTTAGGTGTTGGAAGTGTGAGAAATGTGCTGCCTACTTAATTAGTCCCTGCAAAGTAATTTTCACAGATGTAGAGTGAGATGAGACGACTGATGGGTGATCATAACAATTGCTTTTTGCTGTAGTTTTGCTTGGGAGGGCATTTTAATTGATTTTATAAACTCCGAGGAATAGGTGGGCACAGATGGTGCTGTGTTGTTCTTCCTCTGAAAGAAAATGAAGAGTTACCTTGGAAGCAAAAATACCTAGTGCTGGGGCAGAGCCTGTGGCTGTGTCAGTAAGGTGCTAGCCCCATATACCGAGGGTGGCAGGTTCAAACCCGGCTCCGGCTGAACTGCAACCAAAAAATAGCTGGGCGTTGTGGCAGGCGCCTATAGTCCCAGCTACTCGGGAGGCTGAGGCAAGAGAATCGCTTAAGCCCAGGAGTTGGAGGTTGCTGTGAGCTGTGTGATGCCACGGCACTCTACCGAGGGCCATAAAGTGAGACTCTGTCTCTACAAAAAAAAAAAAAAAAAAATACCTAGTTCTATAAGGAAACGTTAAACTATATATATATATACACACACATATATATCCTTTGTAGGTTTTCATACCCAGAAGCTGAACCAGCAGTGCACAGTCCAGTCTAGTGTGCCGTGACTGTCGTCTCTGTGTGAGAGAGGCTGCTGTGCTGTGGTCCAGTGCAAGTCAGGAACTGATAACATGACTAACGGATGGGCTTGGAAACTTCTCTCTTAGAATCAGTAAAAAATGTCACAAAACCTAGGACAAATGTAGAACTTGGACAACTAACATTGCCCCTATAGGTTCTCAGGTCTTTCTTATATGGTTAAGAATAATTCATATATGGCAGCTGAGAGCAATCAGACCATGACATCAGTGGAGTTTCCTGGAAATCAACATAAATGGCATAAATACAATTGATTTTGGACATCAAGTTTTTCTTTCATTAGCCTTTTTTTTTTAGCTTTCAATGTGAAATTGAGAAGTTAGGTGTACAGTGGTATATCTCCCGTAAGTTACCTGACAGTTCCTATTTCACCAATGTTAAATAAAATTCTGAAATTTATAGGATATATTACTGCCTCTTTTTACTGATTAGGAGAAAAGCAGCAGCTACTAAATTGATTTTTATTGCTAAAGTGATGGAGATAGGATTATTAGGATGAGCATTTAACTAGGAGCTAGGTATGCCCTTCTACAGCTAACCCAAAGCAAGGTTTCCAACCCATCTATACTTCTGCAAAGTGCCCTGGTACACATGTCAAATTCACAGAGACAGCAAGTAGAATGGTGGCTGCCAGGGGATTGGGGAAGGAAAAAATGGGGATATGTTAAAGGGGTATAAAGTTTAATTTTGCAAGATGAAATGAATTTTGGAGATAGATGATGGTGATGGTTGCACAACAATGACTGTACTTCATACCAGCAAACTGTACCCTTAAAAATGGTTAAGATGGGCTCAGCGCCTGTAGCACAGTGGTTACAACGCCAGCCACATACACTGAAGTTGGTGGGTTTGAATCCAGCCCGGACCAGTTAAAACAACAACAACTGCAACAAAAAATACTGGGAGTTGTGGTGGGCACCTGTAGTCTCAGCTACTTGGGAAGTGCTTAAGCCTAAGAGTTGGAGGTTGCTGAGAGCTGTGACACCACGGTACTCTACCGAGGATGACATAATGGGACTCTGCCTCAAAAAAAAAAAAAAAAGAAAAAAAATTGTTAAGATGGTCTGGGTGCAGTGGCTCATGCCTGTAATCCTAGCACTTTGGGAGGTTAAGGTATGATATTCACTTGAACCAGGAGTTTGAGATCAGCCTGGGCAACATAGCAAGACCATGTCTCTATAAAAGGTGAAGAAAAAAATTAGCTTATCAAACCGGTTCATGGCTGTAGAGCTTCCCTGGGAAGCTGAGGAACAATGATCATTTAAACCCAAGAATTAGAGGTTACAATAAGCCAGCGGTTCTCAACCTGTGGGTTGTGACCCACAGGAACTGTATTAAAGGGCCACGGCATTAGAAAGGTTGAAAACCACTGCAATAAGCTATGATGGTGCCATGCATCCCATCCTGGGCAACAGAGCAAGACCCTATCTTAATAAAATGATGAAGGTGGTGGACTTTATGTTACATTTATTTTACCACAATTTTAAAAATTAGAAAAAAGGAAAGGAGGGCAGTGCCTATGGCTCAGTGAGTAGGCTCTGGCTCCATATACCAAGGTTGGCAGGTTCAAACCCCGCCCTGGCCAAACTGCAACAAAAAAATAGCCGGGCGTTGTGGCAGGCGCCTGTAGTCCCAGCCACTCAGGAGGCTGAGGCAAGAGAATCACCCTAGCCTAAGAGCTGGAGGTTGCTGAGAGCTGAGACGCCATGGCACTCTAGGGCAACAAAGTGAGAGACTCTGTCTCTAAAACAAACAAAAAAAGAAAAAAGGAAAGAAAAAGTGCCCTGGTACTTATTCACCTTTCCATACTGGCGCCTTTCCTTAGGAGAACCTCTCTGTGCCATGTTCTATTGGCCATCAGTTGACTTATACATAGGTTTATAATTTAAGTCTGTCATCTTACAAAAAAAAAAAAAAGGCGAAGGCGCCACCTGTGGCTCAAAGGGGTAGGGCACCAGCCCCATATGCCAGAGGTGGCGGGTTCAAACCCAGCCCTGGCCAAAAACCGCAAAAAAAAAAAAAGGGGGGGGGGAGAAGAAATTAGGTGGGGGAGGAAGAGGAGGAAAAGAGGGATAAAAAGTAAGAAAGGAGAAAAGGAAAGAAATCATATTAGAAAGATATCCTTAGCAAAAACTTAAAAGACATACCCTTCAACTATAGTACCTGTAATATCAAAGGCAAAAGACAATTTGGGAAAAAATGTCAGTAAAGAAAGAGGTAATCTCCCTAATATACAAAGAGATTCTAAAAATTAAAAGAAAAACCCAAGCCCTGCAGCAAAACAGAGTATGAACAGATATTTTACAGAAAAGTGAATACCGTAAATGGTCCGCTCTTAAAACATACAAAAATGCTCAACTGCACTCACAAGAAAACTGTAAGTTAAAATTGCACTGAAATACCATTTTCCACCTAATTGGCAAAAAATCCAAAGTTTCATAAAAATATTCTGTTTGCTAACCTATGGGGAAATTCTCATACATTGCTAATGGAAGCTGAGGGGTAGCAAAATACGCCACCCCAAACATGTTACTTTGGTATAAAGATTATTTTGAACTGAGGGCAAATGAGAAGTAGCAGATATAAGAAACATTCTCTGCCCTCCCCATATCTGTTTAAGTTCTCTGCCCTCCCCATATCTGTTTTATCTAGCCTCTATACAAGAAAAAATAAAAACCTCCTTCCCAAACAACTTTAGACCCTCAGAAGTGTGGGGATAGCACCAGAGGAATCCCCCCAACAAACTTTGCTAAATAGTTTTTACCTACCAATAGTTTCTCACATCTTTAATTTACAGCCATTAAGGACTCAAGGTCCTTTTTCATCTTTCCACTTCTCTAAAAATTTATTGTTCTTTGTTGTTACAAAAGCCTGAGTTGTGAACCACCTCTTTGACAGTTGCTCTGTCCCTGAGTTTGTTAATCTGACTTTTGTTACAGGGGTCCCGGCCATGAACTCAGAAGAGTAGAGGGAAAATTATTTTCTTCCTCTAGAGAGCTCAACTTTGAAAAACAAATGGGGAAGGGAAAGGGGCAGAAGGAGAAAAGAAAAACAAAAAAAGAGCTCAACTTGGTACCATCCCTATAAAGAGCACATTGGCAACATCCATCAAATTACAAATGTACTTTCTCTTTGGCTCAGCAATCCCACATCTGGAATCTATCCTTAGATTTATCTGCCTACTTATGAAATGCTGTAAGAAAAGCCAGGCATAATGCTCACACCTGTAATCCTAGCACTCTGAGAAGCTGAGGGGGGTGGATAGCCTGCACTCATAAGTTCAAGACCAGCCTGAGCAAGAGCGAGACCCCTGTCTCTAAAAACAGCCAGGTGTTGGGTGGCGCCTGTGGCTCAAGGAGTAGGGCACTGGTCCCATATGTCGGAGGTGGCAGGTTCAAACCCAGCCCCGGCCAAAAACCACAAAAAAAAAAAAAAAAATAGCCAGGTGTTGGCAGGTGCCTGTATTCCCAGCTACTAGGGAGGCTGAGGCAAGAGAATCACTTGAGCCCAAGAGTTTGAGGTTGCTGTGAGCTGTTTGCCATGACACTCTGAGGGTGACAATGAAGGACTCTGTCTCAAAAAAAAAAAAAAAATTGCTGTATGAAAAAGGTTATTAACTGCGGCATTGTATCAGACCAGTTTTTATCTACAAAAAACTGACTTTAAAAATTATTGGTGCCTCAGTGGGTAGGGCGCCAGCCCCATATACCTAGGGTGGTGGGTTCAAACCTGGCCCCAGCCAAACTGCAACAAAAAAATAGCCAGGCTTTGCAGCAGGGGCCTTAGTCCCAGCTACTCAGAAGGTCAAGGCAAGAAAATTGTCTAAGCCCAGGAGTTGGAGGTTGCTGTGAGCTGTGATGTCACAGAACTCTACCAAGGGCAATAAAGTGAAACTCTGTCTCTAAAAAAAAAAAATTATGGTACATTCATATGATGAAATATTATGAAGTATTTTAAAAAAATCATGGAAAACATTCTCTATTTTAATTGTGGTGGTGCTGTCAAGGGCATACAATTGACAAAACTCATCAAATTATATACTTAAATTGGATGCAGTTTGTTGTACGAAAAGTAGTCCTCAATAAAACTGACCAGGAAAAAGAGAATCATGGAGTTCTCTGTGTTAAAAGATGTCCACAATACACTATTTAACATGAAAATGTAGTGTTAACCAGTGTATATGGTGCGTTATATGTTGAGGTAAGGAGGAAACAATTATACATATTTGTTTATATTTGCATTAAGAAATTCTAGGAAAGTAAAAAAGAAAGTAAGGAAATTGGTTATAGTACACAGGTAAATAAATGAAGCAGGTGAGAGCAAGGCTAGAACTGAGAATTTTTTCACATAATTGCTTCTTACATTTATTTCTGAACCATGAGAATGTATTACCTATTTTTAAATATTTTTACTAAATACATAAATCATTTCCACAAAATGGGACAACCTGCATAAAGACTGTCTCACGACATAACTTTTTTTTTCAAACAGGGTCCCACTCTGTCACCCAGGCTATCAGGCTAGGTAGAGCGGAACCATCATAGCTCACTGCAACCTCAAACTCCTGGGCTCAAGCAATCTTCCTGTCTCAGCCTCCCCAAGCAGCTAGGACTACAGATGGACAGCATCACATCAGGCTAATTTTTCTATTTTTTCGTAGAGACGTTATCCTCCCCATTTTAAAGGATTCAAAGTACCTTCAAGACCAAAAGATGAACAGTTTTCATGGTTATCTTTCAGCATATGAAATTACTCAAAGTAATCTCTAGAAAGATTCCAAGAGCAACCAGAAGGAAGTTTATATATGTCTTCTTAAGTCTTCTTATGTCTTCTTTATGTATGTCTTCACTGAAAATCGTAATTTAGCCAGCCATGGTGGCTCACGCCTGTAATCTGCACTCTGAGAGGTTGAGGCAGGAAGATGCCTTGAGCTCAGGAGTTTGAGACCCGTCTGAGTGAGAACAAGAGAGAGACCCTGCCTCTACTAAAAATAGAAAAATTAGCCAGGCATTGTGGTAGGTGCCTGTAGTTCCAGTTACTTGGGAGGCTGAGGCAAGAGGATCATTCAAACCCAGTAGTATGAGGTTGCTGTGAGCTGACTAATGCACTATAGGTTGGGCAGTAGAGTAAGACTCTGTCTCAGAAAAAAAAAGAAAGAAGGAAGGAAAATCATAATTCTCCCCTAAAAGGAAATTTGTTTCTAGTTCTAAATTTTTTTGTGGGGCTTTCCAGTCAATATAATATTATATTGAGCACCCAATGTACGATTTCCATGATAACATCATTTTACAAATGAAGAAACTGAGGCTAATTTGCCCAATAAAATTTCTCCCTACCGCAGGACTCATTCTAAGTGACAACAAATACAGTATTTTAAAGAAGTGATAAAGTTCAAACCAAGATCTTCTGGCTACAAAGCTCTCGCTTTTTCCATATTTAACCAGTTTTATTAGCAGCATGCATATAATTTTATAGTGTCATGCCTTCCTTTACAACCAATAAAACAAAGCAATAACTCACTGGTACACAAATTTCATTAGGCATCAGAATTAATTGAACAGCTTGATAAAGGACAGATTTCTAGGTCCTGCACCCAGAATTTTGGAAGTCAATAAGGCTGGGGTTGGGTCTGAGAATTTGCATTTGTAACAAATTCCCAGGTGATGCTAATGCAGCTTGTCTAGGAACCACACTTAACTGTTTGACCAAAACCCAAAATTCTCTTCTCCCCATTTGCTAGCCAACTTGGAAGAATTCAATTACAGTTTTAGAAACACACAAACTTCCTCTCTCCAAAAGCTTGAAACTCTAGGAAGAAAACTATCTGGTTGACAAAACTTCCAAACAAATTCAAAATATATGTACTTAATATTATTAGAGGGCACAAAACTAAGAGAAGCGACTAGCACGCATGTTAACAGTCAGCAGATGAGAATCATTTCCTGGAAAAGTGGACGCTAGAAGCCAAAAAGCAACGTTAGCCATCTGCTACCAATAGACAACACGTCTTTTTGTAAGTTAAAAAAACTTTATTAATTCCATGTTGCCTTGAAAATAGTTTCCCTGACAACACTGAAGTCAAAATTTTTTCCACCAAATAAAATAGGAACGTGAACAGAACACTTTTAATGCTGTTGTGATTTTTACACGATACTTTATGCTGTCGTGCTTATTACACGATACTTTATCTTATTCAAAGTCTGCCACTGAAGGCTGGGTACAGTGGCCTGTAATCCCAGCACTCTGGGAGGCTGAAGCAGGTGGATCGCCTGAGCTCAGGAGTTAGAGACCAGTCTGAGTTACAGCAAGACTCCATCTCTAAAAGTAGCTGGGTGTTGTGTTGGGCACCTATAGACCCAGCGACTTGGGAGACTGAGGCAAAAGGGTGGCTCGAGCCGAAGAGTTTGAGGTTGCTGTGAGCTATGATGCCATAGCACTCTACCCAGGGCGACAGAGTGAGACTGTCTCAAAAACCAAACTCTGCCACTGAAACACAAACAGCAACTAAATTCACTGATGGCCCATGCTGGACACCCATAAAAAAATCTGGCTAAATAGCTGGGCGTTGTGGCGGGTGCCTGCAGTCCCAGCTGCTCGGGAGGCTGAGGCAAGAGAATCGCGTAAGCCCAAGAGTTAGAGGTTGCTGTGAGCTGTGTGACGCCACGACACTCTACCCGAGGGCGGTACAGTGAGACTCTGTCTCTACAAAAAGAAAAAAAAAAATCTGGCTAGTACCTAGTTGTCAGACTGAAATGTACTAGCAAATACATTTATACAGGTAGAGACACTTACCAAATATTTAGATTGTCTTTTTGATGATTTCAAAGAAAGCATGAAGCTAGGGCATGGGGTGTGGTGGTATATAATGCTATAATCCTAGCACTTTGGGAAGCTGAGGCAGTATGACCTCTTAAGCCCAGGAGTTTGGGGCTGCAGTGTTGCGCCTGGGCAACAAAGTAACACCTTGTCTCTTTAAAGAAAAAAAGGAAAAGAAAAGCAAGCAAGCAAAGTAAAAGTACCAGAAATAAACCTAAATTTAGGAAAAGAGGGAATTTAATTTTACTGTTGTAGTCAGTTACTAACAACTGCTAACTTTACCTAATATTTGTTCATTGCCCTTGCTTTTAGGCTGCAAATTTCAGTGATCATCAGAATCACCTGGAGTGCTTTTATAACCCTGGTTCAGTCTGGGGCTAGGCTCAAGAATTGGCATTTCTAATATGTTCACAGGTGATGCAGACGTTACTGATGGGAAACCACACTATGAGAACCAGTCTTTTTAGGAGTTTCCTTAGGAGTTTTACTTGCTCATTGGTTTACTCAAGCAGTTGAACTGCCTATTATAATTTCTCTCTTTTTTTTTTTCTTTGAGACAGAGCCTCAAGCTGTCGCCCTAAGTAGAGTACCATGACATCACAGCTCATAGCAACCTCCAACTTCTGGGCTCAAGCCATTCTCCTGCCTCCACCTCTCAAGTAGCTGGGACTACAGGTGCCCACCACAACACCCGGCTATTTTTTAGTTGCAGCCATCATTGTTGCTTGGTGGGCCTGGGCTGGATTGGAACCCGCCAACTCAGGTGTATGTGGCTGGCGCCTTAGCCACTTGAGCCACAGGTACCTAGCCACAACTGCCTATTATAATTTCTTAAAGTTACAATCTGGGATGAAAATTATCAAACATTTCTTGTGTTTTCCAAGTAGTTTAAGTTACCTTCATGAATTTAGTTCAACAAAATGTTTACTAAGAAATATTTGGCTTGAGGATGAGGGCAGAAGCCTGTAGTCCCCTCTACTGGGAGGCTGAGGCAAGAGAATTGTTTAAGGCAGGCGTCCTCAAACGTTTTTTTTTTTGTTTGGCCGGGGCTGGGTTTGAACCCGCCACCTCCGGCATATGGGACCGGCGCCCTACCCGCTGAGCCACAGGCGCCGCCCGTCCTCAAACGTTTTAAATAGGGGGCCAATTCACTGTCCCTCAGACCGTTGGAGGGCCGGACTATAGTTTAAAACAAAAAAACTATGAACAAATTACTATGCACACTGCACATATCTTATTTTGAAGTAAAAAACAAACGGGAACAAATACAATTCACGCCACTTCATGTAGCCCACGGGCCACAGTTTGAGGACGGTTGCTGTGAGCTGTGACCTCACAGCACTCTACCAAGGGCAACACAGTGAGACTCTGTCCCCAAAAGAATAAAATAAAATCACACAAAATCACAAAATTGAAGGTTGGAAGAAATTTCTGAAGAATGCATATAGGCAGAAAGCAAACATGGCAAAATGGCTAACAATTAGTGAATCTAGGAAAAGATATAGGGGTGTTTACTTTTTAAAACAAAATTTAAAGTAGTAATTCTCCACAAATTGTGTTTATTATTCCTAATAAAGGTTTATCTAAAATAAAGATAGTTGGCTAGGAAAAGTCAGTTGTCTGTATTCAAGCAGAAAAATTTCCTTTAAGTGACTTCAATATAATGAAAAGTAAAGGTATTTAGTACTCATCATCAAGAATTTAAAATAGGCTCAGCGCCTGTACCTCAGCCGCTAGAGCGTCAGCCACATACACTGAAGCTGGCGAGTGCGAACCCAGCCTGAGCCTGCAACAATGACAACTACAACCAAAAAATAAATAAATAAATAAAAATAGCCGGGGTCAAAACACAATTGTAAAAAGGACTTTTCCTAACAAATGCAATCAGTGTAACCTGGTTTCTTGTGCCCTCAATGAATCCTCAACAATAAAAAAAAAAGGAGGAAAAACAAAATAACTGGGCATTGTGGGGGGCATCTATAGTCCCAGCTACTCAGGAGGCTGAGGCAAGAGAATCACTTAAGCCCAAGAGTTTGGGATTGCCGTGAGGTATGATGCCACAGCACTCTATCAGGGGCAACATAAAATCTGTCACCCCGCCCCCCAAAAAAGGAAATTTAAAATAAAAAGATTAAAGTAAATAAAAACTAGAAAGAGAGAATTAAAAGATTTTTTTAAAAGATGAAATAAAAAATCAAAAGAAAAGGATAAATACATCCAAAAGGTGGTTCTTCAGAAAGATCAATAAACTAGACACAATCTGATGAAGCAAAGAGAGAAAAAAAATACTTAAGATTTAGAAAAGAGCACAACCACAAAACCAGATGGAATTAAGAAACCAATGAAAATTCATAGCAACAATTTTGAAACTAAAAGGAATAAACAATTCTTTAGCAAAATAAGAAGAGATGTAAAATTTAAACAGACTAATTTCCAAATAAGTGAATGAAATGAAAATAAGAGAATTACCATTGGTAAGTTCACAGCAGAGTTTTATCTAACCTTTAAGAAAGAAATGAATACAACCCTATTTGGAATTAACTAACTAGTTACTAAGATAACATGCTTTTAAGTAACATGTCAAAACTTTTCTGACCTCATAAATGAAGTGAAACTAAAGTACTATTCATGTTTTCTTTAAATGAAATAAATGTGAAAGTTAGGGGATATATTTGAAGCAAAACTATTCTTTTTTTTATTTTTTTTTTGAGACAGAGTCTCTACCCTAGGTAGAGTGACATGGTGTGGCAGCTCACAGCAACCTCAAACTCTTGGGCTTAAGAGATTTTCTTCCCTCAACCTCCCAAGTAGCTGAAGTACAGGTGCCCATCACAATGCCCCGCTATTTTCTTGCTGTTGTTGTTGCAATTGTCATTGTTGTTTAGCTGGCCTAGCCAGGTTCAAACCCCCCACTCTCAGTGCATGTAACCAGCGCCATAACCACTGTGCTAAGGGCACTGAGCCTCTATTTTTCTTTTTTAAGACAGATTCTCACACTGTCACCCTCAGTAGAGTGCTGTGGCATCACAGTTCACAGCAACCTCAAACTCTTGGGCTTAAGCAATTCTCTTGCCTCAGCCTCCCAAGTAGCTGGGACTACAGGTGCCTGTCACAACGCCCAGCTATTTTGTTGTTGTTGTCATTGTTGTTTAGCAGACCCGGGCCAGGTTTGAACCCGCCAGCCCTGGTGCATGTGGCCGGTGCCCTAACCACTGAGTTATAGACGTCAAGCCAAGCCAAGTTATTCTAAAACATAAGCAGGTACTGAGATACCTGGTTAAGTTGTGACTCAAAAGATAATATGGCTAGCAACTTTATAGTATATTATCCAAGGTGTATATTCCTATATATCTGAAATTCAAATAAAAGGAAGATGCCAAAATATAAATTTTCTGTTATCCTTTTGTTTAGAAAATATTTATTGACTGCCTATAAATTCTAGGTAAAAATGTTCATACCAACAATCTGATGGAAAAACAGTTTTCCTCTAAGATAAACTACAAGAGGAAATTTTCTTTTCTTTTTTTTTTTTTTTTTGGCCGGGGCTGGGTTTGAACCCACCACCTCCGGCATATGGGGCCAGTGCCCTACTCCTTTGAGCCACAGGCGCCGCCCTACAAGAGGAAATTTTCATATGAGAAAATCATTAAGATAACATTTTAAGAGGGCAGCGCCTGTGGCTCAGTGGTAGGGCGCCAGCCCCATATAGCAGAGGTGGCAGGTTCAAACCCAGTCCCAGCCAAACTGCAACAAAAAAATAGCTGGGTGTTGTGGCGGGTGCTTGTAGTCCCAGCTACTCAGGAGGCTGAAGCAAGAGAATTGCCTAAGCCCAGGAGTTGGAGGTTGCTGTGAATTATGACACCACCCAGGAGTTGGAGGTTGCTGTGAATTATGACACCACATCACTCTACCGAGGGCAATAAAGTAAGACTGTCTCTACAAAAAAAAAAAAAAAGATAAAAAGAGCCTTAGGTTACTTACAACTGCAAACTCATCTCTGTCAAGCATTCCATCATGGTCAATGTCACTCAACTCCCAAACCTTAAAAAGAGAAAAATTGAGAAAGAGTAATGTTTTTTTTTTCATTTCATGTGCTACTTGGCAGCAGGGAAAGAAAGCACACGCATGAGGGTTAGGAGTAGAGATAAGCAAGTGTCTGGTCATTAAAGCCTTGAAAGGAGCTTAACCTAATGTGATGAGAAGCTACTAAAAGGTTAGTTTTAAGTAATAAAATAAAAAAATTATATTTATATTTTAGAAAGTTCATACTGACCACACAGTGGAGAAATGATTAGTGAGAAACAATACTGGAAAAAAAACCGATATTTATTGAGCACCTAAAATCTACATAACATTCATCCAGCAGTAGCAGTACTGGTACTGGTGGTGTGGTAGTAGCCATCACTGTCGTCATCTTCATCATCATCATCATGATAGCAGCCAACATCCAAAGAGTAGGTGACAAGCACTGTAGTAGCACCTTATATACATTATTACATTTAATCTCTACAACCCCATAAACTGGGAATTATGCCCATCTTAAGGATTAGAAAACTGAGACATAGTTTGCTAATGTTCTGCCCCAGATCACACAACTAAGAAGTGCAGCCAGGCTTTGACCTGATGCCATTTACTTAACCAGGGAATTAAAGAAAGCACAGGAAGTTTAAAGAGAGAAGATAAGGTCTGAAATATGAAGAGAGGAAGAGAGAAATCACTATGGAAATAGGACAAGAGTGGCTGGCAATAGGAAGCCCAGATGAAGTTGCTGATCATGAATTTATAACACCAATCTTACTAGACTTTCTCAGTAGCCCATATGCAACCACAGAGAAGGCAGATAATTAGCTTCATGCAAAGCTGGACTTCTGATACGCAGGAGAGATGACAGAATGATTTGACAAAAGGAGACAAGGGTAAGGACATGGAACTGTGGACCAAAAGACATAGGAATAGAGTTTTAGTTTTATAAGATGGAAAGAGTTTTGTGGAAATGGATGTTGATGGTTGTATACCAATGTGAATGTACTTTAATACCACTTAATTGTACACTTAAAATTATAATAGTAAATCTTATGATACACAGATATGTATTTACCACAATAAAAAAAAATTGGGGGGAAAAAAAATGAGGCCAGGTGTGACGGCTCACACCTGTAATACCAGCATTCTGGGAGGCCAAGTCAGGAAGACAGCTTGAGCGAAGCAGTTCAAGAACAGCCAAAACAAGAGTGAGACCCTGTTTCTAAGAGAAAAAATTAGGTGGGCATGGTGGTACACACTTGTAGTCCCAGCTACTCAGGCAGGATTGCTTGAGCCCAGGAGTTTGAGGTTGCTGTGAAGTATGATGACCTATGATGACAACACTGTACTCTAGCCAGGGTGACAGAGGGAAATTCTGCCTTAATAAAAAAAAAAGTGGGGCGGCACCCGTGGCTCAGTGAGTAGGGCGCCGGCCCCATATACCGAGGGTGGTGGGTTCAAACCCAGCCCCGGACAAACTGCAACCAAAAAATAGCCAGGCGGTGTGGCGGGCGCCTGTAGTCCCGGCTGCTTGGGAGGCTGAGGCAAGAGAATCACGTAAGCCCAAGAGCTGGAGGTTGCTGTGAGCCGTGTGATGCCACGGCACTCTACCAAGGGCAGTAAAGTGAACTCTGTCTCTACAAAAAAAAAAAAAAGTGGCGGGCGGCACCTGTGGTTCAGTGGGTAAGGTGCCAACCCTGTATACCGAGGGTGGCGGGTTCGAACCCGGCCCCAGCCAAACTGCAACAAAAAAATAGCTGGGCGTTATACTGGGCACCTGTAGTCCCAGCTACTTGGAAGGCAGAGGCAAAAGAATCGCCTAAGCCCAGGAGTGGGAGGTTGCTGTGAGTTGTGATGCCACAGCACTCTACCAAGGGTGATAAAGTGAGACTCTGTCTCTTAAAAAAAAAAAAAAAAAAATTGGGTGGCACCTGTGACTCAAAGGAGTAGGGCACCGGCCCCATATACCAGAGGTGGCGGGTTCAAACCCAGCCCTGGCCAAAAACTGCAAAAAATAAAATAAAATAAAGGTGGGGAGGATGGGCATGGTGGCTCACATCTATAATCCTAGCACTCTAGGAGACCAAGGAGGATGGATAGCTCGAGCTCACAAGTTTGAGACCAGCCTGAGCAAAAGTAAGACCCTTTCTCTACTAAAAATAGAAAAACTAAGGCAAGAGAATCACCTAAGCCCAAGAGTTGGAGGTTGCTGTGAGCTATGATGTTACAGCACTCTAACCAGGGCAATAGCTTGAGACTGTCTCAAAACAAAACAAAACAAAAAAAGAGGGCGGGGGGGGGGGGATAAAGTAAAGAACTCTGAAATTTAAAAATCTTAACGAAGGAAAAGAATTAAAGTCATGCAATTGTCTAGGAAAGAGATCTACAAAGACATCAAGTTAGCGAATAGAATTTATTATTTCAGAGATGAAATTATTCGTTATAATAACACATTATGATACAGCCATGGAATAGGTGGCAGATGTAAAATACTGCTGGTCTCTGGAAATTAACTCAAGAATTGGAAGGTCAACAAAAGAACAAGAACCTACTTATATTTATATATATATAACCTACTTAAGGGTAACATATACATATAAAAAACCTAATTTCATATATATACATATACACTTTTTTTGTTTTGAGACAGAGTCTCACCATGTCACCCTTGGTAGAGTGCCGTGGCGTTAGAGCTCACAGCAACCTCAAACTCTTGGGCTAAAGCAATTCTCTTACCTTAGCCTCCCAAGCAGCTGGCGCCCACCACAACGCCCCATAACGCCTGGCTATTTTTTTTTTTTTTTTTTTTGTTACAGTTGCCATTGTTGGTTATGTGGCCTGGGCCGGCTGGAACCCGCCACCTTCAGTGTATGTTGCTGGCGCTGTAACCACTGTGCTACAGGCACCGAGCCCATGTATACATTTTTTATATATACATGAATATATAAAAAACTAATTTCAACCACTTTATCTTATAGGGAATAACCTAATATAGAAATAAATTGGCGGGCGGCGCCTGTGGCTCAGTCGGTAAGGCGCCAGCCCCATATACCGAGGGTGACGGGTTCAAACCCGGCCCCGGCCAAACTGCAACCAAAAAATAGCCGGACGTTGTGGCGGGCGCCTGTAGTCCCAGCTACTCGGGAGGCTGAGGCAAGAGAATCGCTTAAGCCCAGGAGTTGGAGGTTGCTGTGAGCCGTGTGAGGCCACGGCACTCTACCGAGGGCCATAAAAGTGAGACCCTGTCTCTACAAAAAAAAAAAAAAAAAAAAGAAAGAAATTGGCAATAATTTTATATATTCAGTGAGAACACAATAGATGTTAATGAGGATGCAATAAAAAAGTTACACTCATACACATGGCTGAGTGCAGTGGCTCACACCTCTAATCATAGCAGAGGAGGGAGGATGACTTGAAGCCAGGAGTTTGAGCAGACTGAACAACTATGATCAGCCCATTGCACTGCAGCCTAGGCAACCAAGTGAAATCCTGTCTCAAAAAAAAAAATTCTGTAATACAAGTTTAAAATAAGATCTGTGTATTTTTTAACAATAAGCTGTAAGTACTCGTGGTCCACATAAATAAAATACATGAAAATTACATTTAGAACTTAACAATCTTACTCTTCCAAGGATATCCACAGGTAATTTAGAGTTGAGAAGCACTGGTTTCACTTTATCACCAGACAGAAATCCATTCACAGGGCTTAAACTGTCAAAAATTGCATCATATTTGGCTTTATCTTCAGACTACAATATAAAAAAAGTCACAAGTTAAATAATAATAACCTGCAGTTATAAAAAAAATCAAATCCTCAAAGAGTACACATGTATTTTTTAAAAGTATTTAAAAAGCATTTTCGCTTTCATGAAAATATAATATTTATAGGAAGGATATTCAAGAAAATGTTTATATTATAATAAATAATAATTTCAAAGTGACTCTCAAGAGTCCACTGTTCCTCATTCCTTTAGTAGCCAGAACACCATCTTTTTTTTTCTCATGTTAAGTGAGAATCGATAGACTTCAGACACAGAAGGGCTTTTTGAAAAGAACCCTGTCCAACCTCCTTAAACAGTGCCACAGCATGAAAGTAACTTTTAAAAGAACACAAATTTAGTCAGTGACATTCTATGACTTTCTAAGCATAGAATATTTACGTTTATATTATGTACACTTCAAATTCACACAAATTTTTTAAAATAAAATCATTGCTATAAGGAATAAACAAGATTCCTCCATTTTTCTCAAAGCAAAATTTCTTTTTCTTATAAGTAACAGGGTATCTCCTAAAAATCTTGAAAGTTACTTGTATAACTTCAAAAACTATTGTACAGGCTCAGCGCCCAGAGCACAGTTGTTACAGCACCAGCCACATACACCAAAACTTGTGGGTTCGAAACCAGCCTGGGCCAGCTAAATGACAACTGCAACAAAAAAACAGCCAGGTATTGTGGCGGGTGCCTGTAGCCCCAGCTACTTGGGAGGCTGAGGCAAGAGAATCACTTAAGACCTAGAGTTTGAGGTTGCTGTGAGCTATGGCACCATAGCAATCTATTGGAGGTGACATATTGAGACTCTGTCTCAAAAAATAAATAAATAATAATAATAATAATTTGATCTACTATATTCTACTACTGTTTTAAAATTTTAAAATTGTAAATTTTAAAACAGTAGTAGAATAAAATTGTAAATTTTAAAACTCTGATAAACTATGACCAACATTTAGCCTCTGAAAAACTATACTGCAAAATACCCATTTATAGAAAAGATTTCATTAAAAATTGTTTTTTTTTTGTAAGCCACAAAGAGAATACTTACTTAAACCAGAATTTTCAAACAAGAAATAGTAACAGTGGAGTAAACTACCTATTCAGTAAATATTTTAGTTAATAAAGAATTACGACATCATCATTTTTAAACACTATAACAGAAATGAGATTAGACCAATACTAATTATCATAAAATGACAGACAGAGCTGAAAGACCCCTCAAAGATTTCTAGCAGCAGCATTTCTCTACCGTCTTTGAACATACACATTCAATTCCAATGCAGACCAAATGTATTTTAGAGGTGAGAGAGAATGTATGTGTTAGGAAGCAAAGCAAGGGTAAGAAGAGCATAGTTAAAAAGTTTACTTACACAGGGCGGCGCCTGTGGCTCAAGGAGTAAGGCACCGGTCCCATATGCCAGAGATGGCTGGGTTCAAACCCAGCCCCGGCCAAAAAAAAAGTTTACTTACACAGCAGCAACAACAAAAATAAATAAATGAGACTTAATTAAATTAAAAGTTCTGCACACCAAAGGAAATAATTAACAGAGTAAACAGACAACCTACAGAATGGTAGAAGATATTAGCAAAGGACTAATATCTAGAATCTACAAAGAAATGAAACAAATACCAAGAAAAAAACAACCTCAATTAAAAAATGGACAAAAGAAATGAATAGAGTTTTTGCAAAAGAAGACACCACATGGCCGACAAAGGAAAAAATGTTCAACCTCTCTAGCCATTGGGGAAATGCAAACTAAAACCACAATGAAGTACCACCTTATCCCTATATTATTATAAAATCAAAAAATTATGTTTATGAGGATGCAGTAAAAAAGTAACACTTATACACTGTTAGTGAGACTATAAATTAGTATAACCTCTATGGAAAACAGTATGGAGATTCTTCAAAAAACTACCAGTAGATCTACTAATGGATCCAGCAATCTCACTATTGGATACCTACCTGGGGGAAAAATTAGTCATTATATCAAAAAGACATCTGTACCTCAATGTTTATTGCAGCACAATTACCAACTACAAAGATACGGAATCAACCTAAGTGCCATCAATTGTTGAGTGGATAAAGAAAATGTGTTACACACACATACACATTCATTCCAGAGAGTACTACTCAGTCATAAAAAGGAAGGAAATAAACTCATTTGTAGCAACTTAGATGGAACTGGAGAACATTATCCTAAATGAAGTATCTCAGGAATGGAAAAACAAACCCCACATGTTCTCACTAATAAGTGGAACTGAAGAATGGATACACGTGGTCATAAAATGATGTAAAGGAACACAGAAAACAAAGAAGGGGAGAGAGTGGAAGGGAAGTGAGGGATAAAACCTTACCTACTGGATGTGTACAATATTCTGGTATTCTGTACACTATTATACAATTCATCCACTTAGAAAGAACATTTGTACTCCTCATTCTTGTTTTTTTTGGAGACACAGTCTCACTACGTCGCCCTTGGTAGAATGCCGTCACAGCTTCAGCAACCTCAAACTCTTGGGCTTAAGTGATTCTCTTGCCTCAGACTCCCAAGTAGCTGGGACTACAGGCATCCACCACAATGCCCAGCTATTATTTGGTTGTATTTGTCATTGTTGTTTGGCAGGCTGGGGCTGGATTTGAACCCGCCAGTTCCGGTGTACATGGCTGGTGCCCTAGCCGCTACATGCGCTGAGCCACTCCCTAATATTCTGAAATCTAAGTTATTGTTTTAAAAAGTTCACTTACTTTTACTGCCCATGGGAGCTCAGCTGCAGAGGTTCCACCGATTAGCAAAGGACTACTGGTATCATGCTAAAAAAGGAAAATATAGCATATAAAGAGGTGAAATCCTCACATCAACAAGCAATGAAGAAAAAGTGGCCTGTGGATTTAAATATATTCATACAAAATGCTGGTTTCCAGTACACACAGGACATGATTTCATATTTACTAGACATTCATCTAAATCCCAATGAAACAAAAACATCTTCCCTGAGTTAGCAGCATCAATGATTATGGAGCACTAACTAAGCACAGAAGTATTACAGAAGAAATCCTACAAGTGAGACCAAGGAAAAGGTAACTGAATGCTAATAAAAATACTGGGGATGGCAAAAAATTGTATACATATTTTAAGAGATCTTGTTGGAAGTAAAATCAATCATTTCCAAAAAGTACATAAATTGCCAGAAAAATGAATGTGTAAAGCAAGTCTAGGTACACTTGACCAGCAATGTTGAACCACTTCCAGTTCAACTTCAGAAAGTAACATGTAGGTAGCATCACTTAACATGTGTATACATTTTTTTGGTACCCAATGTATACAGTCAACTGCTTTTTTCCAAAATTATTTAAGAAGACTGGGAAAACAACCCAACTTAGCATTTCTAAGTTGTAAGTACATGACCCCTATTAATTGTATTCCCAAGTTATGTTTATCTGGTTGAAGAGACAGAGAACTACACTTGAAAAACATCTGTAATATAGTCACGTGCTATATAACATTTCAGTCAATGACATACCACATATGTAATAGTGGCCTCATAGAGTATGATATTATATTTTTACTGTCCCTTTTCTGTGTTTAGATACACAAATACTCACCATCTTGTTACCACTGCCTTTAGTATTCAGTACAGAAACATACTATTCAGGTTTGTAGCCTAAGAGAAGTAGCTGTACTACATAGCCCAGGTGTGTAGTAGGTTATGCCATCTAGCTTTGTGTAAGTACATTCTATGGTATTTAATGACAAAATTGCCCAACATTCTATTTTGCAGAATGTATCCCCATCACTAAGCAAGGCATAACTCTAATATAGTTAGGCAAACATCCCTATATAAATCCTCTGACTACATGGGAGCTCAGAAATTCTTGAAACCAAAGTTAAATTCTTAGTATGCAAACCAAAAACTTCTAAAATACTGAGTTTAAAAACAAGCAAGAAGAGCTATGAAATTTCTGAAAAAAGGAGTGGGATGGGAAGAAAACATGTTACCAAATACAATAATTAGAATAATCTAAGACTATCAAGAGAATAAACAGATAAATCAATGGGTAAGAAAAATAACAACAACAAAAAAAAAAAATCCAGAAAGTAACCAAATACATAGCAGAATTTAGCACATGATTGGGGGGCATTTCAAAGCAAGAAGGGACAGTTTATTGAATAAATCAATCTTTATTAGATAGTCTGCAAAGTAGCCAACTTAAAAAAAAGTAAACTTGAATCCACACTTAAACCTTACATCAGGACAAACTTAAATGTACAAAAAAAAAAAAAAATGTTTAAAACTGACAATAGGGTGGTGCCCGTGGTTTAGTGGATAGGGCGCCAGCCCAATATACCAACGGTGGCGGGTTCAAACTCGGCCCTGGCCAAACTTCAACAACAACAAAAAAATAGCTGGGCGTTGTGGCAGGCACCTGTAGTCCCAGCTACTCAGGAGGCTGAGGCAAGAGAATCACCCAAGCCCAGGAGATGGAGGTTGCTGTGAGCTGGATGACACCAGGGCAGTCTACCGAGGGCAATAAAGTAAGACTTTGTCTCTACAAAAAAAAAAAAACTGACAGTATACATAAAATAACTACAAGCCACGGCAAGGCGGGGTGGGCTTTATTTGTAATCTCAGCATCTCAGAAGGCTGAGGTGGGAAGATTTCTTAAGCTTAGGAATTTGAGGCCAGCCTAAGCAAAACAGGGAGACTCTGTCTCTTAAATCTGAAAAACAGACAAATGACAAAAATGGGAAAAAATATTTGCAACTCACGTTAAGAGCTACTTTCCTAATATTTAAAAAACCTTTAGAATTCAATGAGAAAAAGATCAATAACTCAAGAAAAATGAGCAAAAGCTAAAAACAGACATTCATCTAAAGGTTAAAAAACCTTTAGAATTCAATGAGAAAAAGATCAACAACTCAAGAAAAATGAGCAAAAGCTAAAAACAGACATTCATCTAAATTCCAATGAAACAAAAAGGCAAATGGCTCATAAGCATAACAAAAGCCATTCAAAACAAAAAGGAACAAATTTAAAATTATATTTACGCACTATCTGTCACCTATCACTCTGACACAGATCTAGAAATTTTACAACAGGCCAGGCGAGGTAGCTTCTGCCTATAATCCTAGCACTCTGATAGGCCGAGGAGGGTGGATTGCCTGAGTTCACAGGTTAAGAGACCAGCCTGAGCCAGAGTGAGAGCTCGTCTCTGAAAATAGCCAGGCGTTGTGGTGGGCGCCTTTAATCCCAGCTACTTGGGAGGCTGAGGTAAGAGAATCGCTTGAGCCTAGGATTTTGAGGTTGCTGTGAACTATGACGCTATGGCACTCTACCAAAGGTGACAAAGTGAGAGTCTGTCTCAAAATAAATAAATAAATAAAAGTTTTACAAGAGTATGCGAGCAAAAGTGCAGAGAAACCAGCACTCAAAACGATTAATGGTGGAAGTGTAAATAGGATAACTACTATCAAAGGCAAGTGGACAATATAAATGGAAATTATAAAGGCAAAAACTTTTGGAATAGCATTTCCATTTTGGGAATTTATACATATAAATATATTTTTGCACATGCAAAATGACGTATATACAAGGTTTTATTCATTGTAGCATTTATTGTAATAAAAGATTAGAAATAGGAAGAGAATTTATTTAACTTCTCCTATCAATAGGAAGTTAAATAAATGATGGTACATAGAAGGAAAGAAATACTATGCAGCTATAAAAAACAAAGAGGAAGCTTTTATGTAATGATATGCAAAGATTTCTAAACCATATTGTGTTTGTTTTTTTTTTTTTGTTTTTTTTTTGAGACAGAGCCTCAAGCTGGGTAGAGTACCATGGTATCACAGCTCACAGCAACCTCCAATTCCTGGGCTCAAATGATTCTCCTGCCTCCACCTCCCTGTAGCAGGGACTACAGGCACACAGCACAACACCCAGCTATTTTTTGGTTGCAGCTATCATCGTTGTTTGGCGGGCCCGGGCTGGATTCAAACCTGCCAGCTCAGGTGTATGTGGCTGGCGCCTTAGCCACTTGAGCCACAGGCGCGAGCCCTATGTTTTTGTTTTTGTTTTTTTTTTTTGAGACAGAATCTCACTATGTCTGCCCTTGGTAGAGTGTTGTGGCATCACAGCTTGTAGCAACCTCAGATTCTTGGGCTTAAGTGATTCTCTTGCCTCAGCCTCCCAAGTAGCTGGGACTACAGGCACCTGTCATAACGCCTGGCTATTTTTTTGGCAGTTGTCATTGTTATTTAGCTAGCCCGGCAGGGTCCAAACTGGTCAGTCTCGGTGTATGTGGCTGGCACTGTAACCACTGTGCCAAGTCCATAATGTCTTATTTTTAATAGGTATTGAGTTGTCATATATACTATTCTGCTATTAACACAAAGTGAGGAAATACTTATTTACATTTCTTTATATAAACATATATTAACTCTGAAAACTAATAACAGCAGTAGTCACTAAGAAAAAAAACAAGCAGCTAATTTCAAATATGCATATCATGTGGTAACATTTTTTAAAAAATTAAATACAATTTAAATCTAAAAGCATTTCTTACAAATCTTGGTGGAGGAACAGCCAGGTTCAAGCTACTCAGTGAAACCTCCAATCCATTCTGGGCACATGCCACAAGACGCAAAGCAACAAAGAATTCCTGAAAGAAAAGTATGAATGTTAAGAGTATTTTCTTTCTCTCTACTACCTACACCCATGTTTACAATCTAAAAATTGTAAACAATTCATAACTACCCCAGGGTTTTTTTTTTTTGTAGAGACAAGAGTCTCACTTTACTGCCCTCGGTAGAGTGCCGTGGCGTCACACAGCTCACAGCAACCTCCAGCTCTTGGGCTTAGGTGATTCTCTTGCCTCAGCCTCCAGAGCAGCTGGGACTACAGGCGCCCGCCACAACGCCCGGCTATTTTTTTTTGTTGCAGTTTGGCCAGGGCTGGTTTTGAACCCACCACCCTTGGCACATGGGGCCGGCGCCCTACTCACTGAGCCACAGGCGCCGCCCTACCCCAGGGTTTTTATGGAGCAACAAATACAACAGCACATTTACCTCAAAAACAATTGTTCTAAAATTGAGAAAAGATCTATTGTACAAAGATGTTCCTAATATTATAAACGGCAGATAACAACATATATAAAATAAATTGTGATACATACAGATAATGGAAATTATACAGAATACTCACATTTCAAAAAATATTTAATGATGTTAAGAAATTTATTTTATCATTTAAGTGACAAAGAATTTTTGGGAAAAAAGCCTAAAAGAAAATAATATCTTAAATGTTACCAGAAATCATCTCTGGATTATGAGATTATAAATTTTGAAACTAGATCAGTACATCAAAAGACTCAATCATTGCTATTCCAGAATCATTACAGACAATAACTGTGTAGCATCTAAAACAATTATATGACTACTTGACTTCAAAATACTTATAAATCCTCACCACCACCAAAGGTCCTTGAATTTTTAGCATTTGAAATCTCCATCCCAAACTGAAAGAAGCTGAAGCAACTGGTTTTCAGTCATTTTGAGTTAGAGTCGGGTTTGGTAATAGACATGAAACAAAAGCATTTACTCCAGTAATAACTATTCCACCTTGTTAATACCCTAGTACAGCTGCTGAAGCAAACAACCCTTCACTACTTTTCTCAAACCCCATTCTACCATATACCCTTCATATCCAATTCCTAAATGATTCTTACCACTTTGTAGGCTGTCTACTTTATACAATTTTGTGCCTTCACTCTTTTCTTGAAAAAATGTTATTTCAAGATATCCCCTTTTCATAGTATTGATTCTACAAGCTTCTGTTATCTCACTTGAACTCCTACTATTAGCTAAAGAAACTACTGCCTATGCCACAAATACACTCCTAGCTACCAAATACAATAAGTTGATTAATACCAAAAAAAAAAGAAAGCCTCGGGCAGCGCCTGTGGCTCAGAGGAGTAGGGCCCTGCCCCATATGCCGGCGATAGCAGGTTCAAACCCAGCCTGGGCCAGAAACTGCAAAAAAAAAAAAAAAAAAAAAAAAGGAAGCCTCATCCTGCTCATTCTCTTTGCAGCCTGGGAAAGTATGACCCTCCCTGAAGTTCTCCTCTACCAAAGCTCTCCTAAAGCTCTCCTAGTTCCTCTGACCTTTCAAGCCTCTCAGAGGCAATGTCTTCTTCAATCTTAAATGCTGGGACTTAAGTATTCCAACACTGATCTTTCTCTTCTCACTCTATGTGAGATTTAATTACTCTTAGCTAACCAGGTCCACTCACACAGTATGGGCTTGGAAGTGATAATTCTGCATTAAATTTTAGTTCTACTTCTTGAAGTTACAAGGCCATGGAAAATTTAAATAAAACCTTTCTATAAAAGTGGAGCTAGCCTTTGTGTCCACAGCTCAGTGGTTAGGGCACTAGCCACATGCACCAGGGCTGGTGGGTTCAAAACTGGCCTGGGCCTGCTAACCAACAATGACAACTGCAACTAAAAAATAGCCGGGCTTTGTAGCGGGTGCCTATAGTCCCAGCTACTCGGGAGGTGGAGGCAAGAGAATCATTTAAGCCCAAGGAGTTTGAGGTTGCTATGAGCTATGACACCACGGCACTCTACTGAGGGCAACACAGTGAGGCTCTGTCCCAAAGAAGGAAAAAAAAAAAAAAAAAAAACACTGGGTACAGGGGCTGCGCCTCTGGCTCAGTGAGCAGGGGGCCGGCCCCATATACCGAGGGTGGCGGGTTCAAACCCAGCCCTGGCCAAACTGCAACAACAAAAAAAAAATATTCAAAACACTGGGTACCTAGAAACAGTGAGTATTGGCTTATTTTCTTTCATTCATATGTTAATTAAAATTCTATGCCTCCAGTGCAAATTCAAAATTAACTACAGACCCATAACTCCAGTTACCTGGAAGTAACAAAGACCGCTCAAATTCCAAAATTCAGAAATATCAATGAAGAATTTATGATACTGTAAAATCTTAAGATAGTGACCACATCTGGCATGTACACTTCTCCATTTCTAAAACCTGGCTTATAACAGGTACTCAACAAACATTCGCTAACTTGAATGGACAGTACGTGGGCATCCTTACGAATTTAGTCTTCTTGCCTCCAATGTGCTGAACTAGCTCTTCTACCCACAGGCTCCAAATGGGACTACCATCTAGCCCTGAAATCTTAATTAAAAAACTAGGTATTCTGACCTACTCATCTAATTTTTTTTCCTATCTTTTCTGGGTTTGATCCTGTTATTTCAGCCATCCCCATAGTAGTGAATTAGCTTTGAGTAGTGGCTCTTGACAAATGTGTCAGCATGTAGCAAACTCTCAAATCCATCCCCAACAGTCAACACTTCAAAGGACAGAAATATTCAACACCCTTGGCCATAACTACTTTCATGTTATTTCTCACCTAGAGTTTACTTACGACCTGTAAGCTATTTTTTGGTATATAGGGTAAGACCTGGGCCAGAATACTAAAGTTAGATAAGCTAATAGTTTCCTTTCTAATGTATTGGGCCATACCATCTTAACACCTACTAATAAAATCCACTTGTACTTATAACCCTCGACACCTAAGAAATTTATTTAAAGTGCAAAGTCCCTTTGAAAGTCAGAAAAATAAACTTAAAGAGAATAAGGTCACCAAACACTAACCTTTAGAAATTAATTATTAATTATAATTATGATTAATTAGAAATATTTTCATTTTTCTGACATCTGCCCTTACAAAAAACCCTAATGTTAATTTAAAAAAAAATTCTTAGCTTAAAAACAAAAACAAAATAGCTGACTTTGAATCACTCAAAAGAAATTTTCATATGAATCTATGAATCTTACTTGTTTGTTTAGGATACCTTTGCCATCTGTGTCAGCTAAATCCCAGATCTGAAATTTAGGGGGGAAAAACATATCAGTCTATATTTTAAACAAACATCATTGTAATGATAAATGACAACCTCATACTCTCTAGTAATCAGATATAAAAATCATAGAATTAACAGTAGAAAGATTTATACCCTCAATGAATCCCAAACAATTAAAAAAAAAAGAATACAAGGAAACCTTAAAGATTATTCAGTGCAACCTTCACAAAGCTACTAAGGCCCAGTGAGGATAAGTGACTTGGCTTAAGAACAATCAAGATATCAGAGGAAGAACCAAAACCAACGTTTTAACTTCCAGTCCAATGTCTTTTTCACTAATTTGAGTTCTGAGTCCAATGCTCTATTAGGACATAACACCTTGATTTTAGATCCTTATTAACATGATATTCTTTTCCATGGGTAAATTAAGATGTTTGTGTATCATTATATTAATAGTGATTATTTTTTAGGATTTTGAATATATATCAATATTATGTACAAGGATTTGAGAAGAGAGGGGCTTTCCACCTCTTTGTTGCTTTCCAAAGCCTTTCCTCCCCCACTCTGTCCACCACACATTAAACACAGGACAGTTACAATAGAGGAAGTAGGGAGAGAGCCAAGTCTGAGTGGGTAGCAAGACTCTGGGTCCGCACTGTTTCTCCCCCACCAAATGTGCTATTACTTCCTCATTTCATCCTACTAAAAGGCAATTTATTTCTAAAAATCTGAAAAATACCTTACTTTTCAAGAGGGTAAATCACCACACCAGAAATTCCCTCCATCCCATTATTGTAACTGCTTCTATGCCTTGGTTCTAATTTTCTGGATGGTATATTTCCGAATTTGCATCCAGTTCATCTACAGTACTATACAGTCATTATCATGTAATAATAATGAACAAATACTACCTTTCCAAGTATCAAGTCTGGAAGCCCTGATTTTTTCAAGAAAGCAGCAGCTTCAGAAGCTAACACCCTTCCAGTATTGCCTGTATCAACCTGAAAAGATACAAAACCATAAGTAGACAACAAAACACAAAGGCAAAACTACCATTTTCCTCCCTTCCATCCCTGTGATTTGGTAACTGTGAAAAGGAATAGGAATCCTCAGACTACTATGAGCAAAGGAACATACTGACAGCCATCTGAGTAGAGCACCATCTGGACAGCTGCGATGGAAAAAGCGTTTTCTATCATGCCTACTTTTTATGAAGGAGAAAACCTAAGCTCAAAGGAAATAAATGCAAATAAGTGGAGTTGTAACAACAATATATATCTTTCAACTCCCAATCGTCTATTATTGTCACTTAAATTCCAAAAAACTTAAATGGCAATCAGAGGAAAAGGGCAGCATTTCCTAGAGAGGTCTTTTGACAAATAGGAACAGCAACATATGTTATCTGCCTCTTCAAACATCTTTAAATCCTCAGCATTTACTTTTTATACTTACTCTTGGAAATGGTAGCACTTTAAAAAAAAAAATCAAAGCAGTATCAGGTCTAAAACCAGCAATGATTCCATAATAAATTTTAAGAAACATTTTAAAAACTGCTAAGTTCCCCAAACACATTCACTTTAACTGGTCGGGGGCTTTCCTTTAAGACAGAATGAGGTCAAAAGAACAGGAAAAAAAGAAAAAATCCTGATTAAAAAAAAAATGACTGGGGAGGGCACAGAGGCTCTGTAATCCTACCACACTAGGAGGCGAAGGTGGGAGGAATGCTTCAGCTCTGGAGTTCAGAGTTCAAGACCAACCTGAGCAAGAGCCAGATCCAATCTCTACTAAAAATAGAAAAATTAGGCACGTGTGGTAATGCACACTTGTATTACCAGCTACTCAGGAGGCTGAGGCATAAGTATGTTTGAGCCCAAGAGTTTGAGGTCGCTGTGAGCCCAGTGACACTACTGGACTCTCCCAGGGCAACAGAGCAAGACACTACCTCAAAAAAAAAAAAAAAAAAAAAAAATTTTTTTTAAGCCTCCCATTTTTATGAAGATTTCCTAAAGTTCTATTTGTAAAAATAAAAAGTAAATTTTAAAAAGTTATGGGAAAGGTAACATGATACTAGGATATTTGTGAGATAGCTGTTTTTCCAATTTAAAAAAATTAAGTTTACGGGCAGCACATGCGGCTCAAAGGAGTAGGGTGCCGGCGCCATATGTCAGAGGTGGTGGGTTCAAACCCAGCCCCGGCCAAAAACTGCAAAAAAAAGAAAAATTTATGTTTACTGTAAACATATACTGTACAAAACATTCCAGATAATCCAATCCCAACGAATAGGCAAAAGAGAAACTCTTTCAAGTACTACAATATGGAATAAATCCAACACTCAGCAAAAAATAATTGCCTAATACTTCAAATTTTGGGTAAGAAAGAAATACAGAAAGGGTTGGAAAATCTGCCTCTAGAATTCTCCAGATCTCCTTTACTTTGACCACTCTATCACCAGGACAGAAAAGGATTACCTACTCCCAGCAAAATTTAAATATACAGGTACTTAGGGAAAACATCAAGCAAACTCCTGTGAAATATTTATGTATGCATCCCAATAAAAAATTTTACCATCTTCCTTTCTTTTGGTTACCATAATAAAACAAACACAGATACTTAGTCATCTACTGAAAGTTTCTGTTATACTCTGATGCTTGCCTAAAAGCCCTGCCATAGCTGTGGGTTAGACGCTTTATCTTCAACAGAGAGAATCTCAAACCATCATGAAAACGATTATACTTTTCATATATAATTATACTTTTAGTATATGATAAATACTATTTCACATATCCTAAACTATTATAAGAAAATGGACTTTTGTGTAAAGACTTCTGAGCCGACATCACTTAGACCACACTGTAGACTAAGGATTTGCAGGACTCTCTTTTTTTGTTCTTTTTTTTTTTTTCTGTAGAGACAGAGTTTCACTTTGTCGCCCTCAGTAGAGTGCCGTGGCATCACACAGCTCACAGCAACCTCCAACTCCTGGGCCTAGGCAATTCTCCTGCCTCAGCCTCCCAAGCAGCTGGGACCACAGGCGCCCGCCACAACGCCCGGCTATTTTTTTGTTGCAGTTTGGCCGGGGCCGGGTTTGAACCCACCACCCTCGGTATATGGGGCCGGCGCCCTGCTCACTGAGCCACAGGCGCCACCCTGCAGGACTCTCTTTTAATCCAGAAGCAGACATACTTCACGAAAGCAGACTTCTGACTGAAGAATTAATTACACAAGGCTGAATGAACTATTAAGGAAAATTTCATTATGATTCTTTACTTAGAATACTGTTTGTATTATTATTATTATTATTATTTGTAGAGACAGAGTCTCACTTTGTCACCCTCAGGAGAGGGCTGTGGCATCACAGCTCACAGCAACCTCCAACTCCTGAGTTTAGGCGATTCTCTTGCCTCAGCCTCCCAAGTAGCTGGGACCACAGGCGCCCGCCACAACGCCCGGCTATTTTTTTGTTGCAGTTTGGCCAGGGACGGGTTTGAACCCATCACCCTCGGCATATGGGGCCGGCGCCCTATTCACTGAGCCACAGGCGCCACCCTTCTTTGTATTATTTTTAATGTCCTATTTGCTAAATAAGTATGTGAAGAAGCCCTTTCTTTTTCTTCCTAGGCTCTTTCAACCCTCGATTTAGCAGGTTCTGCTTTCGTAAACTCAATAAAAGTTTTCATCAGTATCTGACTCTCACTGACCCTTCAGAATTCAAAACAAATACTTTTATTGAATGTCTTTATTCTTCATGGCAATACAGTTATTACACAGGTTCAATAACCATTTGTTCTCCTTTTTTAATCAGCATAAATCAATTGTGTAAAACAAGGCCATATTGAGAATGATTCCTTTTTATTGACTGATTTTCTGTTTCTAGTATCTACAAAGCCCTCCCCCCAAAGTGGCCAGCTACGTAGCTTGTAAGGTCCCAGCCTTAAAAGGAGTGAAGGTTGCTTATCAGCAGACTAGGAACCTTAGTGAATCTGGGAAACCTCAAGAAAACGATAAATTCACTCAAATGTGTATGTACTTAAGATGAAATATGGTAGAGAGAATTTCTAAGCCTCAAGACAGAGGAACAAATGACAGAGGCTTTAAAAAGTACAACTGAGATTCTTGGCTTGGTGCCGACAGCGCAGCAGCTAAGGCGCCAGCCACATACCCTGGAGGTGGCAGGTTCAAATCCAGCCTGGGCATGCTAAACAACAATGACAACAACAACAACAAAATAGCTGGGCACTGTGGCGGCCACCTGTAGTCCTAGCTACTTGGGAGCCTGAAGCAAGAATTGCTTAAGCCCAAGAGTTTGAGGTTGCTGTGAGCTGTGATGCCATAGCACTCTATCGAGGGCGACATAATAAAACTCTGTCTCAAAAAAAAAAAAAAAAAGAGTACAACTGAGAGTCTTAAAAATTTTCAAGCTAACATTAATACTCCAGGCTTAGAAGTTGCCTTTAGTGTATGCCTTTAGATTTGTAAGTCAAACCCAGAGGAGGCTTACATTGGCTAACTAAAACTTGCTACAACTATATAGATAGCCAAATCAAATAAAATGAAATCGGTCTTTTCTGTGAGCATGATTAGTAGGCAAGGAAGATAAATGTTAAGAAAAATGATCCAGGGTGGTGCCTGTGGCTCAAGGAGTAGGGCGCTGGCCCCACATGCTGGAGGTGGTCGGTTCCAACCCAGCCTCAGCCAAAAACTGGAAAAAAAGAAAAATGATCCAATACTTGGAAAAGGGTAAATAAGATTGTCTATTCCCTTAAGAGGTTATCTGACCTATGGTAGGCAGCCTTGACTTACTTTCTACGCACTGTACTACTTTACACTTCATAGGGGTAGAGGTTAAATTATAAAAAACTGATAGCAATACAAATGATTCTTGTCCATACCAATGTAAATGAACTTTGTCCAATAAAGAATATAAATCTCTGTAATTTGGCGGCGCCCGAAGCTCAGTGGGTAAGGGCACCGGCCACGTACACTGAGACTGGCAGGTTCAAAACCAGCCTGGGCCAGCTGAACAACAATGACAACTGCAACAAAAAAATAGCCAGGTGTTGTGGCGGGCACCGATAGTCCCAGCTACTAGGGAGGCTGAGGCAAGAGAATCTCTTAAGCCCAAGGGTTTGAGGTTGCTGTGAGCTGTGATGCCATGACACTCTAAGGGTGACAAACTGAGACTCTGTCTCAAAAAATAATAATAACTGTCTTAAAATGACATAAAAATCATTCTATTTCTTATAAATTAATTTGGATATTTATATCTGAACAAATAGATTTAATATTGTATGGATTTTTTTAACAGATATTTAAAACAACTAAGTGTTCAGACTTATTTTTCCTTTATTTTTCTGGGAGCTTGTCAAACGCATTAAGTACTCAAAGCAGGAGGCTAAAGAACAAGAAGTTGAAAACTAGATGTCAAATTTATGTGGCTAAGCTACATGCATATAATCAAGAGTTGACAGTATTATTTTATGTTCAAACTAGGAAAATAATGAAATTAAAATCTTACCTGTCTATAGTATTTTTCATATACAGGATTCCCACTTGATAACTAAAATAAATAAATACATAGAAATTATATGCTATTCAATAACTTATATTAACATAGTTGGCATTCATTCATCAGATATTTGAGAAATAAAGATGAATAAGATAATCTTGATTTCAAGAAGTTTAGTTTTGTTTCTTCTTGGGAAGGGGCTGAGATAGAGAAATAAAAGACAGGCACATGTGTCCCTAAGAACCAAGTAGACAAGAAATATAATAAGAATCTTAAATTTATTTTTGACATCAGACCTCTATTCCTTATCCAAAATTTTATCCCAAAACCTAACATATAACAAATTTAGGGTTAGATGCTTTTGTTAAAGCCTGTTGAAAGGTCCAAAGCCTCAAGTTCTCGTCCTCTACCCAAGTACCCAATATACCTATGAATAGTTCAAAAACCACTTTCATAAAATAATCAGATGAGTATACAAATTGATATACAAAAACATGATAGTGTTATCATTAGATAAAAACTGAATACAGGAAGGCAGTGCCATTAAATTCACAATTCCTTGGGGCCAGGCACAGTGGCTCATTCCTGTAATCCTAGCTTTCTGGGAGGCCAAGGCGGGTGGATAGCCTGAGCTCAGGAGTTCAAGACCAGTGTGAGCCAGAGCAAGACCGCCTCTCTAAAAAAAATAGCTGGGCATTGTGGCAGGTGCCTGTAGTCCCAGCTACTTGGGAGGCTGAGGCAAGAGAATTGCTGAGTCCAAGAGTTTGAGGTTGCTGTGAGCTATGACGTCACAGCTCTCTACTGAGGGCAACAAAGAAAGACTCTGTCTCAAATAAAAACAAAGAGTTTCTTGGTCAGATTACAAACTTAATACATCTGAAAGGTAGCTAGAATACTGATGTTTAAAGACTCGTTTGCCTGCATATGAACGTGTAAAAGTGTTCTGGAATCAGGACTGGGGATGACAGAGCAGGAACCTGAGGTATGAAGATGGGGAAAGAGGGTGATTCTACATAAAAATAACAGTATGCATGAAGACATGCAATCACAAGAAAGCTAAATTGTGTGGCAGGGCGCAGAGGCTCTTAGCCATAATCCTAACACTCTGGGAGGCCGCTCTGGAGCTCAGGAGTTTGAGGCCAGCCTGAGCAAGAGTGAGACCTTGTCTCTACTAAAAACAGAAAAATTATTCATTGTGATGGTGCCTGCAGTCCCAGCTACTGGAGAGGCTGAGCCAAGAGAATCGCTTGAATCCCCAAGAGTTTGAAGGTGCTGTGAGCTAGGCTGATGCCACAGCACTCTAGTCTCAACAGCAGAGTGAGACTTTCCTTCAAAAAAAGAAAAAAGAAAAGAAAAGAAGAGAAAAGGAAAGCTCACTCATGTTTCAAAAGGGACAGCGAGGCTCAGTGCCTGTAGCTCAGCCACTAGGGCGCCAACCACATACACCAGGGATGGCGGGTTAGAACCCAGCCTGGGCCTGCCAAACAACAATGACAATCACAACAAAAATAGCCAGGTGTTGGCAGGCCCCTGTAGTCCCAACTACTTGGGAGGCTGAGGCAAGAGAATCACTCAAGCCCAAGAGTTCGAGGTTGTGATACCACAGCACTCTACCAAGGGTGACAAAATGAGACTCTATCTCAAAAAAAAAAAAAAGTGCAACATAGTGAGTGTCTGTCTCAAAAAAAGAAAGAAAGAAAGAAAGAAAGAAAGAGAGAGAGAGAGAGAGAGAAAGAGAAAGAAAAGAAAAGAAAAGAAAAGAAAGAAAGGGACAAAGGACAGCTAGGAGTCCTGAATGGTAAAAGAGATGGAAAATAAGATTATTAATAAGTTTTATAGGGCGGTGCCTGTGGCTCAGTGAGTAGGGCGCCGGCCCCATATACCAAGGGTGGCAGGTTCAAACCCAGCCCCGGCCAAACTGCAACAACAACAACAACAAAAAAAAATAGCGGCGTTGTGGCGGGTGCCTGTAGTCCCAGCTGCTCAGGAGGCTGAGGCAAGAGAATAGCGGAAGCCCAAGAGTTAGAGGTTGCTGTGAGCCGTGTGATGCCACGGCACTCTACCTGAGGGCGGTACAGTGAGACTCTGTCTCTACAAAAAATAATAATAAGTTTTATAAAAGATAATTTACAAAGTACATCATCACTTTTTTTTACTTCTACAGTAGAAGTAAAGAAAATGAGGATGGAGGATTGGCACCCATAGCACAATGGTTAGGGCGCCAGCCACATACACCAAGGCTAGTGGCTTTGAACCCAGCCCAGGCCAGCTAAAGCAACAATGACAACTGCAACAACAACAAAAAAATAGCCAGTCCTTGCGTCGGGCGCCTGTAGCTCAGCTACATGGGAGTCTGAGGCAAGAGAATTGCTTAAGCCCAAGAGTTTGAGTTTGCTGTGAGCTGTGTGAGGCCACAGCACTTTACCCAGGGTGAGTCTACCAATGTCTACCAGGGTGACATTGTGAGACTCTGTCTCAAAAAAAAAAAAAAAAGAATATATATATATATACCTTATATATATATATATATATATATATATACACATAAATACACACACAGTAGTGTATAGACCCCCTTATCTGCAGCTTTGCTTTATGAGGTTTCAGTTACCCATGGTCAGTCGTGATGCAAAATTATTAAACAGAAAATTCCAGAAACGACTCATAAATTTTAAATTGTGTACAATTCTGAGTAGTGTGATAAAATCTTGTGCCATCCTGCCCAGGGATGTGAACTATCCCTTTTTTAGGGTATGTACCCTGTATCTGCATTCATTACTCACTTAGTAGTCGTCTTGGTTATCAGATAGATGGATCACAAAAAGAAGAGCAGATACAATACAATAAGATATTCTGAGAGAGAAAAACCATCTCCATATAACTTTTTTTTTCTTTTTGAGACAGTCTCCAAGTCTACTTGTTGCCCCTGGTATAGTGCCATGGCATCACAGCTCACAGCAACCTCAAACTCTTGGGCTTAAATGATTCTCTTGCCTCAGCCTCCCAAGAAGCTGGAACTACAGGCACCCACCACAACACCCGGCTATTTTTAGAGACGAGGTCTCACTCTAGCTCAGGCTAGTCTCCCAGAATGCTGGGATTACGGGCGTGAGCCGCCACACCTGGCCTCATGTAACAGTGTATATTGTTATAATAATGCTATTTCGTTATTAGTGATTATTCATTTCTTAATGTGTCTGGTTGATAAATTAAATTTTATCATAGATACATATGGTTTTAGGCATCCACTGGGGACCTCAGACCATATCCTCTGAGAATAAGAGGGACTACTGTATATACAGAGGGTGCCAAAAACATTTTCTTTTTCTTTTTTTTTTTTTTTTGAGATAGTCTCACTACGTCACCCTTGGTAGAGTGTCATGGCATCACAGCTCATAGCAACCTCAAAACTCTTGGGCTTAAGCGATTCTCTTGCCTCAGTCTCCCAAGCATCTGGGACTACAGGTGCCCAACACAACACCCAGCTATTTTTTTGTTGTAGTTGTCATTGTTGCTTGGCAGGCCTGGGCCGGGTTCAAACCGGCCAGCTCCAGTGTATATGGCTGGTACCCTAGCTGCTGAGCTACAGGTGCCAAGCTGCCAAAAACATTTTTTAAGAAAGGAAAAACTGTATTAAATTTATAATACTTAGGCTCAGCATCCGTAGCACAGTGGTTACGGCGCCAGCCATATACACCAAGGCTGGGGGTTCAAACCCAGCCCAGGCCAGCTAAAACAACCATGACAACTGCAACAAAAAAATAGCCAGGCATTGTGGGAGGTGCATGTAGTCCCAGCTACTTGGGAGGCTGAGGCAAGAGAATCACTTAAGCCAGTGGTTCTCAACCTTGCTAATGCCATGGCCCTTTAATATAGTTCCTGTGGGTTGTGACCCACAGGTTGAGAACTGCTTAAGCACAAGAGTTGGAGGTTGCTATGAGCTGTGACGCCGTGGCACTCTACCAAGGGTGACAGAGTGAGACTCTGTCTCAAAAAAAAAAAAAAAAAAAAAATAGGGCGGCCCCTGTGGCTCAAGGAGTAGGGTGCCGGTCCCATATGCCGGAGGTGGCGGGTTCAAACCTAGCCCCGGACAAAAACCACACACAAAAAAAAATATATATATATATGTAATACTTTAAAAATTAAATAAATAAATTTGTAAGACTCATGTCATGTTTGACTTTTGCAATTAAAAGAAGTGCTCAACATGACTTATATTCATCTTTTGTTAAGGATACGTATTGAGTATTACAATTTTAATACAGTTTTTTTCCTCTCTTAAAATGTGTATACATTTTCGGGCACCCTCTATATATATTAAAATATGTACACACATATATTCAGACTTACAAATGTGATATGTATGTGTGTATGTATCCTATTGGCTCTGTTTCTCTGGAAAATCCTAATACACCTAGTCTCAGAGAAGGCTACTTGTTCAAGCTTTTCTTTTTCTTTTTTTTTCTTTTTTTGTAGAGACAGAGTTTCACTTTATGGCCCTCGGTAGAGTGCCGTGGCATCACACAGCTCACAGCAACCTCCAACTCCTGGGCTTAAGGGATTCTCTTGCCTCAGCCTCCCGAGTAGCTGGGACTACAGGCGCCTGCCACAACACCCGGCTATTTTTTTTGTTGCAGTTCGGCCGGGGCCGGGTTTGAACCTGCCACCCTTGGTATATAGGGCCGGTGCCTTACCAACTGAGTCGCAGGTGCCTCCCTGTTCAAGCTTTTCTGTTGTTAAATCTTTCAACAGTTTATTAGAAAGAATACTGACATTTTAAAAAAAACCCAATATCATGAATATAAATTGAGATCTTCAGCCCTGATAAAAACTGAATCAGAAAAAGAAATTAAAAATTCAATAGTGTATAAACATTTTTTTCAATCATTTGTCATACTGACAGTGCAAATACAAATCTGATCTAAATGTGCAGACTCTCAAGCAACAATGTAAAGCTTTCTTCACTCTCTAAGCTAAAATGTAAAAGCTTAAAGGCCAAATAATACCAAATATATAGGCTTCAACAACCATCTAAGCTAGGGCATGCACTAATTTTAGGTAAGATTCACCTGGAGCACTAACAAGTGACCACTTACATTTAACAATGTGTTTTGTTTTGTTTTGTTTTTTGAGACAGAGTCTATGTCGCCCTCAGTAGACTGCCATGGCGTCATAGCTCACAGCAACCTCAAACTCTTGGGCTTAAGCGATTCTCTTGCCTCAGCCTCCCAAGTAGCTGGGACCACAGGCACCCGCCACAACGCCTATTATTTTGCTGTAGTTGTCATTGTTGTTTGGCAGGCCCAGGCTGGGTTCAAACCCACCAGCCCCAGTGTATGTGGCTGGTGCCCTAGCCATTGAGCTACAGGTGTCCAGCCTGAAGTAAATTTTTTTGAAAAATAAACTTCAGGGACAATCCTGAAGAATACACCAGAGGAACTGTAGGTTACCACTTCAAGGTGTCACCCAATTTGTTTCATCCACTTTTGAGTCCATGTTCTAAAATTTAAAATTTAGTTCTCTGTCATGCAAGAATCTATGCTATGAAAAAAAACATGACTTAGGTGAAATGTTTTTATTTGTCACAACTCCTGCATCAATTGCTTAGGACCTCAACAGCTTCATGAAGTCTGAGAAATGTTCATGCATGAGGTTATAGCCTTAGCTAACTTAAAAATGGTACATATTAACCCTTAGTGATGCCTTTAAAAAACAAACAGGTTGAAAATGGATTAAAGAAAGCAAATACAGCACGTGTCTTTACATCTAGGAACTCAGGACTTTCCAAATTATAAAATTTTGCAGAGAAGATATTTTTCTTTCTCAAAATCTAGACAATATTCCCTGTGCCAGATCTGGCATGTTTTCTTCTGTGTCTGTTACTCCTCAGAGAAATAATCAAAATTAGACATGTCTTCATCTGAATCATCTTCCTAATCTTTCCAATTATTGAAGTCCATATTAAGCCAATTAAACTTTACCTTTTCTTTTGTTCATCTCAGAATCTCTGGCCAAATTCTCCCTTTTGTAAATAATTTAAAATTGATCTGTTCTTTTTGCTTGAAATTATTTGCATCAATATAGTAAAAAAGACCAATTTCATTTAAATGTTTAAAATTATCACTTACTGGGTATCTCACTGATATGCTAATTTACTTTCTTTTGGAACTATACCTAGCAGTGGGGTTGGTTGGTAACACGGCAATTCTATTTTCAGTTTTTTTGAGGAACTTCTATACTGTTCTCCACGATAGTCACACCTAATTTACATTCCCACCAACAGTGTATAAGAGTTTCCTTTCTTCACATCCTTGTCAGCATTTGTTTAATGCCTTTTTGATAAAAAACCATTTTGGTCAGACACAGTGGCTCATGCCTGTAATGCTAGCACTCTGGGAGCTGAGGAGGGTGGATCACCTGAGCTCAGAAGTTCAAGACCTGCCTGAGCAAAACAGCAAGACTCTGCCTCTAAAAAATAGCTGGGTGTTGTGCTGGGCACCTGTAGTCCCAGGTACTTGGGAGGCTGAGGCAAGAGAATCACTTGAGCCCAAGAGTTTCAGGTTGCTGTAATCTGTGACACCATAGCACTCTACTGAGGGCAGCACATAAGTCTCAAAAAATTATTTTTTTAACTGGGATGAGATGAGATGGTATCTCATTGTAGATTTACACTTCTCTAATGACTATTGGGCATTTCTGTCTTTTTTTTTTTTTTTTAAACCGAGTCTCACTGTGCTGCCTGGGCGTCACAGCTCATAGCAACCACAAACTCATGGGCTTAAGCGATTCTCTTGCCTCAGCCTCCCAAGTAATTGGGTCTACAGGCGCCTGCCACAGCACCCAGCTATTTTTTTGTTGCAGTTATCATTCTTGTTTAGCTGGCCCGGGCCGACTTCAAACATGCCACCTTCGGTGCCTATAGCCTACGCCGTGACTACTGTGCTACGGGCGCCACCAGGCTGTCTCTATGTTGACTGTTTCCTTTACTGTGCAGAGCTTGTTTGCTTGGTTTGCCTGTCTAAGCTTTGGAGGTAACACTCAAGAAATCATTGCCTAGAACAATGCACTGAAGTGTTTCCTCAATGTTTTCCTTTAGTACTTTCATAGTTTCAGGTCTTAGATTTAAGTCTTTAGTCCATTTTTATGTATAATTTTTTTATATTTTGTATATGCCATTTTTGTATATGGCAAGAGAGGTAAGGGCCTGGTTCCATTCTTCTGCATATGTATATCCAATTTTCCCAGCACCAATTATTGAAGAGATTGTCCTTTGCCCACTGTATGTTCTTGTCATCTTTGTCAAAGATAAGTTCATTACAGATGTGTAGATTTATTTCTGATTTTTCTATTCTACTCCACTGGTCTATGTGTCAGTTTTATTGCTAGTACCATGCTATTTTGGTTACCACAGAATTTGTAGTAGAATTTGAAGTCAAGGAATACAGTTCCTCCAGTTCTGTCAGCATAGCTGATGGAGCAACAGAGTGGGACTTAAATAAATAAATAAAGTCAATGTAAACACTTTTTTATTTTGTCATAATGTACAACAAAATGTTTTAGAAAATTTTATTTTTGGGGTGGCGCCTGTGGCTCAAGAAGTAGGGCACTGGTCCCATATGCCGGAGGTGGTGGGTTCAAACCTAGCCCTGGCCAAAAACCAAAAAAAAAAAAATGTTACTTTTGAAAGAATACTATGAATAGAACTATTTTATTGATCTGTCAATGCAATAAAAACCATTTTAATGATCAAAAAATCCAAAAAAGTGTAAAAATTTAAACTTTGTAGTACTCTCTCATTCTCAAAAATGCCCTAGTTTGAATAAAATAATAAGCCTTTTACTTATTTATAGATAAGTATATACTTTCCTAGAGAAAGAAAATTAAATGTTTCCTCACTAACGAAGAGTTCATTTTAGTAAGATTTTTTTAGTACCCATGGAAAGAACCTCATACATAGCCAAGAAATCCTGAACTCTAAACTGTACTTTATTGTCACATTACAGATCCACTTGTTACTACATAAACCCATGTGAGAAGGCATTAGCTCATTAAAGTGTTCTAAAGTACACCCTGCGCTGATTACCATACTAATGTGATACAGCTAAGTGAGAATGGAAAAAGCTATTCAAATTGCCAAGTCTCTGAGCAAGCGAGGCGACTAAAGAGTGTCTTTGGTGTGTCTCAGTGAAACAGACTTTTGTTACTGTTATTGGACTACAAACATGATCACTCTTTAGACTTAAAAAAAAATCAGACACGGCTGGGCGACGAGGCTCATGCCTGTTAATCCTAGTACTCTGGGAGGCCAAGGCAGGTGGATTGCTTAAGTTCACAAGTTTGAGACCAGCCTGAGCAAAAAGCGAGACCCCCACCTATACTGAAAATAGAAAAACTGAGGCAAGAGGATGGCTTGAGCCCAAGAGTTGGTGGTTGCTGTGAGCTATAACACCACAGCACTCAATCAGGGCTATAGCTTGAGACTCTATTTAAAAAAAAAAAAATCAGACATAACAGATGCATAGAGAAAAATATGAAAGGTATGGCTTAAATGGTAACAGTGATTATCTCTGAATAATGAGGTCATAAATGATTTTTACTTTTTTTTTTTTTTGCAGTTTTTGGCCAGGGCTGGGTTTGAACCCACCACCTCCGGCATATGGGGACCGGCACCCTATCCCTTTGAGCCACAGGCGCCGCCCAGGTCATAAATTATTTTTACATACTTCTTTATACTACTTTGTATTCTCTTAAGAACATTTTTCTTTTTCTTTCACTTCTCACTGACCTGCAACTCATGAAAACTCTTTTATAATAAGCATGTCCTACTTATATGGATAGAATTAAACAATAAGGCCATTTTCAATTCAGAAAAAATAAAAATCCAAAAATGTTATCAGTATACAAAATTACACATGCATTTTTAGCAACTAAATTAGATTCTAAAGGAAAACTAACTCGAGTTGTCAAAAATCAAAACCTGACCTTTTCAAATACACTGGGGCTGGTGGGTTCGTAACCTGGCCAGGGCCTGCCAACGACAACTACTACAAAAAATAGCAAGGCATTGTGGCAGGCACCTGTAGTCCCAGCTATTTGGGAGGCTGAGGCAAGAGAATCTCTTAAGCCCAAGAGTTTAAGGTTGCTCTGAGCTGTAATACCATGACACTCTACTGAGGGGGACATAGTGAGACTCTGCCTCAAAAAAAAAAAAAAAAAAACTCTGATCTTAAAATTCTGTTCTTAAAATTTATAAGTGATTATCCACCAGCTATATCATAAATTCTTAGTTGTCAAAAAGACAAATATCCATAAATGTCAGAAGAATTCTTTATAAACAGTCAAATGCTATTACTGGTGTGAAAAAAGGTTAAGTATTTGTAAACATGACATGTCCCAAAATCAACATAGAGTTATAAAAAAATACTCAGGCAGGGCGGCGCCTGTGGCTCAGTGAGTAAGGCGCCGGCCCATACCCATATACTGAGGGTGGCGGGCTCAAACCCAGCCCCGGCCAAACTGCAACAACAACAACAAAAAAAAGTAAAAGAAAACAGATTTAAGGGTGGTGCCTGTGGGCGCCAGCCCCATATTCCAAGGGTTGCGGGTTCAAACCCGGCCCCAGCCAAACTGCAACCAAAAATAGCCAGGCGTCTGGCAGATGCCTGTCGTCCCAGCTACTCAGAGGCTGAGGCAAGAGAATCGCTTAAGCCCAGGAGTTAGAGGTTGCTGTGAGCTGTGATACCACGCACTCTATTGAGGGTGATAAAGTGGGACTTTGTCTCAAAAAAAAAAAAAAATGAAAAGGAAAGAAATACCAAAATACATCAGATACTTAAAAAAAAAATAAAGGAGACATGATTGCAGGAGGGACTTTACCTAACAATTGCAATCAGTGTAACCTGGCTTATTGTACCCTCAATGAATCCCCAACAATAAAAATAAATAAATAAATAAAGGAGTCTCGGGAGGTGCCTGTGGCTCAAGGAGTAGGGCGCTGGTCCCATATGCCAGAGGTGGTGTGTTCAAACCCAGCCCTGGCCAAAAAAATAAAATAAAATAAATAAAGGAGTCTCAATTACTGAGGAAATTTATAGGCTAAAAATAAAATGTTAAGAGTTGCTTTAGGCAGTGGCAAAGTAGCTCTAGTTGGAGGCTGAGGAGGAAAAAGGAGGCTTGAGGCCAGTTCAATCGCAGCCTAAGCAAGAGCGAGACTCCATCTCTACAAAAAAGTTTAGCCAGGTGTGGTGGTGAACTATACACCTATAGTCCCAGCTCCTCCAGAGGCTGAGACAGGAAGATCGCTTAAGCCTAGGAGCTTGAGGTTGCAGTGAGCTGTGATTAGGCCACTGAACTCCAGCCTTGAAGACAGAACAAGACCTTGCCTCAAAAAAAAAAAAAAAAGAGCTGCTTCATATGGAATTTCTGGTGTCATTCTGGGAGGGTTACGTGGAAGGAGAGGTAAGATAACATGACTGTGACAGTGTAAGATTCTGTAACACGCAAAATTAACCAAAACTTTAAATGGTTTACTCTTACTGTGAATGGTCACATAGTACAATGTGGAAAACGGTGAAAATAAAACAGACAACCCCTAAAACATAACGCCAATCTTCTTTCAGTTAATTAAAAGATCATATGATATAATCAGTGAATAAATTAATAAAATGGAAAGGAAAGGAGATTTGATTATAAATGGGTAGCATAAATGACCTACATGATAGAATGGTTCTCTATCTCAATTATAGTTGTAGTTATATATATATTTTCTCTTTTGAGACAGTGTGTAACTACATCACCCTCAGTACAATGCCGGGGTGTCACAGCTCACAGCAACCTCAAACTCCTGGGCTTAAGTGATTCTCTTGCCTCAGGCTCCCAAATAGCTGGGACTATAGGCGCCCATCACAATGCCCAGCTATTTTTTTGTAGTTGTCATTATTGCTTGTCAGGCCCAAGTCAGGTTCGAACCCCGCCAGCCTCGGTGCATGTGTCCAGCGCTCTAACTGCTGAGCTACAGGAGCCAAGCTTATAGTTGTAGTTATATTAATCCCCATACGACAAAATTACATATGCACAGAACTAAACATACAAGCACACAAACGGGTATCTATCAAACTGGTGAAATTGAAATAAGGTCTGTAGATTGCTAATTTCCTGGTTTTGCTACTGTGCTATAGTTACACAAAATGTTACAATCAGTGACAACTGGATGAAGGGTAAACAGGGCCCATGCTGTAGTGCTTTTTGCATCATCCCATCATCCCAGTACTGAAGACCACTGTGAAGCACAGAGAAGGTGGCAATTCAGACTAAAAAACACTATGTATGACGGCAAACAGAGTCTAGGTAGTGAAAAGAAGACAATGGAAACATTTATTTCTTCAAATAAATTACTCATAATCTTTTTAGTTTTGATCTAAAAATTTCTTTTTTTTTATTTTGTCACCCTCGGTAGAGTGCCGTGGCATCACAGCTCATAATAACTGGGACTACAGGCACCCACCACAACGCCCAGCTATTTTTTGCTGCAGTTTGGCTGGGGCCGGGTTTGAACCTGCCACCCTTGGTATATGGGGCCAGTACCCAACCCACTGAGCCATAGGCACCGCCCTGATCTAAAAATTTGAGAAAATGAGTAACAGTGTGGTACTAGTGAATATAAAAAGTTTTATAGGGCGGCGCCTGTAGCTCAAGGAGTACGGCCCCGGTCCCATATGCCGGAGGTGGCAGGTTCAAACCTAGCCCCGGCCAAAAAAAAAAAAAAAGTTTTATAATGCATACAATTTTCTGTAATGTGCCATAAAATTATTTTTGACATTTTTTTTGAAATATTAACACATAAAAACTCAACTACTTAGAATTCTACCTACCCTCCATTTTCAAGAGGGCTGAGAAACAGACTGGGAAGTAGCTATTATATCATTTCAACTCCCATCCCAACTATGACCACCACCCCTTTAATTATAGAATACCAACTCCTAAGGCCAAAGTACTAACTAAATTAATACAACTAAGATGAGCCTATGCTTTTACAAATATGTTTACAGTTTGGAGGGTAAAAGACTAAAACCTTCTGATAGGCTTGTGATATCTAAAAAAAAAAAAAAAAGACCTGTATATTTCACAATACAAAAGACAATAAGATAAAAATAGTAAACAGAAGACAATAATGAAAAATAAAAAGAAGCAATAGTGATCAACAGTAACCCAAACCAACAAGGAAAATAAAAATAGAAATCAGAAGCTGTTTGAAGAGTCAAAAGCGGGCGGCGCCTGTGGCTCAGTCGGTAAGACGCCGGCCCCATATACCGAGGGTGGCGGGTTCAAACCCGGCCCCGGCCAAACTGCAACCAAAAAAAGAAAAAATAGCTGGGCGTTGTGGCGGGCACCTAGTCCCAGCTACTCAGGAGGCTGAGGCATGAAGAGTCAAAAGAAAGACAGTAAGAGAGAAATTTTAGAAAGGAGAACACTGTGAAGCTGGGGTAGAGGGAATAGGAGGGTAGAGAAAAGTGAGATAAGAAAGGGGAAAAAAGAAAGGAAAGGAAGGAAATAAAAGAAAGAAAGGAAAGAGAAAAAGAGAATATCTTAAAATTGAGGGAGAAATCCCTTTTTCAGATGAAATGAGATTACCAGGAAATAGGTAACTTGTCCAAGATCACAAAATGTTAATTATGTCACACCCAAAGACTAGGTTGAATATGACCTAATGCCATTGCATGATACATGAATGATAAATGAATATGATGCACTGTTTCATTTATGAGCACACAACGAAGGGTGAGATATACTCACTAATCAGCCAATCAAGACTGCTTCAACAGGCCTGGTAACAGACTGTCATACTCAACCCCCACAAACTCTTGCCTCTTACAGTATTGGCGCCAGTCAGGCAAGAAAAGTTCAAACTAAGTCATGAGTAGCAGCCATCAATTTAGCCCTTATGACTTACTGATGTTCTAATTGTACCAGTTAATGTGGGAAGACTGTTTCATTGAAACTTAAGTTTATTCTTTGGTATGTTAAATATATTCATTTTTTAAATAAAATAAAAATTAAAAAGATGAATAAAAATGCATTAATAAAACAAAAGAATGTGTTCTGGGGCGGCGCCTGTGGCTCAGTCGGTAGGGCGCCGGCCCCATATACCGAGGGTGGCGGGTTCAAACCCGGCCCCGGCCAAACTGCAACCAAAAAATAGCCGGGCGTTGTGGCGGGCGCCTGTAGTCCCAGCTGCTCGGGAGGCTGAGGCAAGAGAATCGCTTAAGCCCAGGAGTTGGAGGTTGCTGTGAGCTGTGTGAGGCCACGGCACTCTACGGAGGGCCATAAAGTGAGACTCTGTCTCTACAAAAAAAAAAAAAAAAAAAAAAAGAATGTGTTCTGTAAAATTTAGATTCAGAAAAAAGTCGGCACTTTAAGGACCAAGAAACCAAAAATGGCCTTAAAGCCACAGGTTCCCCACCCCTAGGCTTATAGTTAATAATAGCATACACTTGAACATTCTTTTAAAAAATAGATCTTGGGGCGGCGCCTGTGGCTCAGCGGGTAGGGCGCTGGCCCCATATGCCGAGGGTGGCAGGTTCAAACCCAGCCCCGGCCAAACTGCAACAAAAAAATAGCCGGGCCTTGTGGCGGGTGCCTGTAGTCCCAGCTACTCGGGAGGCTGAGGCAAGAGAATTGCCTAAGCCCAAGGATTTGGAGGTTGCTGTGAGCTGTGTGATGCCACGGCACTCTACCGAGGGCGATAAGGTGAGACTCTGTCTCTACAAAAAAAAAAAAAAAAGAAAAGAAAAAAAAAAATAGATCTTGGCTCAGATGTGGTGGCTCACACCTGTAATCCTAGCCCTCTGGAAGTCTGAGCCAGTAAAATCACTTGAGGTCAGGAGTTTGAAACCAGCCTGAGCAAGAACCAGACCGCATCTCTACTAAAGATAGAAAAATTAGTCAGGTGTGGTGGCAGGCACCTACAGGCAGTCCTAGTTAGTCGGGAGGATCACCTGAGCCCAGGATGCAGTGAGCTATAATAAAGCCACTACACTCCAGCCAGGCCAACACAGCCAGACTCTGTCTCAAAAATAAAAAAAGCAGATTTCATTATGTAATCAGTCACAATAGTCATAATAAATAAAATTTTTAAATCATGTCATCTACAAAATAGATAATCTTACTCCTAATTTTGATGCCTTTTTTTTTTGCAGTTTTTTGGCAGGGGCTGGGTTTGAACGCACCACCTCCAGCATATGGGGCTGGTGCCCTACTCCGCTGAGCCACAGACGCCGCCCCTTTGATGCCTTTTATATAGAAATGGTGAAAGCCACATCCTGTCTCACTCCTGATCTTAGGGGGAAAGTTGTCAGTCTTTCATCATTAAGCATGATGCTAGGTGTAGGGTTTTGAAAAAGGGACACACTGAGGCATTTTCATCATGAAAGAGTTGAACTCTGTCAAATACCTTCTGCAATAAGTGAGATGATCATGTGGTTTTGTCCCTTCCTTCTATTAAAGCAGTATATTACATTGAGTGATTTTCATATAATGAACAACAGCTGGTTCATTTCATTGTCTTTGCCAGGAAATACAGAACATACTTTCTCAGCCCAATGATAGGATCTTTGGTGGGGACAATACTGTCAGCTTACCCATATATATTATGAAAAGATATGTTATTTTATTTTATTATAGTTCCTACAAATAGCAAAATACTAGCAAGTATGCATCACCTTCAGCCACACACATTCTGCCAAAGGTATCACCTGACTAACAGAGCAAATTTCTCTTTTAAAGTGCAGATGTTGCAGCTCAGTGCCCATAGCACAGTGGTTACAGCGCCAGCCACATGCACTGAGGCTAACGGGTTTGAATCTAGCCTGGAACAGCTAACCAATAATGACAACTGCAATAAAAAGTAATCAGCTGTAGCCCCAGCTACTTGGGAGGCTGCGGCAAGAGAATCATGCCTATAATTCCAGCATTTTGGAAGGCCAAAACGAGAGGACGGTTTGAGGCTAGGAGTTGGAGACCAGCCTGGGCAACACAGCAAGACTTTTATCTCTACAAAAAGAATATAAAAATTAGCTCGGTGTCATGGCATACACCTGTAGTCCTAGCTACTTGGGAGGCTGAGGGAGGAGGACTGCTTGAGCCCAGGAGTGGGAGGTTACAGTGAGCTATAATCATCCCACTATACTCCAGCCTGGGTTGCAGAGCAAGACCCTATCCTCTCCCCACCAAAAATTGTTTATTTGTTCTTTTAATAAACGTTTAATCATTCATTTAAGCATCTATTGTGCAGCTATGTACCTAGATACTGGGAATACTAAAATAACTAAGAACTGAGATTAAGAATTCAGACTCTGGGCGGCACCTGTGGTTCAGTCAGTAAGGCGCCGGCCCCATATACCGAGGGTGGCGGGTTCAAACCCGGCCCCAGCTGAACTGCAACCAAAAAATAGCTGGGCGTTGTGGCAGGCGCCTGTAGTCCCAGCTACTCGGGAGGCTGAGGCAAGAGAATCACTTAAGCCCAGGAGTTGGAGGTTGCTGTGAGCTGTGTGATGCCATGGCACTCTACCGAGGGCCATAAAGTGAGACTCTGTCTCTACAAAAAAAAAAAAAAAGAATTCAGACTCCAATGGGGAAAACAAACAAAAAGCCATGTCTGAGGCCAAGCACAGGGGTTCACACCAGTAACCTAGCACTCTGGGAGGCCGAGCCTGAGCAAAAGCAAGACCCCATCTCTACTAAAAATAGAAAAACTGAGGCAAGAGGATTTGAGCCCAAGAGTTGAAGGTTGCTATAAGCTACAATGCCACAGCACTCTACCAAGGGCGACAGTTTGAGACACTGTCTCAAAAAAAAAAAAAAAAAAAAAAAAAAAAAGGCATGTCTGAGTTATTTCATAACAAATTAAGATAGAAAAAGCTGAGGAAGGGCGGCGCCTGTGGCTCAGTCGGTAAGGCACCGGCCCCATATACCGAGGGTGGTGGGTTCAAACCCGGCCCCGGCCAAACTCCAACCAAAAAATAGCCGGGCGTTGTGGCGGGCACCTGTAGTCCCAGCTGCTCGGGAGGCTGAGGCAAGAGAATCGCTTAAGCCCAGGAGTTGGAGGTTGCTGTGAGCTGTGTGAGGCCACGGCACTCTACCGAGGGCAATAAAGTGAGACTCTGTCTCTACGAAAAAAAAAAAAAAAAAAAAGAAAAAGCTGAGGAAGTCTTGGCTTACAAGAGACACCTAAACCAATCTTAAAGGAACCAGTCAAGGAATTACAAAGAGCACTCCCATCTCAAATTTCCACACTTGCTATTCACTCTACCTGGTACATCTCAATAGATATTCATATGGCTCACATCTTACTTCATTCACATCTCTGATCAAATATAACCTCCTCAGATGGGCCTTTCTGACCACCCTATCTCAATAAGTCAGTACTTTTTCTAAATAAGTTCACAAACTTAAATGTCTGACCTTGTAGAGCTCAACAGAACAGAATTAAGAGTCAGAAATAATCCTATACAGCTACAGCAAACTGACTTTTTATAAGGGTTCCAAGACATTGATTATGGAAAAAATAGTCTTTTTAACAAATGTTGCTGGAACACCACAAGCACGAAATATCCACCAGCAAAAGAATGAACTTGGACCCTTAACTCATACCATATATAAAAATTAACTCAAAATAGGCATGGCGCCCGTAGCTCAGTGAATAGGGTGCCAGCCACATATACCGAGGTTGGTGGGTACAAGCCCAGCCCAGGCCTGCCAAACAACAATGACAACTCCAACCAAAAAATATCCGTGCATGTGGCAGGCGCCTGTAGTCCCAGCTACTTGGGAGGCTGAGGCAAGAGAATCACTTAAGCCCAAGAGTTTGAGGTTGCTGTGAGCTGTGACGCCACAGCACTCTACCAAGGGTGACATAGTGAGACTCTGTCTCAAAAAAAAAGAAAAAGTTAACTCAAAATAGATCAAAGGTCTAGAGATAACAGTTAAAACTGTAAAACTCTTAGAAGAAAAGAGAGATAAATCTTCATGACCTTGGATCTGCCAAAAGACAAAAGCACAGGCAACAAGAGAAAAAATAGATAAATTGGCTTTCATCAAAATTAAAATGTTCAGGCTCAGTGCCCGTAGCACAGTGGTTATGGCACCAGCCACATGCACCGATGCTGGTGGGTTAGAACTCAGCCTGGGCCAGCTAAAGAATGATGACAATTGCAATGACAACAACAACCAAAAAATAGCCAGGCATTATGGCGGGTGCCTGTAGTCTCAGCTACTTGGGAGGCTGAAGCAAGAGAATCACTTAAGCCCAAGAGTTTGAGGTTGCTGTGAGCTGTGACTCCACAGCACTCTACCATGAGAGACATAGTGAGACTCTGTCTCAAAAAAAAAAAATAAATTAAAATGTTCAAAAGTGCTTCAAAGGACACCATTAAAAAAAAATGAAAAGACAACTTGTGAATCAGAAGAAGATATTCACAAATCCTATGTCTTGTAAGGACTTGTACTTAACAATATATAATTCTTTTTTTTTTTTTTATTTAATTTTTTTTTTGTAGAGACAGAGTCTCACTTTACCGTCTTGGGTAGAGTGCCATGATGTCACAGGACTCACAGCAACCTCTAGCTCTTGGGCTTCCGCGATTCTCCTGCCTCAGCCTCCCAACCAGCTGGGACTACAGGCGCCCACCACAACGCCCGGCTATTTTTTGGTTGCAGTTCAGCTGGGGCTGGGTTTGAACCTGCCAATTCTTATAACTCAATAAGAAAAAGACAAATAACTGGGTGGCGCCTGTGGCTCAAGGAATAGGGCGCCAGCCCCAGATACTGGGTGTGGCGGGTTCAAGCCTGGCCCTGTCGAAAAACTGTAAACAAAAAAAAAAGACAGGGCAAGCGCCTGTGGCTCAGTCGGTAAGGTGCCGGCCCCATATACAGAGGGTGGCGGGTTCAAACCCGGCCCCAGCCAAACTGCAACCAAAAAATAGCCAGGCGTTGTGGTGGGCGCCTGTAGTCCCAGCTACTCGGGAGGCTGAGGCAAGAGAATCGCTTAAGCCCAGGAGTTGGAGGTTGCTGTGAGCTGTGTGAGGCCACAGCACTCTACCGAGGGCCGTAAAGTGAGACTCTTGTCTCTACCAAAAAAAAAAAGACAAACAACCCAATTTTAAAATGGGCAAATAATACACATTTCTGCAAAGAAAATATGCAAAAAGCTAATAAGCACATAAAAACATGCTTGAAATCACTAGTTACCAGGGAAATAGAAAAAGATACCATTTTACCCCCACAGAATGACTAGAATGAAAAGGTCAGAAAATAACAATCAATGGAGACAATGTGGAGAATTGTCTAATGATTAAAGATAAGAGTTTCTATATGACTTGATATATTCCCAGCAGAAAGGAAAACATACCCCTACATAAAATACTTACAGTAGCATTATTCATAATTGAAAAAGGGGGAAACAACTCAAATGTCTACCAATGGAAAAATGGATAAACAAAATGTGGTATAAATACACAATGGAGTTTTATTCAACCACAAAAAGAAATGAATTACTGATACTTGCTCCAACTTGGATAAACCTCAAAGACATTAGGCTTAACTCATAGAAGCCAGTCACAAGACTCTATGTAGTATATGATTCCATTCAGACAAAGTCTAGAATAGGGAAATCTATAGAGATAAAAAATAAATTAATAGTTGCTTAGGGCTGAAGAAAGCAAAGGGGACAGAAGTGTGATAGCTGAGGGGCACAGGCTTTCTTTTAGGGGTGACAAAAATACTCTAAAATTGACTGAAGTGATACTTCCACATATCTATGAATAGAGTAACAACCATTGAACTGTACACTTTAAATGAGTAAGCTATATATTGTGAATGTCTCATGATGTTTATAAAATAAAAAATAAAATTTTTTAAAAAGAAACAAGAGAATTGTTTAAGCCCAAGAGTTTGAGGTTGCTGTGAGCCATGACACCACCGCACTCTACCAAGGGCAACATACTGAGACTCTGTCTCAAAAAAAAAAGAAAAAAAGAAAGAAACAGGGATTTTTTCTTCCCTACTGTTTTCACTTGCCCTGCCAAAATACAATACCATAGTGCTTCTTGCAGTCTGTGCCTGAGGATGCAAAGGAGAGAGGCAGGATCAAAACTGAGATGAATCAAATCACATGTCAATGGGTCTCCAGCTTTCTGCTGCTGAGACAATAAAGGAGCTCTGGGCACGGCTAACCATAAGTACGTCATTCCAGAGGAGCGTTGAGTCTGACAGGATATGCCAACTTTTAATACGACAAACCCTTTTTTGAAACATACTCTGACACAATGAGAGAATTAAGAAGAAAATATGGAATTATACTCTCAGAGATGTTGGGAAAAGACACATGAATCTTGGGAGATAATTACTCAAAATATGCATGGAAGACGGAATAAAATTGAAGAGTGTTTTTCTTAGAGAACATCACTTGTCAGATTTATTTTATCAAGAATCTGAAGATTTCTATAACAAGGATCTAGTTTGAGGAAGTAAAGAGGGTAAGACATCAGTTTGAAAAGAGCCCAAATCAAAGCAACACAAAATCTGCTGAACTGAAGCAAGAACAAACATCAAATTCATGGTGAAACATGAGTACAAGAATGGTGAAATCATTGATGCTTTAAAAAAAGTTTATGAGGGGCGGCGCCTGTGGCTCAGTCGGTAAAGGCACCGGCCCCATATACCGAGGGTGGCGGGTTCAAACCTGGCCCGGCCGAACTGTAACAAAAAAATAGCCGGGCGTTGTGGCAGGCGCCTGTAGTCCCAGCTACTCGGGCGGCTGAGGCAAGAGAATCGCTTAAGCCCAGGAGTTGGAGGTTGCTGTGAGCTGTGTGAGGCCACGGCACTCTACCCAGGGCCATAAAGTGACTCTCTGTCTCTACAAAAAAATTAATTAATTAATTAAAAAAAAAAAAAGTTTATGAGGACAATCCCCAAAGAAATCACCAGTTTACAAATAGGGTAACTTCTCTTAAAGGGACAAGATGATGCCCACTATGATACATATCAATTTGCAAGGAAAAAAAATTCATCTTGTTGGTGCCCTGATTGAAGAGGAACAGCAATTGACAGCAGAAACAGTAGCATCTCAATGGGTTTAGCTTACACGATTCTAACTGAAAATTTTAAATTAAGCAAACTAGATGGGTGCCAAAACTACTGTGCTCATATTGGCTCCAGATAAGAACAAAACTTTCTTTTTTTTTTTTTTTTTTTTTTAGAGACAGAGTTTTACTTTATCACCCTTGGTAGAGTGCTGTGGCATCACAGCTCACAGCAACCTCCAACTCCTGGGCTTAGGCGATTCTCTAGCCTCAGCCTCCCGAGTAGCTGGGACTACATGTGCCCGCCACAACGCCCTGCTATTTTTGACTTTTTTTTTTTTTTTTGTAGAGACAGAGTCTCACTGTACCGCCCTCGGTAGAGTGCTGTGGCGTCACACGCGGCTCACAGCAACGTCCAGCTCTTGGGCTTATGTGATTCTCTTGCCTCAGCCTCCCGAGCAGCTAGGACTACAGGTGCCTGCCACAACGCCTGACTATTTTTTTTTTGTTGTTGTTGTTGCAGTTTGGCCGGGGCTGGGTTTGAACCCGCCACCCTCGGTATATGGGGCCGGCGCCTCTCCGACTGAACCACAGGCGCCGCCCCGACTTAAGTTAATTTTCTATGTTTTAAATGCAGACAAACATAAAAGTTGGTATAAACTTTTTCATACCTCTTAATGTAAAGATTTCTAAAATTCATTCAAAACGATAAAACTGGCAGTACTCAGTGGCTCATGCCTATAATCCCAGCACTCTGGAAGGCCAAGGCAGGTAGATTATTGAGCTCTAGAGACTGTTTGAGCTCCAGAGACTAAGCAAGAGCAAGACCTCCCTCCGGTCTTCCTTTTCCCTTCCTGCCCCCCTTCCCCTCCACCCCCCTCCAGTAAAAGAACAAAAAAAAAAAAAAAAAAACTGGCCATATTGTGGTAGGGGACTGTACTCTCAGCTACTTGGAAGGCTGAGGAAAAAGGATCACTTCAGCCTAAGAGTTTGAGGTTGCTGTGAGCTATCACACCATAGCACTCTACCAGGGGCAAGAAAATAAGACTGTCTCTAAATAAAATAAAATAAAAATAAAACCACATTAATGGAACAGATGCTGCTATTTTACTGAAATAAAATGTTGTGTTTTAAACACAACACTAGCTGCTAAGGAATAGGCTATGCACACATACTGTCTCGTGCATTGTAATAATTATTTTGTCCAAAACTTTACACTTTGTAGCCCTCAGGATTATTAAAATAAAGGGAGGGAATCTGAATTCTCAGAAGAATGTCTTTAGAATGCCTGCAAACACTAATTTGAAGAGTTCTGCATTAATTTACCTCAAAACATTCTTCTAATTTCAGTGAGCAACTCAGTGTCTTAAAACTAGCATGCTTCAAGAAAAGCTTCAGTCTTTATTTGATCTAGGACTAGGCTTGGTTAGTAGTTAACTAAATTGTATTAAAAGTTAACTATTTTGTGAACTAAGAAAAAAGGCAGAAAGTTCAATCTATTAACAACTAAACAATCTAAAAATATTTTATAAATTCATTATTTCTAGAACTTTCTGGAAGTGTACAATAGCTTTTTTATTTTTTATTTTTTTTTAGACAGAATCTCATTGTCGTCCAGGCTAAAGTGCCATGGCCTCAGCCTATCTCACAGCAACCTCAAACTCCTGCATTCAAGTGATCCTCCCACTTCAGCCTCCTGAGTAGCTGAAACTATAGGTGCCTACAGCTCCCAGCTAATTTTTCTATTTTTAGCAGAGATGTGGTCGTGCTCTTGCTCGGGTTGGTCCCCAACTCTTGATCTCAAGGGATCCTCCCAGAGTGCTAGTATCACAGGTATAAGCCACCATGCCCAGCCAGGCTCCTATTATTTAATGCAGATATATTTTTTAAAATTATTATTAATTTGGACACATAGAATATTTTAAAACTAGGACTATAAGTCAACTTAGTAAATTTACAATTTGCAGAATATACTTTCCTCATAGCCTCATAATTACCACCTAAAAATATTTAAATACTTTAAATATTGATCAATATTTAAATATTTATGTCAATTATACAGTTATTTTTAAAAACAATGTTTTATAAAGTTTTCCTTATGAGGGTTTTTTTGGTAAGGTTATATAGTCAAACAAGTCTCATCCACTTTAATCTACAAACACTGACACTATTAAAATTCCTGTGCCAAGGAAGAAATTAGTCATAAAAAGCTGTGAGGGTATAAAGGAGAAAATCTGCCAAGCACACAGACAAACCAGGACATTTCAAACAAGTATGGCTCAAAGTAGAGTCAAAAGAGTTACATTTTTGAACTGTTCTAAAGTTCCAGATGGTCCAGAATCCACCCCCAGATATTACAAGGCCCTGCATAAAAGTGTGCCAAGAAACAAAATAAAACAAAACAAAACATGGAACAGAATGTAGAGAACAGAGTAAGAATGAAAGCAACACAGAATACAGGGAATGAAAATTGCAGACAAACTGAAATACTGAATTTCATTCTCCTTCAAGCTCACAACTTTTAATGTCAATTTCCTGTGTTAAGTGAACTTTCATAAACTATAAACTTAAGATCAAACACATTCATCCTTTGCCATTCAAGATCTTAAGATCAAACACATTCATCCTTTTTTTTTTTTAGACAGAGTTTCATTATCACCCTCTGTAGAGTGCTGTGTAATTATAGCTCACAGCGACCTCAATCTCTTAGGCTTAAGCAATCCTCTTACCTCAGCCTCCCGAGTAGCTGGACTACAGGCACCTGCCACAATGCCCAGCTATTTTTAAAGGCAGGAGTCTTGTTCTAGCTCAGGCTGGTCTCGAACCCATGAGCTCAGGCAATCTACCCACCTCGGGCTCCTTTTTTTTTTGGAGACAGAGTCTCACTTTGTCACCCTCCCTTGGTAGAGTGCTGTGGCGTCATAGCACACAGCAACTTCAAATCAAACTTGATCTTGGGCTCAAGTGATTCTCTTGCCTCAGCCTCCCAAGTAGTTGGGACTACAGGTACCCGCCACAACGCCCAGCTATTTTTAGAGACGGGGGTCTCGCTGTTGCACAGGCTGGTCTGGAACCTGTGAGCTTAGGGCAATCCACCTGCCTGAGCCTCCCATAGTGCTAGGATTACAGGTGTGAGCCACGGCACCAGGCCTTCAAATACATTCATCTTAATTCCTTCAAGATAATATTTTTTGATTATTCTTGAATTATTGTTGCTGTTTGCTTTGCCATTCAAGATCTTAAAAATATAGACCAGATATGGTGGTTTATGCCTGCAATTCTAGCACACTCTGAGAGGCCAAGGCAGGAGGATCACTTGAGGTCAGGAGTTCAAGACCAGCATAAGCAAGAAAAGGACCCTTCCCTACCAAAAACAGAAAAACTAGCTGGGCACTGTGGCAGGCACCTGTAGTTCCTGCTACTTGGGAAGCTGAGGCAAAAGGATAGCTTGAACCCAGGAGTTTTGAGGTTGCTGATACTACAGCACTTCTATCCTGAGCAAAACAGTGAGATTCTGTCTCAAAAAAAAATAAATAAATAAAAACAAAGCCTTAAGAATATAAACTAAAAAATGACTCAGTTTTGGTTTCCAAACTCAAAAGTATATATAAAAAATAACTCAGTTATATAGTAAGTACAGGCTGTCCCTGAGTTATAAACATTAGACTTACATATAACTCACATTTAAAGTCCCTGGATTACAAACATTGAACTGATGTGTGACTTACATTTACAAATGGAGTCTACTATGGGGTAATAGGTAAATGGACCTCTTCCAACTTACATACAAATTCAATGTAAGAACGAACCTACAGAACCTATCTGGTTCATAACCTGGGGGCCGCCTGTACCACATTTACCTTTATAGAAAAGAATTTAGAAAAAGTTATTTGCAACAGCATTAATTATAATTGATATATGTATGTACATAAAATATCTATACCACATAAGGGATTAATTAAGTAAACTATTAAGCACCAATCAATTAATATATCCCAAAGACTGGTATTAAAAATATGCTTGTGGGGTGGTCCCCGTGGCTCAGTGAGTAGGGCACTGGCCCCATATACCAAGAGTGGCGGGTTCAAACCTGGCCCTGGCCAAACTGCAACAAAAAAATAGCCGGGCGTTGTGGCGAGCGCCTGTAGTCCTAGCTACTTGGGGGGCTGAGGCAAGAGAATCAATCGCCTAAGCCCAAGAACTGGAGGTTGCTGTGAGCTGTGACGCCACAGCACTCTACCGAGGGCAACAAAGAGAAACTCCGTCTCTAAAACAAACAAACAAAAAAAAAGCTTGTGAAGACCACACAGGAAACACCTACAATGTTAAATTAAAGAAAACAATACAAAATTATACATATATGTATGTGTATGTGTGTATGAGAAGAAGACTACAACCATGTTCAAAAAGAGTGGGCCAGGCACAATAGCTCATGCCTGCAATCCTAGCACTCTGGGAGAAGGCAGGTAGATTGCTTGAACTCCAGAGTTCAAGACCATCCTGAGCAAGAGTGAAATCTGTGTCTACTAAAAACAGAAAAACATGGCAGCAGGCTCCTGTAGTCCTAGCTACTTGGGAGGCTGAAACAAGAGGATCACTTGAGCCCAAGTTTCAGGATGGCTATGAACTATAACTCGACAGCACTCTACTCAGGGACAGAGTAAGACTATCTTAAAAAAAGGTAAAAAACTGGGCGGTGCCTGTGGCTCAGTCTGTAGGGCGCTGGCCCCATATACCGAGGGTGGCGGGTTCAAACCCGGCCCCAGCCAAACTGCAACCAAAAAACTGCCAGGCGTTGTGGCGGGCGCCTGTAGTCCCAGCTACTTGGGAGGCTGAGGCAAGAGAATTGCTTAAGCCCAGGAGTTGGAGGTTGCTGTGAGCTGTGTGAGGCCACGGCACTCTACCGAGGGCCATAAAGTGAGACTCTGTCTCTACAAAAAAAAAAAAAAAAGTAAAAAACTAAAATTTAAAGAATGATGTGGATGATGATCCATCTTCTTGTTATTTTTCTACATGTTCCAAGTTTTCTTTAATGAGTCAAGAATACTGGAAATAAAAACATTTAAACAAATGTTTATATGAAGACTGCAAGTAAGCATCAATAATAGTAAAAGCCATTCTATTTACTGAATGTCTCCTATATCCCAACAATGTCTACATGTCATACATATGCAAAAGAAAGCTTAAAGTTTAAGTAATTTGGGGCAGAGCATGGTGGCTCATTCCTCTAATCCTAGCACTCTAGGAGGCCAAGATGAGTGGATTGCTTGAGCGCAGGAGTTCAAGACCAGCCTGAGCAAGAGTGAGATCACCCTGTCTCTAAAACTAGCAGGGTGTTGTGGTGGACAACCTAGCTACTTGGGAGGCTGAGGCAAGAGGTTGCTGTGAGCTATGACAGTGTGGGATTCTACCAAGGGGGACAAAATGAGACTACCTCAAAAAAAAAAAAAGAAAGAAAGAAAGAAAACACGAAAGTTTAAGTATTTTGTCACAGTCACCCAAAAACAGTACAAATAGAGAAGGCAGAATTTAAATCCGTGTTTGTTTTAAACTACATCCCACTTCCTACTATAAAACTTCTATCAGTATCCCTGGAATGAGAATCCTGACACTGATAAAACAATAAATACACAAAATATGTTATGTACTATTTTGGAACAGGTCATAAATCTTTTGACGTCTATCCTTGAATTCCCTTCCCAATCTCAAATGCTCAAAGTTAGAAATGCTTGCTTTATCACAAAGAGGAAAAAAAGAATAAATCAAAGATAATGGATGTTATCCATTTCTTGAATCAAATGTTCTTATAGTTTTATGTTGTCCTATTAAGTATAATTTAAATGGTATCTACGGTATCAATACTGGAAAAGTATAAAACCAATAAAAAATTAAAAACTAAATTATTGCCAAAGTTCCCCCATAATCACGGAATACTCCCAAAGCACCCCAATGCCTTAATTCTATCATCTTTAATCACAGTACTTAATCGCACAAGAAAGTCACCGTTTTTCTCCCTAAAAAACTAAAACTTCAGAGTGAGTATCATGATTTTACTGTTTTTGTATATCCAGGGCCCACCCTGGTAGAGACATGCATGAGGCATTAGGTAAATGTTTTCTGAAATAAAACAATCAACCAGCAACACTGGAAGCACCTTTAACACATACAAGTTTCATATTTTTAACACATGCATAATGATATATCTGTGTTGTACCAATAGAATAAAGAGATGGAATGAAGTTATTAATAATCTTTAGTATCAGTGATCTATCAAAATTCTAATGAGTATAACATTTTGTAAGAATTAAAAGCTCACTGGAAGATAGTGGCCTGGGGAAAGACTTTATGAAGAAGACTGCCATGGCAATTGCAACAACAACAAAAATAAACAAATGGGACTTCGTTAAACTGAAAAGCTTAATTGTACTTAAGGAGACAACAACCAAAGCAAAGAGACAACCTACACAGTGGGAAAGGATATTTGCATATTTTGAATCAGATAAAAGCTTGATAACTAGGATCTATAGAGAACTCAAATTAATCCACATAAATAAAACCAACAATCCCACATATCGATGGGCAAGAGATACGATAGAACTTTCTCTAAAGAAGACAGACGAATGGCTAACAAACATATGAAAAAATGCTCATCATCCCTAATTATTAGAGAAATGCAAATCAAAACCACCCTGAGATACCATCTAACCCCAGTGAGAATGGCCCATGTCACAGAATCTCGAAACTGCAGATGCTGGCGTGGGTGTGGAGAGAAGGGAACACTTTTACACTGCTGGTGGGACTGCAAACTAATACAACCTTTTTGGAAGGAAGTTGGATGAAGAACCCTCAGACCTCAAACTAGACCTCCCATTTGATCCTGCAATCCCTTTACTGGGCATCTACCCAGAAGGAAAAAAATCCTTTTATCATAAGGACACTTGTACTAGACTGTTTATTGCAGCTCAATTTACAATCGCCAAAATGTGGAAACAGCCTAAATGCCCATCAACCCAGGAATGGATTAACAAACTGTGGTATACGTATACCATGGAATACTATTCAGCCATTTAAAAAAATGGAGACTTTACAGAGGGAGGGGTGAGGAAAGGAAGAGCAGAGAGAGGGAAGGAGGGAGGGGAGTGGAACCTTGGTGTGTGCTACACCTTTTGGGGACAAGATAACGTTGTAAGAGGGACTTCACCTAACAAATGCAATCAGTGTAACATGGTTTCTTGTACCCTCAATGAATCCCCAACAATTAAAAAAAAAAAAAAGAATTAAAAGCTCTATAAATAACTAAAATATATCAATTAACCTAAGAAATCCTGACTTCAAAGCCTAAAATGTACTCAAAATGTTTGTATCTGAATCATCAGAAATCTTTAGAATTAATGGTTCCAGGTTTATTGGAAGAAAACAGTTTCTTGAGGTGTTTCTCTCTGAAACATGATCTCATTAGCCATAAAACACTGAAGGAACTCCAAGCCCAAATAATGATGTCCAAGAGCATATTAGCTTAAAAGTAAATATGATGTATACTAACTAACCTAGACAAGCTTAAGTTTTCATAAGCAATAAATTTAGAGGCTGCACAATATTAAACCACCTTCTATGTCACCAAAAATCCTCCACTATGATTTATGACAACACTTTCAGAGATGTGGTCTATGCAGTAAGTTGATTTTCTTTTTTTTTTTTCTTTTTTGTGGTTTTTTTGGCCGGGGCTGGGTTTGAACCCGCCACCTCCAGCATATGGGACCGGCGCCCTACTCCTTGAGCCACAGGCGCCGCCCAAAACAACTTCTTTTCCAGTAAGTTGATTTTCATATGAGATACTATGTGAAACCAGTTATAACCAAAGAATGACAGCATAATTAGGTCTGTCACACCATTATTCCCTTGAAAATACAGACTCATTCAATTAATATCTGAGTTGTTTAGATGAATGGGTTATAATGCTGGGTCTACCACTTGGCATCAATTTGACCTTGAACAAATTACTTAACTTCTGTTTCAGTTTTCTTTTTGTAAATTAAGAATATGAGGATCATTAGTTTGTAAAGATTATTAAAAGGTTGAAAAGATTATCAAAAACAGTACCTAACTCGTAAGTGCTCAATAAGTACCAATTATTGCTATTATTATCCCAATATTGTCATCCTCTTTTGTCACACATACCTACTTACACACAATTCTGAATAATTTGTTGTCTTTACATAACAATAGAAGAATGTAATATAACATTCGTTTTCATCCCGAAATTTGACTGAAATATTGTCAATGACTCTTTATAGGAAACAGCATAGCAAATATGAAGAACACATGTGCCTGGGTTCAAATCTCAACTCAAATTTCTACCATTTACAATACAACCATCAGCAAATAATACAGATTAATTCATACTTGAAGAAAAGTTACAAAAAATAAAATGAAATAAGACCAGGCACGGTGGCTTAAGCCTATAATCCTAGCACTCTGGGAGGCCAAGGCAGGTGGATTGCCTGAGCTCACAGGTTCGTGAGACCAGCCTGAGCCAGAGTGAGACCCTATCTCTAAAAATAGCCAGGTGTTGTGGCAGGTGCCTGTAGTACCAGCTACTCAGGAGACTAAGGCAAGAGAGTCACTTGAGCCCAAGAGTGTGAGGTTGCTGTGAGCTGTGACGTCACGAACTCTACAGAGGATGACGTAGTGCGACTCTGTCTCCAAAAAAATAAATAGAATGAAATAATATATGTAAATTACCTGAAAGTATTTAGTGTTCATTTATTTAGTTTATTTATTTATTTATTTATTTTGTGGTTTTTGGCCAGGGCTGGGTTTGAACCCACCACCTCTGGCATATGGGAACAGCACCCTACTCCTTGAGCCACAGGCGCCACCCATATTTAGTGTTTATTAAGAGTTCAAAGAATATTAGTCCTCTTCCTTCTCAACAGTAGCATAAGAATGTTCTCTTTCTATGATCTTTGCATTAATTATTAGCCCACTAGATGGAATTGTCCCACAATAAGAGCACATGAAGAAAGGCAGAGAAATCACATGTAAAATTCCAGGTTGTCCTAATTATTTTCATGTAAGTTTTCAAATTTATTAGTAAAAGTTTTTTTTCATCTCTATCACATATATACTTTTCTCTCCTTTCCCATTTTTTCTTTAAGAGACAGAGTCTCACTTTGCCACCCAAGCAGGAGTGCAGTGCCTTGATCATGGCTCACTCTAACCTCGGACTCCTAAGCCAAAGCTCTCCTCCCATCTCAGTCTCCTGAGTAGCTAAACTAAATGCACATATCACCACAGCTGGCTATTTTTTTCTAATTTTTTGTAGAGACAGGGTCTTGCTATGTTGCCCAGGCTGGTCTCAAACTCCTAGCCGCATGCAATCCTCCCACCTTGGCCTCCCAAAGTGCTGGGATCACACACATTGAGCCACCACAGGCAGCCTCACTTTAAGTTTTTAAGTTCAACATCTATAGACAATAAGTCATTCCTGGTTCATGGCAGGTTTGGGAATAAAAATATGAAGATAAACTATTCCTCTTGACCCTTGACCAACCCCTAGAAAGCACATACCTCTTTATCCCCTATGTATCCTAGTGGATGACCAAAAGTATATATATAAACTAGTGATTCTCAATCAGAGTGATATTATCCCCCAAGAAATATCTGAGCATATCTGGAGATATTTTTTATTGTCTTGACTAGAGAGGATACACTACCAGCGTCTCGCAAATAAGAATACTTCAAAACTGCAGTCCCCAACTGAAAGCATGTGTAGTGAGAATAAGATGGTGTCAGTCAGGCTAGCGCCAACACGACACAGCTAATCTGGTAGGCTTAGGTCCTAGGTGACTTTTACCTCCTATCTCCCATTCTTATTGTTTTGTAAATTTAGCTCCATCCCTAAAGATGCCTATCTTGAGTAGTTTAGAGTGACAGATTTAGGAAATTAACTTTTGAATTGGAATATCATAAGTGGTCCCTGAGTTATGCTGTTTATTATTTAAAATAAGGGTTAATGTGGTCCTTGCTTTTAACTTTTACATATAAAATGGTGATTTGGGGAGTGGTGCCTGTGGCTCAGTGAGTAGGGCACCGGCCCCAAATACCAAGGGTGGCAGGTTCGAACAAAAAAAAAGAAAAAATAGCCGGGTGTTGTGGTGGGCGCCTGTAGTCCCAGCTACTCGGGAGGCTGAGGCAAGAGAATCGCCTAAGCCCAGGAGTTGGAGGTTCCTGTGAGCTGTGACGCCACAGCACTCTACCAAGGGTGATAAAGTAAAACTCTGTCTCTAAAAAAAAAAAAAAGAAAGAAAAGCTACTGTCACTGTTCTCCAGAATCGCCAGCCTTCTGCCTTCTGACAAAGTTTGGTGGACCTATATCCCTGTTTCTGCATATTGGCTGACGGTGACAGGCGGCTGGACCCTCTTCATCCAGTAACACAACCACCCACCCCCACCCTGGCCACAGACCAGTGTCTATCTGTGGCCTATTAGGAATTAGGCCGCACAGTAGGAGGTGAATAGCAGGCCAATGAGCAAAGCTCCATCCGTACTTACAGCTGCTGCTCATCACTCATGTCGTGGTCTGAGCTCCACCTCTGGTCAGATCAATAGCATTATTAAATTCTCACAGAAACATGAACCCTGCTGTAAAATGCACGCGAGACATCAAGGTTGTACGCTTCTTATGAGAATTTAATGCCTGATAGATCTGAAATGTAGCAGAGGCAATGACGATGCTAGTGCTGGGGAGAGGCTACAAATAAAGATTATCAGTAACAGAGAGGTTTGACTACAGAGACCCTAATAAATCAATTGTTTTCAGACTCATATCAAAACAATTCCCACCACTCGCATCAATGGAAAAACTATCTTCCATGAAACCAGTCCCTGGTGCCAAAAAGGTTGGGGACCACTGCCACAAAACATCCCACAATACATAAGGCAGCCTCCCACAACAAAGAATTATCCAGCCCAAAATGTCAAAGTGACAAGTTTGAGAAAAAAATGATCTAAAAAAAATATAAAGGCGTGGTTCGGCATCCATAGCACAGTGGTTACAGCGCCAGTCACATGCACTGAGGCTGGCGGGTTCGAACCTGGCCCGGGCTGGCTAAACAATGACAACTGCAACAAAAAAATAGCCAAGCGTTGTGGCAGGCACCTATAGTCCCAGCTACTTGGAAGGCTGAGGCAAGAGAATTGCTTAAACCCAAAAGTTTGAGGTTGCTGTGAGCTGTGATGCCATGGCACTCTACCCAGGGTGACATGGTAAGACTCTGTCTCAAAAATAATAATAATAATAATAAAATATGAAGTACTGTAATACGTTTCAAAAAAATAAAAAATAAATTAAAAGTATGTTCTTGTTCTAATGTCCTTGGCCAAATTTGCCTTTTTATTGCAAATATAACAAGTAATAAGCAACTTGATTATTTCAGGTGGGAAACGCCCAATACCATTAAATTCCCATTATAAAATCTCCAGTTTAAAGAGCAATGAACTTGAGGCTTACTTTTCTTTGTATGCTGTATTTTTACCACATCAAAGCAAGTTTTAAAAACAGCACCTTGGCATTAGCTTTTTGTAAAAAAAAAAAAAAACTACCACTTCGGTTTGGGCCTGATGACTGATGCCCATAATACAAGCACCCTGGAAGAATTAGGCATATATCCCTTGAGGTGAGGAGTTCAAGACTAACTTGGGCAACAGTGAGACCCTGTTGCTACAAAACTAAAAAAATACGGCATGCACCTATAATCCCAATTACTCACAGCTCAGTGCCCGTAGCACAGTGGTTATAGCGCCAGCCACATACACCAAGGCTGGCAGCTGAGCCCCAGCTAAACAACAATGACAACTGCAATAAAAAATAGCCAGGCATTGTGACGGGCACCTATAGTCCCAGCTACTTGGGAGGCTAAGGCAAGAGAATCACTTGAGCCCAAGAGTTTGAGGCTGCTGTGAGCTGTGATGCCACAGCACTCTACCGAGGGTGACATAGTGAGACTGTCTAAAAAAAAGAAAAAAAAGAAAAAAAAATCCCAGTTAGTCAGGAGGCTGAGGCAGGAGGATTACTTGAATGCAGGAGTTTGAGGTTACTGTAAGAGAGACTGATGCCACAGCACTCTAGCCTAGGGCAGGTGAATGAGAGTTTATCAAAAAAAAAAAAAAAAAAAATTGAGGCTGGGTCCTGTGGCCAAGGCCTATAATCCCAGCACTAAGGAGGCCGAGGGTGGACTGCCTAAGCTCACAGATTCCAGACTAGCCTGAGCCAGAGCAAGACCTCATCTCTAAAAATAGCCGGACATTGTGGTGAGCGCCTACAGTCCCAGCTACTTGGGAAGCTGAGGCAAGAGACTCACTTAAGCCCAAGAGTTTGAGGTTGGGAAAGCTATGATGCCACAGCATTCTACCAAGGTTAACAGAAGTGAGACTCTGTCTCAAAAAAAAAAAAAAAAAAATCAGCCAGGCGTTGTGGCTCACCCCTGTAATCCCAGCACTCTGGGAGGCCGAGGTAGGTAATTGCCTGAACTCAGGAGTACGAGACCTGCCTCCCTGTGTAAAAAAAAAAAAAAAAAACCGGGCGGCGCCTGTGGCTCAAGGGGTAGGGCGCCGGTCCCATATGCCGGAGGTGGCGGGTTCAAACCCAGCCTCGGCCAAAAAAAAAAAAAAAACCACCACTTTGGTTTGGGCCTGATGACTGATGCCCATAACACAAGCACCCTGGAAGAATTAGGCATATATCCCTTGAGGTGAGGAGTTCAAGACTAACCTGGGCAACAGTGACAATAGCTAAACAATAGCTAAAATAGCTAGGCATTGTTGAGCTCACCTGTAATCCCAGCTACTTGGGAGCCTGAGGCAAGAGAATCGCTTGAGCCTAACAGTTTGAGGTTGCTGTGAGCTGTGACGCCACAGCACTCTACCAAGGGCAACAAACTGAGACAGTAAACTACAGAAGTAACTAAAGAAAATAATATTTACTGAAAGCCACATATATGTTATACACCTTTTCATTCATCAACTCATTCTATAATAACAGATTATTATTAAGATATTTCAATAATTTGTTTCTATTAGACAAATAAATGGGCCTAAGAAGTTAATTTGCCCAAGATCAGAGGGGCACAACAGGCATGCTCCAGCAGATATATTATGCAGCAGGTATTATCACTTTGCTCCCGAAATTTAAAGATCTAGACTTGGCAGAAGCTCTAAGAGAAAAGACTGATAAATTTAAACACCAAATTTAAGTATTTCTACAAAATAAAAATTGCCAAACCCCCAAAATTTTAAAGAGAAAAAATTTTTGTAAAAAGTTTTGCAAAAATGCAAAATCTCCTAAATACAAAGAGTCCTTACAAATATCTGGGAAAGAAGACCAAAAGCCCAACAGGACAATGGGTAAAAGACTAAACAGGCCGTTTACAAAAAAAGAAATACTAATGGTTTCTAGAGAAAAGGAAGTAAGTTCAACCTTACACATAATTAAAGAAATGACAAAACAGGCCACTAACCACATCTCTAACTTCAGGAACAGCCATGGCCCTGCATATGACAATACAGCTGCTGCTCCTTCTAGTGGGGGGTGGCTGCAGAAGGGGGGCCTCCAGCACAGGACTACTCAGGCTAAAACTGAGCTTCTCAACGTCTGTATGGATGCTAAGCACCACAAGGAAAAGCTGAGGGCAACTTGCATGATCAGTGCAGTCCCCAGAAGAATGCCTGCTGCTCCACCAACACCAGCCAGGAAGCCCACAAGGATAATTCCTACCTGTATAACTTCATTTGGGACCACTGTGGAGTGATGAAACCCATCTGCAAACAGAATTTCATCCAGGACACCTGCCTATGAGTGCTCTCCTAACTTGGGGCCCTGGATCCAGCAGGTGGACCACAGCTGGCAAAAAGAGCAGGTCCTGAATGTGCCCCTGTGCAAAGAAGACTGTGAGCACTGATGGGAGGATTGTCGAACCTCCTATACCTGCAAGAGCAACTGGCACAAAGGCTGAACTGAACCTCGGGGCATAACCATTGCCCAGTAAAGCTGCCTGTCTCCCTTTCCATTTCTACTTCCCCACACATGCTGCTCTGTGCAGTGAAATCTGGAGTCACTCTTACAAAGTCAACAACTACAGCCAAAGGAGAGACCCTTCCCTCCAGATGTGGTTTGATCCAAACCAGGGCAACCCCAATGGGAAGGTAGCGAGGTTCTATGCTGAGGCCAGGAGTGGGGCTGGGCTCCCTGGAGCCTGGCCCTCATGCTCCTCCTGCTATCTGCTGACCTTCCTTGCCCTCTGATAGTTGGACATCCCTGCCCTGCGTGGCCCCACAGCTCCCAGCTACTCATTTCCTACTCCATGGAGGTACCTCTGACAGCCAGTTTAAATAAACCAGATACTCCAAAAAAAAAAAAAAAAGAAGAAGAAGAAGAAACGGCAAAACAATAAAATATCATTTTTATATATTGAATTGACAATGATTAAAAAGTTTGATAATACACCATGTTGCTGAAGTTATGGGGAAAATGGCACTCTCAAACACCATTGCTGGTACATTTCTGAATGGAAACCAACAATATCTATCCAAATTAAAATATTCTTATACTTAACAATTACACCCACTAGAAACTAATCCCTATACTCACACAAGTGCACAAAGACATGTAAAAGAACATTCACTGCAGTGTTGTTGGTAATAACAAAAGATCAGAAACAGATCAGAAACAATCTAAAGGTCCATCATTAAGTGGATTGTTAAATAAGTAACAGTACATTTATATATAGAAATACATGATGGTTTGAAAATTATCACAAAGTCTCCTAGATCGGTTAAACAGCCTACTCAAAATATTATATACACACACAATTATATATATATAAATTTATATGTATTTTATATATATATATACACACACACACACACACACACACACACACAGACTACTACTGGAAATACACAAAAGAAACTGGCAAGAATGGCTGCTTCTGAGAAGGGAACTGAGGCCCCAAAGCAGGAAGGAGAGTTTTCACAAGCACTGTTTGAATTTTTTTTAACATGGATTTGTGCTGGCTCTTTTATTTACTAACTATAAAACTTAAGTCTCTAATTCTGAGCCTTTAGTATCCCCCAATTTGAATTGATGATAATAATAGCCTAGTTCATTGGTTATTGTGACTATCAAATGAAAGAGTATAAAATGCTTTGCAAATTATAAAGCAGCACACAAAATTATAAATTAATCCTCTAAGTGAATTCTCCAAACCAATTATAAAAATTATTGTCATTCCTCTGACCAATTTCTCTAAACCCAAAGACAAGAATGTTTAAAATGATATCTAAGAGTAGATACTTCACAGTTACTAGAAAATTTTTAAAAACGTTGCCAGATAGAAATGCTAAATCAGGGCGCCGGCCCCATATACCGAGGGTGGCTGGTTCGAACCCAGCCCTGGCCAAACTGCAACAAAAAAATAGCCAGGCATTGTGGCAGGCACCTGTAGTCCCAGCTACTCCAGAAAGAACTGCCTCAGCCCAAGAGCTGGAAGTTGCTGTGAGCTGTGACACCACAGCACTCTACCAAAGGTGATACAGTAAGACTCTGTCTCTAAAAAAAATTAAAAAAGAAAGAAAGAGGGGCGGCGCCCAAGGCTCAGTGGGGAGGGCACCAGCCCCATATGCCGAGGGTGGTGGGTTCGGGCCCAGCACCGGCCAAACTGCAACAAAAAAATAGCCGAGTGTTGTGGCGGGCGCCTGTAGTCCCAGCTGCTTGGGAGGCTGAGGCAAGAGAATCGCGTAAGCCCAAGAGTTAGAGGTTGCTGTGAGCCATGTAACGCCACAGCACTCTACCAGAGGGCAATACAGTGAGACTCTGTCTCTACGAAAAAAAAAAAAGAAAGAAAGAAAGAAAGAAATGCTAAATCAGTTAATTATAGAAGGAATACCTGCTCACTGTTGTAAACAAGGTAAATAAAAACTATAACCATGCTTTCATAAACTCTTAAGTGTTTTTTTTTCTTCCAGTCTTTTTTCTTTTTTTTTGAAGACTAAGTCTCCTTCTGTTGCCCGGGTAGAGTGCAGTGGCATTATCATAGCTCAGTGCAACTGCAAACTCCTGGACAGAAATGATCCTCCTGCCTCCGCCCCCAGCTAATTTTTTTCTATGTTTGGCAGAAATGGTTCTCACTCTTGCTCAGGCTGGTCTCAAAATCCTGACCTCAAGCAATCCTCCTGCCTAGGCCTCCCAGAGTGCTAGGATTACAGGTATGAGCCACCATACCCAGCCTTCCAGTCTTTTTTCTACACATGCTTAAGTGGGTTAGATTATTTGTCTAAATAAAAAATTTCCACTTCTGGGCAGCGCCTGTGGCTCAGTGAGTAGGGCAGGCCCCATATACCAAGAGTGGCTGGTTCGAACCCAGCCCCACCCAAACTGCAACAAAAAAAAATAGCCGCGCATTGTGGTGGGTGCCTGTAGTCCCAGCTACTGGGGAGGCTGAGGCAAGAGAATTGCGTAAGCCCAGGAGTTGGAGGTTGCTGTGAGCTGTGACACCACTCTGTCTCTAAAAATAATAATAATAAAAACTTTCCACTCTTTGTATAAAGCAGATTACAACATTCTTCAGATTATTATAAACTCCCTAGTAAACATAATTTTTAATGAAGTCATATTTGTTGACGAGCATTCAACTGCTTTAAAATGAAATTCCAGCAAATGAGCCTGTCTATTAAACTCTGCCTGGATTAACTTTTGATTTGTACCAGTTCTCCAAGTAACAAGATTGATCAATCTCTATCTCTCAGGCCATTTTCTTGCTTTTGCTTTCTAGACTTCAATTTTATTAAGCCCAAAACTCACAAAACCAGTATATAAAGTACTTTTATTCTTTGAAAATCAAGTAAAACACCTTAGAGCGAGCCCTTAAAATCAGACTATTAGACTTCACAGAGATTCAGAACTATGATTCCTTGTTACTATGTTATTAGTGTACTGTCTGCAAATAGAGTGAAAACAAAGGAATGTACTTTTAAGATTATTCCTGGGAGGGCAGCGCCTGTGGCTCAGTGGGTAGGGCACCAGACCCATATACCGAGGGTGGCGGGTTCAAACCCAACCCCGGCCAAACTGCAACAAAAAAATAGCCGGGCGTGTGGCAGGCACCTGTAGTCTCAGCTCTTGGAAGGCTGAGGCAAGAGAATCACCTAAGCCCAGGAGTTGAAGGTTGCTGTGAGCTGTGACGCTATAGCACTCTACAAAGGGCAATAAAGTGAGACTCTGTCTCCCAAAAAAAAAAAAAAAAAAAAGATTATTCCTGGGAGATGTCTACTGAACAAACCCAAATGTTCCTAATTAATTTTAACATGACAACCTCTCCCAAGTGTTGAGCATTCCAAGCCATCTTTGAGAATAGTTAGATAACTCTCAATGAAGCACAGATTTCCTGAGTACACTGGAATATAATTACAGGCAAAAAAGAAAAATATCTTATTAATGTGCCTTTCCCATAGTAAGAACTCAAATATCTGTCATGGTAAGTAAAATATTCCTTTTCTGCTCCTGAGGACATGTAGTAATTTTCAAACTCTGCCCTGTATTTAATAATTGTTAAACCAGACCACTAAGGTGATAACATTTATTAGCACATAGTGTATACTTTTTTTTAATGAAACTGAAAGTAAGTACCATAAACTATGAAATTATGGAAGATTTTTTTCTCTTATTTCCAAATTTTCTGTATATCACTCTTGCAATTTAAAAAAAAAAAAGCACTGGCCAGGCATAGTGGCTTACATCTGTAACCTTAGCACTTTGAGAGGCCAAGGCAGGAACATCACTTCAGACAAGGAGTTCAAGACCAGCCTAGCCAAAACAGCAAGACCTCATCTCTACAAAAAATTTTAAATATTAACTAGGCATGGTGGCCAATGTTTGTAGTGCTAGCTACTCAAAAGGCTGAAGCAGGATGATCATTTGAGCCCAAGAATTCAAAGTGACAGTGAGCTGTGAATGTACTGTTACACTCCAGCCTGGAAAACGAAGTAAGACCCTGACTCTAAAACAGTTAAAAAATAATAATAATAGGGCAGCACCTGTGGCTCAAGGAGTAGGGCGCCAGCCCCATATGCCAGAGGTGGTGGGTTCAAACCCAGGCCCTGGCCAAAAACTGCAAAAAAAAAAAAAAATAATAATAATAATAAATAAATAAAAGCAATAAAAGGAAAAGTGCTTTTATGCTACTTTTTGGCTCAAACCATATACTAGGATTTTTTTTTTTTTCAATTAAATCCCTATTTAAGGGCTGATATATTATTAAAAAAGAATCCTCGGGCGGTGCCTGTGGCTCAAGGAGTAGGGTGCCAGTCCCATATGCCAGAGGTGGCAGGTTCAAACCTAACCCTGGCCAAAAGCCACTAAAAAAAAAAAAAAAAAGAATCCTCACTGGGCGGCGCCTGTGGCTCAGTGAGTAGGGTGCCGGCCCCATATGCCGAGGGTGGCGGGTTCAAACCCAGCCCCAGCCAAACTGCAACAAAAAAATAGCCGGGTGTTGTGGCGGGCGCCTGTAGTCCCAGCTGCTTGGGAGGCTGAGGCAAAAGAATCCTGTAAGCCCAAGAGTTAGAGGTTGCTGTGGGCTGTGTGACATCATGGCACTCTACCCGAGGACGGTACAGTGAGACTCTGTCTCTACCAAAAAAAAAAAAAAAAAAAAATCATCACTAAAATAAAACACAAAAACTTCACTATAAAGCTGAACTGTTGAAAGATTATTTAAAATACTCATGTCATATTTCCCTAAAATAAAACCTTTATCATCAAGAGCACTAATTATACACATACAACTGTATCATCAAGATACCATCAAAAGGTGAGATATGGGCTCGGGGTGCCTGTAGCTCAAGCGGCTAGGGCACCAGCCACATACACAGGAGCTGGCAGGTTTGAATCCAGCCCAGGCCTGCCAAACAACAATGACAACTACAATCAAAAAATAGCCTGGCGTTGTGGCAGGCACCTGTAGCCCTAGCTACTTGTAAGGCTGAGGCAAGAGAATTGCTAAAGCTCAAGAGTTTGAGGTTGCTGTGAGCTGTGACACCACAGCATTCTACTAAGGGCGACAGCTTGAGACTCTATCTCAAAAAAAAAAAAAAAAGTGAGGTACGGTGGCTCAAGCCCATAATCCCAGCACTTGGGGAGGGCAAAGAAGGTGGATTACTGAGTTCAGGAGTTCCAGACCAGCCTTAGCAAATAGCCAGGTGAGGCAACACATGCTTGTACTCCCAGCTACGCAGGAGACTGAGGCAAGAGGACTGCTTGAGCTCAAGAGTCTGAGGTTGCTGTGAATTATGACAGACACCATAGCAACCCAGGGCAACAGGGTGAGACTCTTGTCTCAAAAGAAAAAAAAAAAGATTCCATCAAAGGCACTGGAGACTGGCGGTGCCCACAGCTCAGTGGGTAGGGCACTGGCCACAAACACTGAGTCTAGTGGGTTCAAACCCAGCCCAGGTCAGCTAAAACAATGACAACTACAACAAAAAATAAAAAAATAGCCAGGCGTGGTGGGGGGCGCCTGTAGTCCCAGCTACTTGGGAGGCTGAGGCAAGAGAATCGCTTAAGCCCAAGAGTTTGAGGTTGCTGTGAGCTCTGATGCCACCGCACTCTACCCAGGGCAACAGCTTGAGAGTCTGTCTCATAAAAAAAGAGCAAAAGTTAGGACTTTTAGCCTCACAAAGTTTCCTACCTAATTAAGACAACAAGGCATTTACTGTAAAAAGGAATCAATTAACACAAGGGAGCACTAGACATGCTAAACATCTAGTACACAGAGAAGTATAGCATAACAGACAGCTTTTCAAGTCCTGCAGACCTTGGTTCAAATCTTACATCCACCACTTACTAGCTTATGCAAATTCCTTCCCCTATTTGTAAAATGGATTGTTAGATTAAGAGAAGTAAAATTCCTGGCATATAGTAACACCCAGAGGGAGGTTAATAGTAATTGTTATTATCAGGAATACAGGCATTAGAGGAAGGAACTGACAACTGGAGAAGTTTATAAAGAGAGAAAGTATATGTATCCTTTTTGTAATTTATCACTTTAAGCAAAGATCAAGATTCTTCTCACCCGGGGCTTACTTCTTTTCCCCCCACCCCCAGTGGTAAGACAGAAAAGAATACAGATGTAGTAAAAAAGCACCAGAGCTTTCTGGCAAAGGGGAAGACCCAAGTCAGAAAAAAAAAATCTCTCGAGTCCTTTGTCTAGGTCAGGTCTTACTTCTTAATTGACAAAAAGAAAAGAGAACATCTAGCAAAAGCAACTAAAATCAGGAAACACTAAGACTGTACAGCACCAAGGTACCCTGAGAAAGTTACCACTAGATTTACAAGTCATAGAATATGATCTATAAAACAGAATGTTGGAGTTGGAAAGGTCTTTAGAGCAGCTAATTCAAATTTCCCTACTGAGATGAAAATTCCATGTTTTGTCACCAAGCTCCAAGAATTAACCATTTTGTTCATTAGTAAGCATCAGAACTCAGAATTAACTCCTAGCACATAAGGACTATTCAACAAATATTTATAAAAATGAATTTTAAACCTAAGAAAACAGGCCAGGAGATTTAACCCAAATCCATAGATAGCTGTTGGGAAAGCTGAGACTGGAACTAATGCTTCATTAGTCTAGTATTCTATCATCTAAAAAAGCATTCTCTTTTTTTTTTTTTTGTAGAGTCTTTTTTTTTTTTTTTGCTTGTCACATTTGTTTTTTTTAATTTGTTTTTTTGTTTGTTTGTTTTTATTTTTATTAAACCATAGCTGTGTACATTAGTATGATCGTGGGGCACCATGCACTTGGTTCATAGATCGTTTGACACATTTTCATCACATTAGTTAACATAGCTTTTGTAGCATTTTCTTAGTTATTTTGCTAAGAACTTTACATTCCACATTTACTAGGATTCACATATACCCTTGTAAGATGCACCGCAGGTGTAATCCCATTAATCCCTCTCCTTCCCTCTCCCTCCCCCCCCCTTTCCTCTTTCTCCCTATTCTTAGACTTTACCTCTTTCATGTTTACATGGATGGAGCTGGAACATATTCTTCTTAGTAAAGTGTCTCAAGAATGGAAGAAAAAGTACCCAATGTACTCACCCTTATTATGAAACTAATGTAGGACCTTCACACAGAGACAGAGTCTTACTTTATCACCCTGGGTAGAGTGCTCTGGCGTCACAGCTCACAGCAACCTCAAACGCTTGGACTTAAGTGATTCTCTTGCCTCAGCCTCCAGGTAGCTGGGACTACAGGCACCCGCCACAGCTATTTTTTTGTTACTGTTGTCATTGTTATTTAGCAGCCTCTGGCCGGGTTCAAACTCACCAGCCCCAGTGCATGTGGCCAGAGCCCTAAGGAGCCCTAACTACTGAGCTACAGGCGCCGAGCCTAAAAAAGCATTTTAGAATATAACAATTTAGATAATTTATTTTGGTGGCTGGGAAGTTGAAGGGTTGGTTGGCAGGCAGAGAAAGAGGAAGGAAGGGATAAACTAAAACATTTTTCACATTTTTCCCCAAACTTGTCAGTTTTGGAAGAAGGCAAAAATTATAAACAAGACAATCCTAGCACAGTATCTAATACATAAAAGGTAATTTTTTAAAAATTGTTGAAAGGGCCAGGTGTAGTGGCTCACACCTGTAATCCTAGCCCTCTGGGAATGTGAGGTAGGAGGATCACTAGAGCTGAAGAGTTCAGGACTAGCCTGACCAAGAGTAAGATCCTGTCTCTGCAACAAAATAGAAAAATTAGCCAAGCATGGTGTTGTGTCCTATAGTCCCAGCTACTCAGGAGTCTGAGGCAAGAGGATCGCTTGAACCTAGGAGTTTGTGGCTGCAGTAAGCTATCATGATGCCACTGTACTAGAGCTGAGGTGACAGAGCAAGACTCTGTCTCCAAAAACTTGTGTGTATGTGTGTGTATATATACATATATATATTTGTTGAATGAATCTGTGAACCTACTTCAAAATCATCATCATCTCCTAACCAGTGGCAGAAACTAACTTCACCATCTATTTCATCTGCACAGCTGATACAGAGCCCTTCAGAATTTTCAGTCACTAATTAGTTACTAATCACTTTCCTCCAGGCACAAAGGGATAAATGACTTAAACAACCAACATCCCTGCCCTGAAGGATCTCTCACTCCTTATGTACATGTCTAAGTGTGTGTGTTTGTAAGATAAGGGGGGAGAAACAAAGGGTGATGTAAATAGATTAATAATTAACGTGAAACTAGGATGCACTCTTAATCTGTTTACTGGGCTCAAGCAGTTAAAAATTTAAAACTAAATTTAAAAAACCAAAAATTGAAAGTTTTTTAGGTTTTTGGTGGGCTTTTTTTTTTCTGGGGAGAAAGAGTTTCACTCTGTCACTGGAAGTAGAGTGGCACAGCGTCGACCCAGCTCACAGCAACCTCAAACTCCTGGGCTCAAAAGATCTTGTGCCCGCTCCCCCCTCCCCCAGGAGCTAGAATTACTGGCACCCACCATAACCCCTAGCTAATTTTTCTATTTTTAGTAGAGACGGGGTGTCTTTCTTGCTCAGGGTAGTCCCCAACTCCTGAGTTCAAGGGATCCTCTGGCCTCAGTCACCCAGAGCTATGAGCCACCTCGCTAGGCCAAAATTTTAAAATAATGAAGAGGCACATTAGGGTACACTAACAACTGGAAAGTTCTTTTTTTCCTGTGCCTTTTCAATATATCTTTATGCCTCTTTGTGTCTTAAAATCAAAATGTTCTAAATTGACTTATTTGAATTACCAATAAAAATTAACCACTGATGTCTGTTCTGATATGTGAGACACTGATTCAGTATTTACTGTGTACGTATTAGTTAATACGTAAACACATAACCACAAGAACATATGTAAATTTTTTAAGTGATTATAAAACTGACAGAGCCTAAAGTAATTCTCTAGAGATGATACTAAACAAATTAAAAACACAGTATTATACAGAGGAAATAAAGTACACACACAACTAAGAAGCAATTCTACAGAAGTCCTCAAGAGAACAAAATCTTCAAGAGGGGAAACCTGCCAGAATTGGTCAAAAGAGCCAGAAAACAGCCTGCCAACAGGGATCTTGTTTAATACAACTCACTAAACAGACTCACGGAAAGTAAATAACCAAAAGTCAATGTTGCCATTCCTCAAATTTGAGTTTCAGGAGGACACTTGCAAAGAGGTGTATGTAAACCATCACACTACATGTTAAAGGATTTTTTTGACCAGGACAACCACCAAATAAACTCGGAATTGGGAAGCTGGAAAACAGACTTCACTTATGAGACTCACAATTCCTGCAAACTTTTACCTGAGGCACATATTTTTATGGGACTCCTGGTTCCTAAGAGAACACTTTCCTCTCCATCTTTTTATCCTAGAGTGCTAAGCAAAACATCCCAAAGCTTCTTGATCCAACAGAAAATTCTATTGCTCAAATTTATGCCTTATCCCAGTGTCAAAGCCTTAAAAACACCACCAAATCTAGGCCAAGATGGCTGGGAGATACAGACGGACAGGCCCACTGGCCTGGGTCCCCACTGGGAAGTAGACGGCCACCAGCCTCTGGAGAGACGGGGCTGAGAAGTGAGGAGGGAGCGAGTTTTAGTCAGAGAAGCAGGAAGAGACTGGCAGGTGTCTGTCACCTCTTCATCCAAGACAACGTGTTTAGATTCCAATTGGCTTTCTTTACAGAGAGGGATGAACCACGTTCTCAGAGTGAGGTTTAGAGGTTTTCTGTAAACTGCATGGACTATGGAGGAAGCAAAAAGGCAAGAGGGAAGACCCTGAGAACAGGTTTGGGTGAAGATTACCCCAGAACAAATGCTCCCAGGTCGTTCCCAGCACCAGGACTGGAGGAACCACCACACCTGTTAAAGAGAACCGTTTGGACAGCGACTAGGGGAGAGCCCCGGGGGGAAGTTGAGTAGACAGGAGCAGGAAAAGACTGCATCGGGGGTCTTTCTCAGAAGAAAGCGGGTAAGAGACTGAATTTAGGAAGGGGCTAACAGATGAGGAACCTGGGTAGGATGAGACTTACTGGAAGCGAGACTGACTACGTTAAACTGTTGGGAAAGGAAGAGTTCGCTGGAGTCCAGTGGGCAAAGGCCAGGTTAGGGAGAAAAGACCGGTTCGGAGGGGGCCTGCGCGTTCGGCTCCGGAAAGCGACTCTAATTGGGGACCAGCGGGCTGCCCGGCCCAGAGGGTGAACCTCGTGCGACCCGGGGAGGTGAGGCTGATCCGCACGAGCTCAACAGGAGCTCACCTGGGGTGCGTCTGGCCTGGAAGCAGTAAACTTCCTGGGCGGGTCAAAGCTGACTGGAGCGAGCCGGGCCCGACACCGGCTGAGCGCGGCTCGGTCACCGTCCCCTCCCGGGGTGCGCAGAGGGGCCGGCCGGGGCTGGACGGTGGGGCCGCGCGGGGCGGGGCTGGGGGCGCCTACCGAGCCGGGGCGAGGTCGCGGCTGCCACCGCGGAGCCCCGGCCGAGGATGGCGCCCTTCCTCCCTCGGCTCACGCTCTCGCTGGCACACACCGGCCGCCCGGCCCGCGAGCGCAGAGAAGCTGCCACGGCGGGCGAAGCTGGGGGCGGTGAGGGAGGGAGCCCGGCGGAGCGGCGGGCGGCGTTACCTGTGTCAGGGAGAACTGGGCCGCCGCAGCCATGGTGTTTCCATCATGCACGGGAGGGGAAGGAAGGACGGGCAGACCGGGGCTCGGGGCGGGGAGGAGGCGGAGGGAGCGGCCGTAGGCGAGGCCCGGGCTGGCGGGCGGGCGTCTCCCCGAACTTCGACAACTTCCCTCCTCACGCCCGCCCCGCCCCGCCTGGCCCCGCCTGGCCCCGCCTGGCCCCGCCCGCCTGAGCAGGCCGCGGCGGCGCCCAAACCCCGGCGCCGGAGTTGGAGCTGCCGGACCAGAGCCTGGCCCCGGGGCCGCCTGGGAAAACCCGGCGCGGATATGGCATTAAGGCGGACGGGCTGCGAAGGCGTCTTCGGGTTGGCCTGGGAACTTTGGGAAGGTCACATACCTACTCTGAATTCTGCTTATGAAAAATGGGGGAAATTGGCTCGGTGCCTGTAGCTCAGCGGCTGGGGCGCCAGCCACATACACCGGAGCAGCAGTGTTCGAATCCGGCCCGGGCCTGCCAAACAACAATGACAACTACAACCAAAAAACAGGTGGGCGTTGTGGCGGGCACCTGTAGTCCCAGCTACTTGGGAGTCTGAGTCAAGTTGCTGTGAGCTGTGACACTACATGCACTTTACCTAAGGCAACAGCTTAAAACTCTGTCTCAAAAAAAAGGGGGGGAAAGAAAAATGGGGGAAATTATACCCACAGTCCAGCTTGCTTGGAGGACTGAATGAGATAATGATAGAAAATAATAACAGCACTTTATGTGTGCCAGACTCTATACTCAACTCTTAATTTACGAATTGAATGAATGAAGGGACGGAAACACAGATAAGTTATACAAAGGAGGAAACCAAGACACAAATAAGTCTTACCTAAAGTCATACAGCTGATTAGATACCTAGATTAGAATCCAAATATGACATCAAAGACTGCTATTTTATTGAAAAAGAAAACTTGTTGGTTTTTTTTGTTTGTTTTTTGTGTTTTTTTTGTGGTTTTTGGCTGGGGCTGGGTTTGAACCTGCCACCTCCGGCATATGGGACCAGGGCCCTACTCTAAGTCATACCATCTCACAGCCAAAGGCTACTTGGGAGAGATAAGGAATATTTTCCTTGCCTACTGTTAATTATTGTTAAAAATTTTTATGTGATTTATGTTAAATCAAGATTCTTACACTTAGGCCAGGTGTGGTGGCTCACACCTGTAACCATCGTACTCTGGGAGGCCCAGGCAGTGGATTGCTTGAGCTCAAGAGTTCCAGATAAGCCTGAGCAAGAGCCAGACCTGGTTTCTACTAAAAATACAAAAACTGGCTGGGTGTTGTGGTGGGCGCCTGTAGTCCCAGTTACTCCAGAGGCTACGACAAGAGGATAGCCTGAACCCAAGAATTCCAGGTTGCTGTGAGCTATTACACTATGACACTCTACCCAGGGCTACAGAGTGAGAGTCAGTCTCAAAAAAAAAAAAAATTCTTAGAGAATTATAAAACAATGCTAGGACCTGCTCAGGTGCCTACAGCATTCTCAACTCCTCTTGCAGTCGGTCTGGCAAATGCCTTCCTTTCTCAGGACACAATTCAAGTATCACTTCCTTGGCCAAGTATCTTCTCTCCTCCCACAGTCAGAGTTATATATGCTCCTTTTTAAACTTTGTTCTCTATCTTGTGAAGTCCTCATCACCCTAATAACTATTTCACCCATCTACCTCTCCACATTAAAGCTCCTCAATGGCAAGAACTGTTTTTGATATATAGTAGAACCTCTGTAAGTTGACCACCTAAGGGACTATAACAAACTGGTCATATACAGAGGTGGTCAACATAAGGAACTGGGCATACTGTACTGATACATACATGTGGTGCACATCCCCTCTATGAAAATTAGGTCAACTTAAGGAGGTGATCAACTATGGAGGGTCTACTGTATTTCTGTTAACATATCCTTAGACCCTAATATTGTAGTTTGTGCTTAATAATGGCCTTAGTTCCTTGCCTTTATTAAACATAACACATCCTACACTTTCTTATGCTGCCAACCTTCAGCTGAAATAATCAGTTACATGAAATTCTGTCATCTTCAAAGATTTAGTTTATATGGCATCTACTTCAAGAAGCTTTCCGGGAACACCCCACCTCCAAGTTGACCTGATATGACCTTTGTTATACCTCATTATCCTTATTATGTGAATTTATTATACTATGTCTTGTTTTTAAGAGTTGAGGGTTTGTTTGCACTCCACTAGACTATAAAATCTTTGAAGACTCACAACTACATCTATCCCATGCTTTAGCCTAGCACAGAGTAGGCCTCAATTAATGTATTTGCCCAGAATTGGTCTTACTTTATCAGCCATGGTGGCTTCCCATGATAGCAAAGCACAACTCTATTAGTCCTACACCCATAACAATTATCATAGCAGGCTCTATTCAGTGCACTAAAAGGGAAAACTGAACAATACCCAGGAAGACATTAGCCCCACCTAAGTTTTTAGACTTGCCATCATGGGCAAACCATTCCAGAAATGCCCCCCAGGAACTCCTAACTCTACTCAGACCACTTCTGACAAGGTCCAATCATAAAGAACAGGCCATATAGGTCTGGCGAGCATCTCTCTTGCCCTCTTTTGGCTGTTAATTCTTTTTAACTCAAGGAAGAAGAGAAGATACTGTTTTGTTTTGTTTTTTAGAGATAGTCTTATTCTGTCACTCAGACTGGAACACAGTGGTGTGATCATAGCTTACTGTAGCCTCCAATTCCTGGTTTCAAGCTAATCCTCTTGCTTCAGCCTTCCAGTAATTGGGACTGCAGGCCCATGCTACCATGCCTGAAACTTCTTTGTTTGTTTGTTTTTTGTAGAGACAGGGTCTCACTATGTCACCAGGCTGGTCTCAAACTCCTAAGCTCAACTTTGGCCCTCCCAAAGTTCTGGGATTATAGGCATGAACTTCTGTACTTAGCCAAAATACTGTCTTAAACTACTCCACTTTCGTATGATTATCAGGTATAACTACAATTAATGTTTCTACTGGCATTTTGTATTCTGCATTACCACATTTGAGCTTTACAACTGCTCTGAAAGGAAGTAATCATGCTCACTTTACAAATGAAGTAACTCAGGGTCATGAAAGTTAAATATTTGTACAAGGTTATACAACTAATAACAAAAGCAGTATAGTATAGTGAAATAAATAAGACTCAGATAACAAGAACATTCAGGTTACAATCCTGGCTCTACCATCTGTTATTTGTATGGCTCTAGGTTATTGTAAGGATGAATGAGATAACGTATATGGAAGTGCCTAAGTTATAGATTTGAGGACTGACAATTAGAGTTAGCAAACTCATCCTAGAAAAAGTGCTAACTTCCTCATTGATGACTATCACTACAGTCACCTTTGAAGTACTCCTTTTGGGAAGCAATGCACTGAAGCCAACACCTAGTCCACCTCTCGTAGCAATTTTGGAACTCTTTTTGTGGAATGGCCGTCAAAGCCATCATCATATTACTCTTGATGTCCTGAATGTCATCAAAATGTCTTCCTTTCAGGCCCAGCACAGTGGTTACTGCACCAGCCACATACACTGAGGCTGGTGGGTTCAAACCCAGCCCAGGCCAGCTAAACAACAATGACAACTGCAACAGAAAATAGCTGGGCATTGTGGCGGGCACCTGTAGTCCCAACTTAGGAGCCTGAGGCAAGAGACTCGCTTAAGCCCAAGAGTTGGAGGTTGCTATGAGCTGTGTTGCCACAGCACTCAACCCAGGGCAATATAGTGAGACTCTGTCTCAAAAAAAAAAAAATAAAAGTCTTCCTGGGTGGCACCTGTAGCTCAAGGAGTAGGGTGCCAACCCCATATACTGGAGGTGGCGGGTTCAAACCCAGCCCCACCCACCCCAAAAAAAGTCTTCCTTTCAATATTTCCTTTATCTTCAGATAAAGAAAAAATTCATTAAGGGCCAGATCAGTGAATAGGCAGGGTGTTCCAATACAGTTATTTGTTTACTATCTAAAATCTCCCTCACAGACAGCACCATGTGAGCTGGTACACTGTCCCAATGCAAGACCTCGTATCTATAACTTAAGGCATTTTCATGTGAGTTGTTGGCCAAGATTTTCCTGTTTCTCTATGGATGTTTACTTGGTCTTCTCTGCTCATAGTCAACAGACAATTTTGATGCATAATTTGACAAATTTTTACAATGTTTTCATCAGTTCTGCTCATTACTAGCTGCCTTGACTTCTTTTCATCAGTGATGCTTTCTCTCCCTCAGAAAAACATTTAATCCATCTATACACTGCCATTTTCTTCATGGCATTATCCCCATAAACTTGGACTAACATGTCCCTGATTTCACTTCCACTCTTGCCAAGTTTAACAAGAAATTTATGAATGTTTGTTCATTGCTCTGATTGGAGCTCCAACATTCTTGTAGCACACAAAAACACAACAATAATGAATATCACTCAGCAAGACATCACCACATGTTGGAATGAACAAAACATAAGACATTGACACACCAAGGTTATGAAGCCTTACCAAGTTGTTTGTGTGGTGCTGTCAATGTTAATTGTCAGACCTGGTACACAAATTAAGAAATCTGAAAATGGGTGGCGCCTGTGGCTCAGTGAGTAGGGCGCTGGCCCCACATACTGAGGGTGGTGGGTTCAAACCCAACCCCAGCTGAACTGCAAGAAAAAAATGGCCGGGCATTGTGGTGGGCACCTGTAGTCCCAGCTGCTCGGGAGGCTGAGGCAGGAGAATCACGGAAGCCCAAGAGCTGGAGGTTGCTGTGAGTCCTGTGACTCTACCGAGGGCGGTAAAGTGAGACTGTCTCTACAAAAAAAGAGTTTAAAGTTGCTATGAGCTATGATGCCACGGCACTCTACCAAGGGTGACAAAGTGAGGCTCTATCTAAAAAAAATAAATAACAAAAAAAAAAAAAGAGAAGAAGATTGAAGTTGGGCAGTGCCTGTGGCTCAGTGGGTAGGGCACTGGCCCCAGATACGAAGGTGGCGGGTTCGACTCACCCTGGCCAAACTGCAGCAAAAAAAAAAAATAATAATAATAATAAAAAGAAATCTGAAAATTATGGGGCAAGTTGCTATTGGTAGTACAATTTCACTTTCTATTCAAGGGACGCCTCCAAACTATATGAGATATTACTCTTGGATGAACACAGAAGAATTCCTGCTGTACAGAGATTCCTGGAAAGTCAGTGCTGTGTGATAAAGGGAATTGGAGTCACTATGTGACTCTGGCATACCATTCAACCTGAGCCTCAGTTTTCATGTATGAAAATTTTCCAAAGTATTATGGAAAATATTGAGGACTATAAGGAATTATTGTTATAATTTATATATGATTTAAGTTAAATAAAAAATAACATCTTACCTGGGTGTAGTGTCTGGCCCCTGTAGTCTTAACTACTCAAGGGGCTGAGCCTAATGTTTGAGTTCAGCCTAGGCAACAAGCAAGACCCTACCCTTAAAAAAACAAATAACAGGCTCTTTGCCCCTAGCTCAGTGGTTAGGGCGCCAGCCGCATACCCTGGGGCTGGAGGGTTAAAACCTGGCTCAGCTCTGCTAAACAACAATGACAACTACAAAAAAAAAATAGCTGGGCATTGTGGCAGGCGCCTATAGTCCCATCTACTTGGGAGGCTGAGGTATGAGAATTGCTCATAGAGCCCAAGAGTTTGAGGTTGCTGTGAGCTATGACACCACAGCACTCTACCAAGGGCAACATAGTGAGACTCTGTCTCAAAATAAATAAATAGGCTCAGCGCCTGTGGCTCAAGAGGCTAAGGAGCCAGCCACATACACCTGAGCTGGCGGGTTCAAATCCAGCCCGGGCCTGCCAAACAACAATGACAGCTGCAACCAAAAAAAATAGCCAGGCTTTGTGGCAGGTGCCTGTAGTCCCAGCTACTGGGGAGGCAGAGGCAGGAGAATCACTCAAGCCCAGGATTTGGAGGTTGCTGTGAGCTGTGATGCCACGGCACTCTACCCAGGGCAAAAGCTTGAGGCTCTGTCTCAAAAAATAAAATAAAATAAATAAATAACACCTTGTATTTTTATAGTACTGCTTTCCACAGTTTATAAAATGTGTTTATTTACAGCATCTAGCACAACTCCTGATGTTTAATAGCTACATTATGAAAGTCTATTCAATTAAAATGAACATTTCATAGCATGTATAATTATTATTTGGATCTTCACTTTATCCCCACTTTACAGATTGGAAAATCAAAGGACAAATATTTTATAAATAACTGTGTAAGAGCAACTGACAGCAGCTTTAGGTCTTGGTTAACAAAAAATAAAAAGAATCAGATACCCTAGCAAGGAAAGACTTGTCTAAAATCATTCTGTGGGAATTGCTCCAGTAATTTATAATGACTTCTTTTTTTTTTTTTTTTTTTTTTTTTTAATTTGGCCGGGGCTGGGTTTGAACCCGCCACCTCCGGCATATGGGACCGGCGCCCTACCCGCTGAGCCACAGGCGCCGCCCTTATAATGACTTCTTAATAACTTGACATATAATGGGGGAAGGGAGCAGGTCTATAGGAATGGGAGTGATAGATCAAACTCCCCTCAAAAAAGATGTAGAACCCCTGATACTATGGGGTTTTTTTTTGGGGGGGGAGGAACAGTGCCTCAAGCTGTCGCCCTGGGTAGAGTGCTGTGGCATCATAGCTCACAGCAACCTCCAACTCCTAGGCTCAAGCAATTCTCCTGCCTCCACCTCCCAATTAGCTGGGACTACAGGTGACCACCACAACGCCCAGCTATTTTTTTTTTTGGTTGCAGCTGTCAGTGTTGTTTGGCGGGCCCGGGCTGGATTTGAACCCGCCAATGACAGTTTGCAAATATGTGTCCCAGATCTCATCAAAGCACTGGGTCACATCTCAAATCTATTTTAGGAGAGTAAAACGTAGCTAATGGAAGATATGTTATGATCTCATTCATTGTAACAATAATGAGCTGCATGGAATAGACAAAAAGGACTTGTCTGTTTTTTCTGGGGCAACTTAATGTCTCTGTGTCTCTAAGCCTCATATTGCTCATGTGTTCATGAAAGGTAATAATATGTACTTTGTGGGGAAAGTATAATGATTAGAGCCCATGCAGGCCTGTCAGAAAGCCTGGCTTGGCCTGGATGTTCAATAAGTTATAGCTGCAAAATACCATTCTTGAAGATCACCATTTAACTCTATTCCACCCAGGCAACCCTCCAATAATTTAGTTGGTTTTGCAGATACATTAGTCACAAGAAGAGGGGGTATCTTGAACAGCTGAGACACATAAACTTGTTATTAGAAAGTAGATGGTCACTAGGTAAACGAAAGTGTCTGATGACTTAAATCTGAATATTAATATCCAAAAATTGCTAATTTAATTTAATCCTCAGAACAACCCTATTGAGATTATTTTAATCTTATTTTTCAGAAGAGGAATTTATCCAAATTCATAATGACAAGGTTGAGAATTATGCACGTCTTCTGACTCAAATGCCTTTCCCTAGGGCATGTTGCTAGTGTCCTGCAAACAATTAATCACCACCAAGAAGATTCGATAAAATGGTGCTCTTGAACGTGGGAAGCTGAAGATGAGGCTCTGGATTTTTTTGTTGTTGTTGTTGTTGCAGTTTGGCCGGGGCTGGGTTTGAACCCGCCACCCTCGGCATATGGAACCGGTGCCCTACTCACTGAGCCACAGGCACCGCCCAAGGCTCTGGATTTCTGATAACCCAAGATGAGCCTGAAGAGGAGACCTTGAACCATAAACAGCTTTGTCCTCAGCCATCTTTCTAGCCTCCTCTAAGGCCATTCCTCCTCCCTAACCCATCGTTCAAGGAAATCACAGCTACTTTTATTTTTTTGTTAATTTTCCAGCTTGTGGAGGTGACTATCCCATCGACTTTTCATGAACACTGCACATCTGCAATGTCAGCATTTAGAAGGTTGAGAAATGCAGAATGATTAATTGAAACTTTGAGAAAAAAAACCTATGAAGTATTCTCTGAATACACAAAGAACTAGTTTATTTATGTGAGACTTTAAGAAGGGTCTTCCCTATAAATGATGCTAAGCTATTAAAAAAAAAATTATGCTACAATTGTAATGGTAATCTGGAGCTCATGCTTCCAAGCTGCTAGTTTCATAAATATAGCCCATCATTGTTCATGTGGACCCAGGGCAGAAAGAATGTGTGAGACTACACAATAATAACAATTGTGCTACACAAATAACCATCTTTGTGCCAGGGACGGAGCCATGAAAAGAACAAGCAGCAAGAGATTTTTAAATGCCACACACACCCAGAGTACGATAGGACAGTTCGAAATTGTCATCCTTGCTGACTTCAGTGCAGTGAGATGATCTGGTAAGAGCCTGCACTGAGGACTGGAAAGGCCCAGGTTGGTCCAGTTTGGTCTCTGCAGCTTCTTTGTTTGTGGTTTTGGAGAAGTCAGTGAACGATACCAAGCCATGGTTTCTTCTCCTGTAAATTGACGGTAATAATAGCATCTACATGATCATACAATTATGATGATTAAATGAAGTTACACGTGAAAGCCTTATACCTGGCACACAGCAGACACTGCGTAAGTGTTAACTCCTTTTTATTCCTATTGGAGAACATTTAGGGTTTAAGTAGCCAGAACACAAAAATAGAAATTATTTTTTAAAGGTTCTCAGTGGTTTTCTAAAGCTCACTTAATGGATTTTTCAATAAAATGTATGTATCCAATAGTCATATTTATTGAGTACCATAGAGTAAGGGAGCTTATTACATTTATGTCTCCAAAGTGGCATTGACTTCTAGTGAGAAAGCAAACGTAGTTTTACACTTGCCCTATTTCCTTCCTTTCCTCTCTATCCTTTAAGAAAGGTCCTGGAAGATACAAGAAACAAAAAAAGAATGCCATAAGAAAGAAAATATTTGCACTTATAGCTGCAATTTCTTTCATCTGAAAATTTCAAAGCATTTTCTCTGTAATTACTAGTTCTGCTTAACATATGTGAAGGCTATGACACCATCAAATTAAGAAGCTTGCCCTAAATCACAAGGCAGAAGATGGGCTATAGGCAGAACAAAGCTGTCCTGTTTGTCAGCCTTGGGCTCTAAAGTAGGGCACATGAGAGTCAACTGAAAGCTTCGTGTAACGAGGAAAAAAGTTTGGGGAAGATTCTCATTCTGTAACTTGAAAACTTCTCAGGATTTGGAGAAAGTTAAATGATGCAACTTTTGTGAAAGAGCCTAGCTCACTGTCTGGCACATAGCAGGTGCTGCTGATGTTGGTTCATATAATATATCCCCCCATCATGCACATAATGACGAACAGACAGCTCTTTCAGTCAAAGATTTTCTAAGCCATAATCACAGCTGCGTCTCAGTGTAAAACCATGACTGTCTATTGAACATCTCACATCATAACACCAATAGAGGATGCCTTGTTCAGGCCTTCATTACTTCTCCTCCTTGAATCTGTGCTGTCTCTCACAGCCCAAGTACAATCTATCAGTAAGTTCTGTTGGCTCAGTCTCCAATATCCAAAATCCTAATTCCATTGTCAAAATACATTCCAGATCTGACCACTTCTCACTACCTCTATGGCTGCTGTCTTTCTTCTAGACCACTGCTAAAACTCCTTAACTAATCTCCATGTTTCCATGATTCTGCCTATGTCCATTCTCCATATCCTACACAAAATGGTCTTTTTATTTTTTATTTTTATTTCTTTTGTAGAGACAGAGTCTCACTTTACCACCTTTGGTAGAATGCCATGATGTCACAGGACTCACAGCAACCTCTAGCTCTTGGGCTTCCGCGATTCTCCTGCCTCAGCCTCCCGAGCAGCTGGGACTACAGGTGCCTGCCACAATGCCCGGGTATTTTTTGGTTGCAGTTCAGCTGGGGCCGGGTTTGAACCCGCCACCCTCGGTATATGAGGTCGGCGCCCTACTCACTGAGCCACAGGCGCCACCCAATTTTTCTCTGGTTAAAACTTTACAGGGATTTCTCATCAATCTCCTGAACATTGACTACCTTGGGGCTGGGTCTTTCCAGGTATGTGCAAAGCACAGGAGAGCAAAATTATTCAGGGCATGCTGTGATGTTTAATGGAAGGAAGCACGGTAGGGATGGGAGGTGGAGGTACGAGAGAGAAGGATGGAAGAGGTGTTAGGATACACCCAGAGGGAATCATCGCTGGGCCAGAAGAGAGAAAACTGTATCTCTCTGGAGATTTTCCAAGGTACAAAATCACAACTGGAAGCAATGGAAGATCTTTGTTTTGTGCGAATGGTGTTTTTAAATTAGTGGACGGGATTTTTTTTTTTTTTTGTAGAGACAGAGTCTCACTTTATGGCCCTCGGTAGAGTGCTGTGGCATCACACAGTTCACAGCAACCTCCAACTCCTGGGCTGAAGCGATTCTTTTGCCTCAGCCTCCTGAGTAGCTGGGACTACAGGCGCCCGCCACAACGCCCGGCTATTTTTTGGTTGCAGTTTGGCCGGGGCTGGGTTTGAACCCGCCACCCTCGGTATATGGGGCTGGCGCCCTACTCACTGAGCCACAGGCGCCGCCCGGACGGGATTTTTTTTTAAAGCCCAGTCAGGAATCTATTCTCTCCTTTGAAAAGAAAGTTAAGATTATTTGGGAGGCCAAGGCAAGAGAATTGCTCTAGCTGGGCATTGTGGCGGGCACCTGTAGTCCCAGCTACTCAGGAGGCTGAGGCAAGAGAATCGCTTAAGTCCAGGAGTTGGAGGTTGCTGTGAGCTGTGTGATGCCATGGCACTCCACCGAGGGTGATAGGATGAGACTCTGTCTCTACAAAAAAAAAAAAAATTAAAGAAGAACTGGTACCATGGCTCACGCCTGTAATCTTAGCATTCTGGGAGGCAAAGGCAGGAGGCTCCCTCCAGCTCAGGAATTCGAGACCAGGCTTAGCAAGAGTAAGACCCCCCATCTCTACTAAAACTAGAAAAAATGGTCAGGCATTGTTGGGGGAGGACTCTAGTCCCAACTACTTGGGAGGCTGAGGCAGGAGGATTGCTTGAACCCATAAGTTTGAGGTTTCTAGGAACAAGGCTGATGTCATGGCACTCTAGCCTGGCCAACAGAGTGAGACTATTCTCCAAAAATAAAATAAAATAAAAATAAAGACAAATTATTATTTAGGGTATTGTGGGAAAATAGATTATAGGTAAATCAGGACAGAAATTGGTAAAACAAATAAGAGATAATTACAGTAGTACAGATGTGATCGTGGCTTGGGGCAGGGTGTTAGCGTTGAGGAAGGGATGGTAAGAAGTGGTCATATTCTGTGTATCTTGAAGGTAAGTCCCACTGGACTTGCTAAAGGATTAACTGTCAGATATGAGAGAAAGAAAAGAGCAAAGATGATGCCAGTTTTTTTTTTGTTTGTTTGTTTTGTTTTTAATTTTTTATTGTTAGGGATTCATTGAGGGTACAATAAGCCAGGTTACACTGATTGCAATTGTTAGGTAAAGTCCCTCTTGCAATCATGTCTTGCCCCCATAAAGTGTGACACACACCAAGGCCCCACCCCCCTCCCTCCATCCCTCTTGATGCCAGGTTTTTGCCTGAGCAACTGGACTGATGGAATTGCCTTTAACTGAGATGAGAAAGATTATGAAAGAAACTAATTTAAAGAGAACATCAGGCTCAACCTGGTGACTCACGCCTGTATCCCAGCACTTTGGGAGGATCACTTGAGGCCAAGAGTTTAAGATCAGCCTGAGATCCCTGGTCATCTAGGAGCTAGGAAAAAAAAAAAAATGCTGGGTGTGATGCACACTTGTAGTCCAGCTACTCAGGAGGGTGAGGCAGGAGGATGGCTTGAGCCCAGGAGTGTGAGGCTGCAATGAGCTTTGATGACACCACTGAACTCTAGCTGGAGAAACAAGAGGGAGACCCTGTTTCTAAAAAAGAAAAGAAAAGGTAAGATCAAGAATTTGACTTCTGACTAAGTTTGACATGCCTTTTAGATCAGGCATCCTCAAACTGCGGCCCGCGGGCCACATGAAGCAGTGTGAATTGTATTTGTTCCCGTTTTGTTTTTTACTTCAAAATAAGATATGTGCAGTGTGCATAGGAATTTATTCATAGTTTTTTTTTTTAAACTATAGTCCAGCCCTCCAACGGTCTGAGGGACAGTGAATTGGCCCCCTGTTTAAAAAGTTTGAGGATGCCTGTTTTAGATTACCCAGTTGAAGCGTCACGGATGCAGTCTAGAGATCAGGAGGAAAACTTGAATTAGACATGTAAATTTGGGTGTCATCAGTAAAGCCATGAGATTGAATGAGATCATCTGAGCATCTATAGATCTAAAAAGTCCACTGAGCCCAGGGCCATTCCAGTGTTAGAGGTCAGAGACATGAAAAGGAACTAGCAAAGGAGACCAAAGAGGGGAAAAAAAAACAAAACTGAACTTAGAGAAAAATTAGGAGAGTATGGTTTCTGTCCTTGAATCAAATGAAAAGAGTGGTTCAGGAAGGAACAAGGGAGGAGGGAATGAGGAAACTTGTCCAGGCTCATCATGGGGCTAGTTGGATGAGGATTGAGACATGATCTCCAGAATTAGCAACATAGAGGTCTTTTGGTAATTGTTGCAACAATAATTTTGGTGCAAAGGGAAAGCAAAGCCTGACTGTAGTGGGCTCAAGAGAGAATGAAAAGAGAGGACTTGGACTCAGGAAATACAGACAATTCTTTTTTTCTCTTCTCAGTTTTGGCCGGGGCCAGGCTCAAACCACCACGCCTGGTATATGGGGCCAGCACCCTACTCCTTGAGCCACAGGTGCCACCCCATCAGATAATTCTTTTAGAGACCTTTAGCTGAAATGAAGAGCAGAAAAGTGGTGGTAGCTGGGGGCAGGAATATGGAGTCAAGAGAGGTTTTGTTTGTTCCTTTTGCCACAGAGTCTCACTCTCTTGCCCCAGGCTAGAGTGCCATAGCATCAGCCTAATTCACATCAACCTCAAACGTCTGAGCTCAAGCAATCCACCACTTTGGCCTCCCAGAGTGTTTACAGGCTACATGTGTGAGCAACCAGCCTGGCCTGGAGACAGGTTTCTTTGTTTCTTCTCTTTTTTTTTTTTTTTTTTTTTGTAGAGACAGAGTTTCACTTTATGGACCTCGGTAGAGTGCCGTGGCCTCACACAGCTCACAGCAACCTCCAACTCCTGGGCTTAAGCCATTCTCTTGCCTCAGCCTCACCAGCAGCTGGGACTACAAGTGTGCATCACACCCAGCATTTTTTTTTTCCTAGCTCCTAGATGACCAGGGATCTCAGGCTGATCTTAAACTCTTGTCCTCAAGTGATCCTCGCCCACCACTTTGTTTCTTTTCTTAAAGAGATAACAGCCCAGGCGTGTGGTGGCTCATGCCTGTAGTCCCAGTGCTGTGGGAGGCCGAGGCAGGTGGATTGCCTGAGCTCAGATGTTCAAGACCAGTATGAGCAGCAGTGAGACAGAGTAAGACCCCGTCTCTACTAACATCAAAAACAGCCAGATGTTGTGGTGGGCGTCTGTAATCCCAGCTACTGGAGAAACAATGGGACAGAGCATTGCCAGAGGAAGCATTGAAAAAAAGAAGAAAGAAAATAAACAACAACAACAAAAAAGAGTACTTCAAACGAAGAAGAATGAACAAGCAAGCTGAAAATAAAAAAAAAAAAAAGAGATAACATAGCACTTTTTAAAACCGATGGGATGATCATATAGAAAAGAAACACTATGATATAGTCAAGAGAAGGAATTGCTGGAGAGGAGGAAAAAGAGTTGGCTTTCAGAATACCAAAAAAAGGGCTGAGTTATAGGGGCATGGATGTAGTGAGTGGGTTATCTGCTGAGAGGGAGGGAAGGAGGGAGAAGGGGCTATGGAAAGTTGGAGGAGAGAAAAGGTACGAAATAAACATTTAGAAAAAGTGTATGTAGTGTGATTCCCAAGAAGCACGAAAGCTCCACTTAAGGTTAGTGGTGATGGATTTTAAGAGTCCAGTATCATCCACTTTCCCAAAAGGAGAGGATAGGTAGAAGAGGGTTAGATTGTCAGGGCACAGCTTTTGTGAAGCGAAATGACAAATGAGAAGAGGCTAGAGAGATGAGGATATAACAAGGGAATGATTATAACACTGCACCTCAGAATTTAGGTGGGTACAAAGGGAAGTGAGACATGAGATGGGGAGAGATGCTGAAACGATATTATGACCACTGGACTGTAGGGCCCAGGAGGTCTCAGAGACCTGATGGAGTCAGGGTGCTGGCAGGAGTGAGTGGCAAAGGCAGGACAGGTAGAAATAGAAGATAGATTATTGGTAGATTTTTTTTTTTTTTTGTAGAGACAGAGTCTCACTTTATGGCCCTCGGTAGAGTGCCCTGGCATCACACAGCTCACAGCAACCTCCAACTCCTGGGCTTAAGCGATTCTCTTGCCTCAGCCTCCCAAGCAGCTGGGACTACAGGCGCCCGCCACAACGCCCGGCTATTTTTTGGTTGCAGTTCAGCGGGGGCCGGGTTTGAACCCGCCACCCTTGGTATATGGGGCCGGCACCTTACCAACTGAGCCTTGGTAGATTATTAATAAGTGGAAAAATAGGCTTGGCACCTGTAGCTCAGTGGGTAGGACACCAGGGATGGTGGATTTGAACCCAACCCCAGGCCTGCTAAACAACAATGACAACAATAACAAAAATATAGCCCAGCATTGTGGTGGGCGCCTGTAGTCCCAGTTACTTGGGAGGCTCAGGCAAGAGAATGGCTTAAGTGCAAGAGTTTGAGGTTGCTATGAGCAGTGATGCCACAGCACTCTACCAAGGGTGACAAAGTGAAACTCTGTCTCAAAAAAAAAAAAAAAAGAAAAAGAAAATAGCAGAACCTTTGTCTGCACAAACTAACCAGATGAATATTGAAACCATTAACTAACTTTTCTACCATGTCATTGTGGCTTTGGTCAAGCCCCTTCCCTCCTCTGGACCCGAAGTCCAGCCTGTAAATGAAGGGGCTGTAGAGAAACTATGGTCACTGAACTGTAGGGCCCAGGAGGTGTCAGAGAACTGATGGAGTCAGGGTGTTGGTCTGACTGCAGATCAGTATCTCTAATAATATCTCTATCTGACCCTCCTCCAAGATCTCTTTGAAGTCTGACATGCTCTAGTTTTTCTGTATCAGTTATTCTCATTATACTAATGTACCAGCATTTTTTCAGGATTTATGACCCTTCCATCCTCTTCCTCCTTTCCTCAAACTCCTATTGTGAATCATGTTAGGCTTTTCTTGTTTAAAACATTTCAGAAAACGTGGTTTTGTCAGCAGGAGCTTTATTTCAAGTAACACATTTGAGAGAAAATTACTCAAAGGGATTTGTTGTGTTCCAACAGCTGAAATAATAAAACCACCGGAATGAAAGGCAGCATCATTTCCTGCTGCCCTCAAGTGGTGGAGGCCCTAATGTCTTTTCTCCGTTATAGTTAAAGGAATAAATTCAGGAAGACAAAAGAGGCTTAAGTGAATTAGATAAGAGTTAAAAGAGCGCTCACACTGAAAGAGTCACAGAGCCCAAGGCAGAAAGGCCCTTATAGGATGTCTGGTCTAACTTTCTATTCTTATAAAAGAGAGACCAAGACCCCACCTTGGTTCTCAACAGTGAACAAAACTTCCAATTTCTCCTGTCTTTAAAAAACTGTTCTATGGGCTCGGCACCCGTAGCTCAGTGTTTAGGGCACCAGCCACATACACTAGGTCTGGCAGGTTTGAACTCAGCCAAGGCATGCTAAACAACAATGACAACTACAACAACAAAAATAGCAGGGCATTGTGGTGAGCGCTAGTCCCAGCTACCGGGGAGGTTTATGCAAGAGAATCACTTAAGCCCAAGAGTTGGACACCATGCACGGCATTCTACGGAGAGTGACATAGTAAGACTCCATCTCAAAAAAAGAATATTACAAAGAATTCCCAGATGTACCAGAAGTTACTATTTTGCTACATTCTCTGGGTGTGGGTATATGCATGCATACAAACATATGGATGTATATGTTTTCCCCAAACTACTTGAACAGCAGTATTTATACCTACTACCCTAAACGTTTCAATGTGTATTTTCTAAGAACAAGGATATTCTCTTATATAGCTTTATATCCTTCCAGTATAATTATCAATTGCAGGAAATTTTAAATTGATATAATCTTTATATATAGTCCATATTCAAATTTTACTGATTGGCTCCATAGTGACCTATATAGTACTTCCTCATCCAAGTTCTGATCGAATGCCTGATCTAGATCATGCATTGCATTTAACTGTCATGACTCTTTAGTCTTTATTTTATTGTATTAATCTGATCTGATCTAATCTAATTTAATTTAATTTAATTTTAGTTTGAGGCAGAGTCTCACTGGCTAGAGTGCAATGGCATCATCATAGCTCACAGCAACTCAAACTCCTGAGCTCAAGCGATCCTCCTGCTTCAGCGTCCTGAGTAGCTAGGGACTACAGGCGCATGCCACCATACCCAACTAATTTTTTCTGTTTTAGTAGGGACAGGGTCTCCTTCTCACTCAGGTTGCTCCTGAACTCCTGATCTCAAGCAATCCTCCCACCTCCCTTAGCACTCCCAGAGTGCTAAGATTATAGGTGTGAGTCACTGCACCAGCCTTTTAGTCTCTTTTAATCTAGAATAGTTTCCTAGTCTTTCACTATTACTAATGATATTCACATATTTACAAAGTACTGGGGGTGGCACCTGTGGCTCAAAGGAGTAGGGCGTCAGCCTCATATGCCAGAGGTGGCGGGTTCAAACCCAGCCCAGGCCAAAAACTGTAAAAAAACAAAACAAAATAAAAAGTACTGGATGGGTTTTCTGTAGCGTTTCCCTGTTTGGGTTTCTCTGATGTTTCATGGTGATTAGATGTACATTTAAGTGTAGCAGGGAAGCAGGAATACTACCTATGTGATGTTGTGTCCTTCTCAAGGTCCTACGAGGAGAAACATGGTGTCACTCGGTCCTATCATTGATAGTACTCACTTTGATCAGTTGGTTAACGTGGTATCTGCTAGGTTTCTTCATTGTAAAGTTAGCATTTTTCCCTATTTAAGTAAAGGCTTATCTGTGGAGAGGTACTTCGAAACTATGTAAACACACTGTTCCCCTTCAAACTTTTGCTCAGTGGTCTTCACATTCATAGATAATTCTTGTCTGAATTAATTGCTGTGATAGTTGCAAAATGGTGATTTTTTTGGTCATTCCATCAACATATTTATTTAGCATTCTACACTAAATAAGATATTTCCTATCACTCCTATTTATTTATTTATTTTTTGAGACTATGTTGCCCTCGGTAGAATGCTGTGGCATCACAGCTCACAGCAACCTCCAGCTCTTCGGCTTAAGTGATTCTCTTGCCTCAGCCTCCCAAGTAGCTGGGACTACAGGTGCCCACCACAACACCTGGCTATTTTTTTGTTGTAGTTGTCATTGTTGTTTAGCAGGCCTGGGCTGGCTTTGAACCTGCTAGCCTTAGTGTATGTGGCCGGCACCCTAACCACTGAGCTATAGGAGCTGAGCCTACATATTTATTTATATCATTAGTATAAACTCAAAGATTCTTAGTTTACTTAGCAGGTTATAATTCATTACTCTCATTTTTCATTTTTTTTTTGAGACAGAGTCTCACTATGTTGCCCTGAGTAGAGTGCTGTGGCGTCACAGCTCACAGCAACCTCCAACTCTTGGGCTTAAGTGATTCTCTTGCCTCAGCCTCCCAAGGAGCTGGGACTACAGGCACCCATCACAACGCCCAGCTATTTTTTTTATTGCAGTTGTCATTGCTGTTTAGCTGGCCCAGGCAGGATTGGAACCTGCCAGCCTTGTGTATGTGGCTGGCACCGTAACCACTGTGCTACAGTAGGCCTACTCTCATATTTTTAATGTTCAAATTGTCCCAGGTTTGGCCAGCTTTTCAAGCTGCCTCCTGTGTCATTTCACCATATCCCTATCACTCTTTTTAGCACCTCCTTGCTTTCTGGCGTAAGATGTTCCAGGCTCATCTTGTACTCTCCCCATCTAGTCCTGAAAAACAGCCATTTCTCCAAAGAGCTCTCCTTTTAGAATGGAACTACTAGATATGCTCATTACAATTGGAGTGTAATTGTTTCTAGGTCCTCTTAGTAAACAGAGCCAAGAGGAGGAAAGAGTAATTTAAATTAATTTTACTGTTTTTACTGGGATTTTTTTGATTTTTGTTTTTTTGTTGTTGTTGTCTTTTTTTTTTTTTTAAGACAGAGCCTCAAGCTGTCGCCCTGGGTAGAGTGCCATGGCATCACAGCTCACAGCAATCTCAAACTCTCAGGCTTAAGCAATTCTCTTGCCTCAGCCTCCCAAGTAGCTGGGACTACAGGTGCCCGCCACAACACCCAGCTATTTTTTTGTTGTAACTGTCATTGTTGTTTGGCAGCCCTGGGCTGGTTTCAAACCCAGCAGATCCTGTGTATGTGGCTGGCGCCCTAGCCACTGAGCTATAGGCACTGAGCCTTTACTGTTTTTTTTTTGCATTTCTTTTTTTTTGGGATTTTGGCCAGGGCTAGTTTTGAACCCACCACCTCTAGCATATGGGGCCGGCACCCTACTCCTTGAGCCACAGGCACTGCCCTACTGTTTCTTTTTTTTTTAATTGGGAAATTCATTACAGATATTTTACCTTTTTTTTTTTTTTGTATAGACAGAGTCTCACTGTACCATCTCGGGTAGAGTGCCATGATGTCACACGGCTCACAGCAACCTCTAACTCTTGGGCTTAGGCAATTCTCTTGCCTCAGCCTCCCAAGCAGCTGGGACTACAGGCACCCACCACAACACACAATTGCAGTTTTTGCACACAATTGCAATTTTTGTTGCAATTTGGCCGGGCCTGGGTTTGAACCCGCCACCCTCGGCATATGGGGCTGGCGCCCTACTCACTGAGCCACAGGCACCACTCTACCTTTTTTTTTTTTGTTTGAAGCCAACTTGGACAATGTAACAAGACTCTATCTCTAAAAAATGAAAAAAATAAAAACTGAATACAAAATAATATGAGTTATATTAATTGATGTTATTTTCTAGTAGGAACTGCGTTAGCACTTTATAAATATTTAATCTTCACCACAAATCTATATATAAACTTGAACCCAACTCTACCTCAATTTTATAGATAAGGAAACTAGGGCACAAAGAGATGAATTTGCCCAAGGTTACATAGCTGTTAAATGTCACAACTTAGATTTGACCCACTCTGATTTCTTAGCTGTCAAGTTTGTCTACTACACCATACTATGTGGTGTCACCACCCAGGATCACATACAGCACTTTAATGGCTTCTCCTCCACTGGAACTAAATTTCCAACTCCTCACCAAACCCAGCACAGACCTGTGTGACAATCCTGTGCCTACCTTGCTAACTCATTTCATGTTCCCCTTTCCTTTCTTTTTCTCCATCTACATGGCTTTCCTCACACCCAGCTTCCTTGAATATAATACACTCTTTCCTCCCCGCAGGCATAAAACATTCTTTTTTTTGTAGAGACAGAGTCTCACTTTATGGCCCTCGGTAGAGTGCCGTGGCATCACACAGCTCACAGCAACCTCCAACTCCTGGGCTTAAGCGATTCTCTTGGCTCAGCCTCCCAAGTAGCTGGGACTACAGGTGCTCGCCACAACACCCAGCTATTTTTTTGTTGCAGTTTGGCCGGGGCCGGGTTTGAACCCTCCACCCTCGGTATATGGGGCCGGCACCCCACCGACTGAGCCACAGGTGCCGCCCAACATTCTTTATCTCAAATACTCTTCTCTCTGATCTTCATATGGCTGGCTCCCTCTCAGTCTTCAGGTCTCATTTTAATTTTCTTTTCAAAGAGAAATTTTTTCTTATGCTATCTCTTAAGTAGGTCTCTTTCTGATATATTTTAAAGCCAGGCACAGTGGCTCACACCTGTAATCCTAGCACTCTGGGAAGCTGATACAGGCAGATTACTTGTGCTCATGAGTTTGAGACCAGCATGAGCAAGAATGAGAGACCTCTTCTACAAAAAAAAAAAAAAAACCTGGAGTTGTGGCAGGTGCCTGTAGTTCCATCTACTCAGGAGGCTGAGACAAGAGAATCACTTATCACTTGAGCCCAAGAGTTTGAGGTTGCTGTGAGCTATGACACACAGCACTCTACCCAGGGTGACAAAGTGAGACTCTGTCTCAAAAAAGAAAAGAAAAAAGAATATTGTCCCCATTTAACAAATAAGGAAGGCTAGCTGGGTGGCTCATACCTGTAATCCCAGCACTCTGGAAGGCCAAGGCAGGAGAATACTTTGAGGTCAGGAGTTCAAGACTAGCCTGAGCAAGAGCAAGACTCTGTCTCTACCAAAAAAAAAAATATATATATATATATAATATTTATGTATGTATATAGAAAAAATAACTGGATGTTGTGACTGGCAGCTATAGTTCCATCTACTTGAGAGGCTGAGGCAAGGGGATTGCCTCAACTCAGGAGTTTTGTTTTGTTTTGTTTTGTTTTTTTGAGACAGAGTCTCAAGCTATTGCTCTGGGTAGAGTGCTATGGCATCATAGCTCACAGTAACCTCCAACTATTGGGCTCAAGCAATCATCTTGCCTCAGTTTTTCTATTTTTAGTAGAGACAGGGTCTCACTTTTTGCTCAGGCTGGTCTTGAACTCATGAGCTCAAGCAATCCACCCACCTCGGCCTCCCAGAGTGCTAGGATTACAGGTGTGAGCCACAGGGCCCAGCCTTCAACTCAGGAATTTGAGGTTGCTATGAGCTAGGCTGATGCCTTGGCAATCTAGCCTGGACAACAGAAAAATCTAGCCTGTGTCTCAAAACAATTTAAATAAATAAATACAGGAAGTGGGGCTCAGTGAGGTAAAGTTCCATGCCTATGGGTCCACATACATGAAATAAGAGCCATTGCTGGCTCCTGGGTCTCTAGACTCCAGCTCATGAGCTCTTTCCACTGCTGGTATCTTGCTGCCTCATCTCCTTCCTGGGACTTTAATCTCAAATCACAGCCCAGGAGATTTGTAAGGGCAGCCATTTGAATGTCCAGTGAAAAGTTGTAAAAGAGTTTGATGATAATTGAAATTCACTATAAGACAGCACTATACATGGGCTGTATAGGTTCTGGGCTCCTGATGTACACATCAAGTTCCTAAGTATTTATGAAGTACCTACTGTGTGCCAAGTGCCCTGCCTTACCTCAGGTCAACCTGACAGCTTTCATGTAAGGTAGATATTATTACAATTCCCACTTTACAGTTGAGACTTAAGAAATTAGGTCCCTGGAGCAAAGTTCAAGATCTAGTTAATTGCAGTGCTGGAATACTAATTTAGGCATGTGTGACTCTAAAGCTGATCTCCCGGGCGGCGCCTGTGGCTCAGCGGGTAGGGCGCCGGTCCCACATGCCGGAGGTGGCGGGTTCAAACCCAGCCCTGGCCAAATTAAAAAAAATAAATAAATAAAATAAAGCTGATCTCCCTTACATAAAATATTATCTCCTTTCTTATGATCAGCTTGGTCACTTTGGACAACGTACTTAATTTATGTGACCTATTTCCTTACCAGCAAAAGGAACAGTAGGACCTAATTCATGGGATTACTATAGGGTAATGAGAAATCACATCATAGGCTCGGTACCTGTAGTTCAGTGGTTACAGCGCTGGCCACATATACCAGGGCTGGCGGGTTTGAACTTGGCCGGGGCCTGCTAAACAACAATGACAACTATATCAAAAAAAAAGAAGACGAAATCACATCATAGCAACACCTATTTTAGTAAACAGCAGACACACACTAGCTTTCAGTTTATTTTTATTTATTTTATATATATATATATTTTTGAGACAAAGTCTCACTTTATCACACTAGGTAGAGTGCTGTGGTGTCATAGCTCATAGCAACCTCAAACTCTTGGGCTCAAAAGATCCTCTTACCTCAACCTCCAAAGTAGCTGGGACTACAAGTGCCCACTGTAACACCCAGGCATTTTTAGAGACTCTTGCTCAGGCTAATCTTGAACTCCTAAGCTTAAAGGATCTCCCCATCTTGGCCTCCCAGAGTGCTGGGTTTATAGACATGAGCCACTGAGCCTGGCCCTTTCAGTTTAGTTTGAATCTAAATCCTTCCCATGTGAGAAGAATCAAGATTTCTCCTATGAGACCCTATCCTTCTTACTGGCAGGTATTCCTGGTCCAAAATCTGAAGACATAGGGCCTTGAGGGGGCCAACAGTTATTTTCCAAGGAAACATAGCCATTTAAGGTACTTCAGAGATGAGAAGAAACCTGCACTCAAAGTAACGTAGCAGAATGGAAATTAGTAGATGCTCAATAGAGACGTGAATTTGCGCCTGACAAGCTCGGGATCTTCTCCTCTTGGTAGAGTACTGCAGCATCAGTACTCTATGTATGTATCAGTACTCGCCCAGGGCCATTTACATATATATATTTAGAGACAGAGTCTTGCTCTGTTAACCAGGCCAAACAGGCTGGAACTCCTGGGCGTCAGGGATCCCTCCCAACTCATCTCCCTGAGTAGCTAGGACTACACATGGGTGCCACTATGCTGGGCCTATTTTTAAAATTTTATTGTAGAGATGGGGTCTCATTATATTGTCCAGACTGGTCATGAACTTCTAGCCTCAAGTGATCCTGCCTCCTCAGGATCAAAGTGCTGTGATTTTAGGTGTGAGCTACCACATCTAGCCTTTTACATATAAACTTATAAACTTACCATAACTCTAAGAGGTACGTCTTCTTATGACCCCCACTTTTCAGGTATGAACTTTAAAGCTCAGAGAGTTTAAAGAAGAAAGGAATGGGGGCTATGCTGCTGCGGCCGGTGAGGAGAAGAATGGCGTTGAAACAGATTTCCAGCAACAAGTGCTTTGGGGGATTGTGGAAAGTTTTTGAACATGACAGTGTTGAACTGAAGCGCAAAATGAAATTTGCTGTCTACTTGCCACCAAAGGCAGAAAATGGAAAGTGCCCTGTGCTATCTTGGCTGTCTGGTTTAATATGCACAGAGCAAAATTTTATATCAAAATCTGGTTCTCATCAAGCTGTCTCAGAACACAGCCTTGTTGTCATTGCTCCAGATATCAGCCCTTGTGGCTGCAATATTATAGGAGAAGATGACATCTGGGACTTTGGTACCAGGGCTGGGTTTTATGTGGACACCACTGAAGATCCTTGGAAAACTAACTGTAGAATATACTCTTACATAACAGAGGAGCTTCCCCAACTCATAAATGCCAATTTTCCAGTGGACCCCCAAAGGATGTCAATTTTTGCCCATTATTCATGGCTCTTATTTGAGCTCTTATTTGTGCTTTGAAAAATCCTGGAAAATGGCCGGCCCCATATACCGAGGATGGCGGGTTCAAACCCTGCCCCGGCCAAACTGCAACCAAAAAATAGCTGGGCATTGTGGCGGGCACCTGTAGTCCCAGCTACTCGGGAGGCTGAGGCAAGAGAATCGCTTAAGCCCAGGAGTTGGAGGTTGCTGTGAGCTGTGGGAGGCCACGGCACTCTACCGAGGGCCATAAAGTGAGACTCTGTCTCTACAAAAAAAAAAAAAAAAAGAAAAATCCTGGAAAATACAAATCTGTATCAGCATTTGCTCCAATTTGCAACCCAGCTCCCTGTCCTTGGTAGATATTTAGGACCAAAGTAAATGGAAGGCTTATGAGGCTACCTTTCTTGTGAAGTCCTATCAAGGCTTTCAGCTGGACATACTAATTGATCAAGGAAAAGATGACCAGTTTCTTTTAGATGGACAGTTACTTCCTGATAATTTCATAGCTGCCTGCACAGAAAAGAAAATCCCCGTTGTTTTTAGATTACAAGAGGGTTATGATCACAGCTACTACTTCATTGCAACCTTTATTGCTGATCGTGTCAGACATCATGCAAATTACCTGAATGCATAAAAAGCTTCAGGGTTATAAAAGATGTAAAAACAGTATTGCCAACAACAAAAATATTTCAAAACGTTGGATTTTATAATGCTAAAAGAGCTTTATTCTGTGGTTAAATCACGTTCTGAATAAAGATATAAAACTTAAAAAAAAAAAAAGAAAGGAACAGGAGCCCATTTGGGCACCATTGCACCATTGCACATTGCTTTCAGCTGTGTGCAATCTGACCAGGCTGTTAGCAAGTTACCCTGCCCCAGGACTTTAGGATTCTTTGAATGGAAACTGACTCTCTGCTCAAACATGGTGCTGATTTGTTGCCCGCTCATTATTGGCAGGGAAGGAAATCAACTCTGTGCACATCGGCACAATTTAGGGAGAATGCTGGCTCAGACAGTACTTCCCCTGTAGCAGTACCGATAAATGCCAACACCTAAACAATTGACAGTAACACTATGTGGTAAGTACAAGAGTGAGAGTAACAACTAATCCTAGCACAGCACTCCATATTCACAAGGAACATTCACATCTATCACCCAATTTGCTTTTCATATCCCTCCTTTGAGATACGTATGATCATTGCTATTTCACAGATGAAAAAACTGAGGCTGAAGGAAGTTATTTCAGGTGGGGGTGGGGGGACGGTAGCTCACACCTGTTATCCTAGAACTCTGGGAGGCTGAGGCGGGTGGATTGCTTGAGCTCATGAGTTCGAGACCAGAGTAAGCAAAAGTGGAGACCCTGTCTGTACTAAAAATAGAAAATCTGAGGCAAGAGGATCACTTGAGCCCAAGAGTTGGAGATTGCTGTAAGCTATAATGTCACAGCACTCTACCTAGGGTGACTGAGTGAGAGTCTGCCTCAAAAAAAAAAAAAAAAAAAAAAGAGTTCAAGATCAACCTGAGGTTTGGGGCCCATAGCACAGTGGTTATGGCGCCAGACACATACATCGAGGCTGCAGGTTCAAACCCAGCCCAGGCCTGCTAAACAACAATGACAACTGCAACAACGACAACAATAAAATAGCCGGACGTTGTGGCAGGTGCCTGTAGTCTCAGCTACTTGGGAGGATGAGGCAAGAGAATCGCTTAAGCCCAAGAGTTTGAGGTTGCTGTGACCTGTGACGCCACGGCACTCTACCCAGAGCAACAGCTTGAGAGACTCTGTCTCAAAAAAAAAAAAAAAAAAATCAGCCTAAGCAAGAACCAGACCTTATCTCTACTAAAAATAGAAAAACGAGGCTTGGCGCCCGTAGCATAATGGTTATGGCACCAGCCACCCACACTGAGGGTGGCAGGTTTGAACCTGGCCCAGGCCAGCTAAGCAACAATGGCAACTGCAACAACAAAGCCGGGTGTTGTGGCGGGCACCTGTGGTCCCAGTTACTTGGGAGGCTGAGGCAAGAGAATCACTTAAGCCCTAGAGTTTGAGGTTGCTGTGAGCTGTGATGCCACAGCACTCTACTGAGGGCAACATAGTGGGACTCTGTCTCAAAAAAATAAAAATAGAAATAGAAAAACTAGGTGGGTGTTGTGGTGGGCACCGGTAGTCCCAGCTATCCAGGAGGCTGAAGCAAGAGGATCACATGACCCCAAGAGTTTGAGGTTTCTGTGAGCTAGGCTAACGCCACAGCACTCAATCCAAGTGAGAGTAAGACTCTGTCTCCAAAAAAAAAAAAAAAAAAGGACTGGGCCCACGGGCGCGGTCTTGCAGATTCTCAGTGTAGGTGCAGCGATCCGCAGGGTGCGCTTGGATGCCGATCCCGCAACTTCTGGTGCTCTTTGGCAGCTAGACAGGCACTGCTCAGGATGTGTCGGAGAGGCCGGTCGCGAGGCCCGGCGCCGTTGCCTCACCTGCCGGGTGCAGGCCCTGGATTCCTACCTGGTGGTGAGAGCTCCCGAGGGCCTCGGCGGGGAGACAGATGCGAGCAGGCCTATGGTGCCCGCCCCGCAGGGTCTTCAACTCAAAAGGCCTCGTTTTCTCTCTCACAGCAGACCCTTCCCTTACAGCGGATTTAGGGGAAGGAGGAGCTTGGGAAGGGTGGCTCAGGTTAGCACCTGGAGGAAGTTGGACTCTGAAAGAAGGCAAGCTACTCGCTGTGGCGCTCACATAAGGCCCTCTGCCCTATCAGCTTGAGCTAAGGAGAGGGGACCAGGTTTCAGGGAGGATGCCGGATCATTACAGGTCGAGGTCTTACATGTGTGTTTTTTTGTTGAGGTGAATCTGATTAACGAGCCCCTGGTGATATTTGTTTGTGCAACTACAGGCCAAGGAGACCCCCCTGACAACATGAAGGTAAGGCTGGCCTGATGTGGCTTCTCAGATCCCTGTCCTCGACCCTCACTCCCTGTTTGTTGCCTGAAGAGTCCAAGAAGCACAATAAATTGTTTGCCCGCCTATACCTGATGAAAGTTAGAGGCAGATTTGAGAGGATATCTTTGGGTGGATCTGGGGGCTCTGGTTGTCCTCCTTAATAAACTCTTCATAGCCACCAAAAAAAAAAAAAAACATTGGGTGGCGCCTGTGGCTCAAAGGGGTAGGGCACCAGCCCCATATGCCAGAGGTGGCAGGTTCAAACCCAGGCCCGGCTTAAAAAAAAACTGCAAAAAAAAAAAAGTTATGGGGCGGCACCTGTGGCTCAGTGAGTAGGGCACCGGCCCCATATACCGAGGGTGGCGGGTTCAAACCCAGCCCTGGCCAAACTGCAACAACAACAACAAAAATAGCTGGGCACTGTGGCAGGCGCCTGTAGTCCCAGCTATTCGGGAGGCTGAGGCAAGAGAATCGCCTAAACCCAGGAGTTGGAGATTGCTGTGAGCTGTGATGCCATAGCACTCTACCGAGGGTAATAAAGTGAGACTCTGTCTCAAAAAAAAAAAAAAAAGTTATTTCATATGAAAGAAATGGCATGTATTGTTTTATCCTCTCTCTGCTTCCATTCCTCCTTCTTTTGGAATTGGCACCCTGTGTTTCCTTTGCCACCAAAACCCACTGCTTACCATTGATTGGGTCAATTTGAGAGTCAAGCTTAGAAACTGTAGAAAGGGAGAAACTCTCTTAAAGCCAAGGTGTGAATCTAAAGTTAAAGGAAGGCAGCACCTGTGGCTCAGCGGGTAGGGCGCTGGCCCCATATACCAAGGGTGGCCGGTTCAAACCCGGCCCTGGCTAGCTAAAATAGCAATGGCAACTGCAACAAAAAAATAGCTGGGCGTTGTGGCAGGCACCTGTAGTCCCTGCTACTTGGGAGGCTGAAGCAAGAGAATCGCTTAAGCCCCAAAACGTTGGAGCTTGCTGTGAGCTGTGACGCCACAGCACTCTACCAAGGGCAACAGAGTGAGACTCTGTCTCAAAAAAAATAAAAATAAAGTTAAAGGCTACCACAATAAAAAATATATATATATACATATACATAATGTATAAATTTTAAACCAGCAGAAGAAAATTGAGCTTACCCAATGGAAAGCAGAAATGGAGATTAAAAGTTTTTTTTTAATGTATTGTAAAGGTTTAATAGGACTAATTCTTTAGCCGGGCATTGTGGCGGGCGCCTGTAGTCCCAGCTGCTCAGGAGGCTGAGGCAGGAGAATCACATAAGCCCAAGAGCTGGAGGTTGCTGTGAGTCCTGTGATGTCATGGCACTCTACCCGAGGGCGGTACAATGAGACTCTGTCTCTACAAAAAAAAAAAAAGGACTAATTCTTAATATATAGCAATTACATCAAATGTAAAGAAGTTAATCTCACCAACTAGATTTTTAAAAATTACATCCCCAGCTGGACAAAGTGACTCACATCTGTAATCCTAGCACTTGGGGTGGCCAAGGTGGGAGGATTGTTTGAGGTCAGGAGTTCAAAACTAGCCTGGGCAACAAAGTGAGACCCTGTCTTAAAATATATATATATATAATTTAAAAATTTTAAAGCAAATAAAAGAAAAAATTACATCCAACAACAAATTGACTATAAGAGACATACTCAAAACATAAAGAGACAGGGGCGGCGCCTGTGGCTCAGTCGGTAGGGCGCTGGCCCCATATACCGAGGGTGGCGGGTTCAAACCCGGCCCCAGCCAAACTGCAACCAAAAAAATAGCCAGGCGTTGTGGCGGGCACCTGTAATCCCAGCTACTTAGGAGGCTGAGGCAAGAGAATCGCTTAAGCCCAGGAGTTGGAGGTTGCTGTGAGCTGTGTGAGGGCACGGCACTCTACTGAGGGCGGTACAATGAGACTCTGTCTCTATAAAAAAAAAAAAAAAAATAACGAGACAGAAAGTCTAAAAATGAAAAGATGAAAAAAAAGATATACCAGGCAAATGGGAACTGAATTGTAATCTTAGTATCTGTCAAAGAGGAATTTTAGTTTCAAAAGATAAGAGAGAAAAAGTCATTATATATTCATAGAACAAACAATAGACGAACAAATACCTAATCAGTCGGAAAGTATACAGAACTACAAAAAAATGCATAATTTTTTTTTTTTTTTTAGAGAGACAGACTCTTACTTTATCTCCCTTGGTAGAGTGCTGTGGCGTCACAGCTCACAGCAACCTCCAATTCCTATGCTTAGGTGATTCTCCTGCCTCAACCTCCCGAGTAGCTGGGACTACAGGTACCTGCCACAAGGCCTGGCTATTTTGTTGTTGTTTTTGTTGTAGTTTGGCCGTGGCCGGGTTTGAACCTGCCACCCTTGGTATATGGGGCCGGCGCCCTACCCACTGAGCCACAGGCACCACCCAAAATATGCATAATTGTAACTGAAGATTTTAATATTTCCCTCTCAGAAATACATTGAGGATTGAACAGTATTATTACCATATTTACATCTTATATAAGAGCAGACTCTAGGAAAATTAAAAACATAATAAATGTGAAAAGAAAAATTATAAAGAACAATCTATGTGATGAAAATATATCAAATGGTCTATAAAACCAGCGTATGGTGCCCCATGATCGCATTAATGTACACAGCTATGATTTAATAATAAAATAAAATTTAAAAAAAAGAAAGAAAAATCTAGGGACCAGGAGTATGAATGGCTCATACCTGTTAATCCTAGCACTTTGGCAGGCCAAGGTGGGATGGTCCCTTGAGCTCAGGAATTCGAGGCCAGACTGAGCTAGAGTGAGACCCAGTCTCTAAAAACTAGCTGGGCATTGTAGCAGGCACCTGTGGTCCCAGCTACTTGGGAGGCTGAGGCAAGAGAATCCCTTGAGCCTAAGAAGTTGAGGTTGCTATGAACTATGAATGCCATGGCATTCTACCAGGAGCAAGAAAGTGAGACCCTGTCTCAAAAAAAAAAAGAATATTTGATAATGCCAAGGGTTATAGGGATGCTGTAATTCTTTTTTTTTTTTTTTTTTTTGTAGAGACAGAGTCTCACTGTACCACCCTCGGTAGAGTGCCGTGGCCTCACACGGCTCACAGCAACCTCCAACTCTTGGGCTTACGCGATTCTCTTGCCTCAGCCTCCCGAGCAGCTGGGACTACAGGCGCCCGCCACAACGGCCAGCTATTTTTTTTGTTGTTGTTGCAGTTTGGCCGGGGCTGGGTTTGAACCCGCCACCCTCGGCATATGGGGCCGGCGCCCTACTCACTGAGCCACAGGCGCCACCGGGATGCTGTAATTCTTATATTGGGTGGTGGGAGTATGAGATGGTGTGGCCATTATGGAAAGCAATGTGACATAAGATACTCCATGAGCCAGAAGTTCCACTTCTGAGATACGTACATATATGTCAGAGAAATTCTTAAGCAGGCACATAAAGGAATGTACATTAAAATATTCATTGTGTGTTATTTATGTTGGGGGGGAGACTTAGAGGCAAGCTGGTTGTCTATCATAGGGAGAGTAGGTAGCTAAAATGTGGCAGGTATCATATCATAAAGTATACATAGCACTCAAAAGCAATTGGTTAGGCTCGGCGCCTGTGGCACAAGCTGCTAGGGCGCCAGCCACATATACTGAAGCTGGTGGGTTCAAATCCAGCCCAGCCTGCCAAACAACAATGACAACTACAACCAAAAAATAGCCGGGTGTTGTGGCGGGCACCTGTAGTCCCAGCTACTTGGGAGGCTGAGGCAAGAGAATCGCTTGAGCCCGGGAGTTTGAGATTGCTCTGAGCTGTGACACCACAGCACCCGACACAGGGTGACAGCTTGAGACTATCTCAAAAAGAAAGCAATGGGTTACATGCACACACAGCAACATGAATGCATTTTTTTTTGGAGACAGAATCTCATTCTACATTCTATTACCCAGGCTGGGGTGCAATAGCACCATCATAGCCCATTGCAACCCCAAGTAATTCTCCCAACTCAGCCTCCCAAGCAGCCAGAATGACAGGCAAGACCCACTGCGCCTAGCTAATTTTTAAAAGTATTTTTTTTTTAGACATGGGGTCTCACTATGTTGTCCAGGCAGATCTCAAACTCCTGGCCTTAAGTGATCCTCCTGCCTCAGTCGCATAAAAATGAATGCATTTTATTTATTTATTTATTTTTTGTAGAGACAGAGTCTCACTTTATGGCCCTCGGTAGAGTGCTGTGGCATCACACAGCTCACAGCAACCTCCAACTCCTGGGCTTAAACGATTCTCTTGCCTCAGCCTCCCGAGCAGGAATGCATTTTAAAAACATACTGCTCACCTCCCCTCAGCCGAGCCTAGAGTAGAGAGGCCAGGCATCCTCCCTGTGAGAGAGGCATTCAAATAAGGGGCCTCGCCTGGACCCCTCACATTGAAAACAACAACAGCAACAATAACAACAACAAAACATAGTCAAAAACATAGTGCTTAGTGAAAAATATGAAGAAAATAATTATATTTAAAGTATATGCCATTTATACTTTAAATTAAATTAAAAATTTATACACATAGGCTCAGCGCCTGTAGCTCAGTGGCTAGGGCACCAGCCACATACACCAGAGCTGGCAGGTTCGAATCCAACCGGGGCCTGCCAAACAACAATGACAACTACAACAAAAAAATAGCTGGGCATTCTGGTGAGTGCCTGTAGTCCCAGCTACTTGGAAGGCTGAGGCAAGAGAATTGCTTAAGCCCAAGACTTTGAGGTTGCTGTGAGCTGTGATGCTACAGCACTCTACCTAGGGTGACATAGTGAGACTCTATCTCAAAAAAAAAATTGTATACACAAATTAAAAATATATACACGTAGGCTCAGCGCCAGTATCTCAGTGGTTAGGGGTCTGGCCACATACAACAGGGCTGGCGGGTTCAAACCCAGCCTAGGTCAGCTAAACAACAATGACAACTACAACAAAAAAAATGACTAGGCATTTTAGCAGGTGCCTGTAGTACTAGGTACTTGGGAGGCTGAGGCAAGAGAATCATTTAAGCCCAAGAGTGTGAGGTTGCCATGAGCTGTGACTCTCCCCACCCCCCCAAAAAAATATATATATAAAGCAAAAATTCCACTCCACCATTCCACCCTGTCTCTACAAAAATAGAAAAAATTAGCCAAGCATGATGGCGGGCACCTGTAGCCTCAGCTACTCAGGAGGCTGAGGTAGGAGGATGGCTGGAGGCCAGGAGTTTGAGGTACACTAAGCTCTGATGATGCCACTCCACTGTAGCCCAGGTGACAGAGAGAGACCCTGTCTCAAAACAAAACACCAGGGCGGCGCCTGTGGCTCAGTGAGTAGGGCGCTGGCCCCATATGCCGAGGGTGGCGGGTTCAAACCCAGCCCCGGCCAAACTGCAACAAAAAAATAGCCGGGTGTTGTGGCGGGCGCCTGTAGTCCCAGCTACTCGGGAGGCTGAGGCAGGAGAATTGCCTAAGCCCAGGAGTTGGAGGTTGCTGTGAGCCGTGTGACGCCATGGCACCCTACCGAGGGCCATAAAGTGAAACTCTGTCTCTACAAAAACAAAACAACAACAAAAAAAAAACACCAAAACACTGGAAGGAAATACAATAAATATTGCACACTTGTCTCTGGATTTGAGGCTAACAAGAAATTTTGACATTCTATTACATATCTTTTCTTTTTTTTGAGACAGAGTCTCAAGCTGTTGTCCTGGGTAGAGTGCCATGGCCTCATAGCTCACAGCAACCTCCTATTAAGGCTCAAGTGATCCTCTTGCCTCAGTTTTTTTTTTTCTTTTCTATTTTTAGTAGAGATGGGGTCTCACTTTTGTTCAGGCCTGGTCTCAAACTCATGAGCTCAAGCAATTCACCCACCTCGGCCTCCCAGAGTCCTAGGTTTATAGGCATGAGCCACCTTGCCCAGCCTCTACTACATATCTTGATTACAAGTTTTTTACACCAGACACCTATTATTTATGGAAAGTAACTATATAAACAGAATTTATTATTTATTATTATTTTTTTTTTTTTGTAGAGACAGAGTCTCACTTTACCGCCCTCAGTAGAGTGCCATGACATCACACAGCTCACAGCAACCTCCAGCTGTTGGGCTTAGGCAATTCTCTTACCTCAGTCTCCCAAGCAGCTGGGACTATAGGCACCTGCCATAATGCCCGGCTATTTTTTTGTTGCACTTTGGCTGGGGCTGGGTTTGAACCCGCTACCCTTGGTATATGGGGCCAGCGCCCTACTCACTGAGCCACAGTTATTATTTGTTTTGCAGTTTTTGTTTTGTTTTGTTTTGTTTTTTTCAGTTTTTGGCCCGGGCTGGGTTTGAACCCACCACCTCTGGCATATGGGGCTGGCGCCCTATGCCTTTGAGCCATAGGCGTGGCCCAAGAATTTTTTTTTTTTTTAAAAGATAATCTGAGGGCGGCGCCTGTGGCTCAAGGAGTAGGGCGCCAGTCCCATATGCCAGAGGTGGCGGGTTCAAACCCAGCCCCGGCCAAAAACCAAAAAAAAAAAAAGATAATCTGGAGGAATGCAGTTTAGTGGCAGAATGGTGGTGTTCGTAAAATTGTCCTGGAAAGAAATAAAAAATGTTTTCAAAGTCTTTGTGCAGAATGAGTAGAACCATGCATGGATTCTTTCTTTCTTTTTTTCTTTTTTTAGAGACAGAGTCTCACTTTATTGCCCTCGGTAGAGTGCTGTGGCATCACAGCTCACAGCAGCCTCCAACTCCTGGGCTTAGGGGATTCTCTTGCCTCAGAGTCCCAAGTAGCTGGGACCACAGCTGCCCGCCACACACCCTGGATTTTTTTACCGTTCGGCCAGGGCAGGTTACAACCTGCCACCCTAGCCATACTCATTGAGCCACAGGCACCGCCCACCATGCATGCATATTTTATTGTTAAAATTAGCATAATTTCAGAAATACTATGTGGATAATCAAACAGAAAGCAAAAGGTGAGAGCTGCAGCTTTAAAAAATATTAAAAACAATCGTTATTGGGCAGCACCTGTTGCTCAGTGGGTAGGGCGCCAGCCTCATATACCAAGGGTGGTGGGTTCAAATCCGGCCCCGGCCAAACTGCAACAAAAAAAATAGCTGGGCATTGTAGCGGGCGCCTATAGTCCCAGCTACTAGGGAGGCTGAGGCAAGAGACTTGCCTAACCCCAGGAGTTGGAGGTTGCTGTGAGCTGTGACACCACAGCACTCTACCGAGGGCAATAAAGTGAGATTCTGTCTGTACAAAAAAAAAAAAAGAATCATTATTGTTTAATCTTTCCCCCAAATCCTGCATGAAAATCAGTATCTTTATCTAGCGATACTGGAAAATTGTAACAATTGGTAGAGCATACACCAGTCCAATCAGACCAGACATTTACAGTAAACAATGGTAATATCAGACTGGCTACATCCCTAAACTACAGATCACCCCCACACTGGTTCTCCATACCCAAAACAAGACATGCAGACTCAGCATCTGAAGCCTTGCTCTTTTTCACAATGGTAAGATTCTTAGGTTATAGAAATATGTATAAAGTCAAGATTTTTAAAACAGAATATTCCAAAGATTGTAAGGTCCAGGAACTACACCAGGTACCAATTGATCTGAAAGAAGAAAGAAGTTCTTACAGTTCTTTGCTGATCTCATCCCCCCACTTCCTGTCATCTGGGTGTCCTGATCTTTGACTCTGAAATCTGGTCCAGACATCCCCCTTTCTGTTAGGCAGACTGTCATGCATTCTTTTTTTTTTTTTTTTGTAGAGACAGAGTCTCACTGTACCGCCCTCGGTAGAGTGCCGTGGCGTCACACGGCTCACAGCAACCTCCAACTCCTGGGCTTAAGTGATTCTCTTGCCTCAGCCTCCCGAGCAGCTGGGACTACAGGCGCTCGCCACAACGCCCGGCTATGTTTTTGTTGCAGTTTGGCCGGGGCTGGGTTTGAACCTGCCACCCTCGGCCTATGGGGCCGGCGCCCTACTCCCTGAGCCACAGGCGCCGCCCCTGTCATGCATTCTTTAAGATTTAGCTCACGGGCGGTGCCTGTGGCTCAAGGAGTAGGGCGCCGGTCCCATATGCCGGAGGTGGCAGGTTCAAACCCAGCCCCGGCCAAAAACCACAAAAAAAAAAAGATTTAGCTCAAAATTTGGTTTCTACATGAAGTCTCTCCTGAAATAACCAGGCAGAATTTTACTCATGCCCCCCACCCCCCAACTAATTTTTACTGAGCACCTACTATGTCCCACATTCATATTTGTAGTCTCGGCCTATCATTTACTGAAAGATATAACCACCATGTCTGTGGCCTGAGTCCTTCGCTGTTGGATGTAGGTCTTTAAAAATACACTTAAAAGGGTATTTCTGGGTGGCGCCTGTGGCTCAGTGAGCAGGGCGCCAGCCCCATATGCCGAGGGTGGCGGGTTCAAACCCAGCCCCGGCCAAACTGCAACCAAAAAATAGCTGGGCGTTGTGGCGGGCGCCTGTAGTCCCAGCTGCTTGGGAGGCTGAGGCAAGAGAATCGCGTAAGCCCAAGAGTTAAGAGGTTGCTGTGAGCTGTGTGATGCCACGGCACTCTACCTGAGGGCGGTATAGTGAGACTCTGTCTCTACAAAAAAAAAAAAAAAAAAACAAGGGTATTTCTTCCATGTGGAATGTTGCTTGCTCTGTGTATTCAATAGTAATAGATAGATGCTCACCTATTCCATGGTCTAGTACAGTGGAAGGTTAAACTTTGAAACTGGATGAACTTGAGTTCAGACTCTGGCCCTGCCCTTTACTAGCTGTTTGACCCAGAGCAAGTGACTTACGTGCTCTGACCAGTTTATGTATCCGTAAAATGAAGATAATAATGATATCATCTACAATGGCTGCTATGAGGATTAAATGAGCTCATTGTAGGAGAGCCACAAATTTCTGGAAATGCTTTCTAATCTGTAAAGAACTACAGGAATGTGCCTGATAATGATCTTGTGAGCAAGTGTTGCAGAAAAATAAATATGATAGCAGTCAACTTGAAAACATGTGACAATTATTTAAAAATTAGGGGAGCCAGGCACCATTCACATGACTATAATCGTAACACTGTGACACCACAGCACTCTACCAAGGGCAACAGAGTGAGACTCTGTAAATAAAAAATAAAAATTGGATAGGGAGCCAGGTGAGGTGGCTAATGACTATAATTTTGTGGTAGGCCAATGCGGGAGGATCCCTTGAGCCTCAGGCATTAGAGACCAGCTTGAGCAAGAGTGAGACTTGGTCTCTACTAAAAATAGAAAAATTGGCCAAGTGTTGTGGTGGGCACCAGTAGTCCCAGCCACTTGGGAAGCTGAGGCATGAGAATCACTCAAATCCAGGGGTTTGAGGTTGCTATAAGTTAGGTTGACACCATGGCACTCTAGCCAAGGGAATAGAGTGAGACTCTAATAAATAAATAAAAATTAGAATGAGTACAAAATAGCAAAGAAACAAAAGGACTGTCATAAATCTGCCTAGGTGTGGTGGCTCACACCTGTTATCTCAGCACTTTGGGAAACCAAGGTGGGAGGATTACTTAAGAGAAGGAGTTCCGGATCAGCCTGGGCAAGATAGCAAAACGTCGGGCAGCACTTGTGGCTCAGTGAATAGGGTGCTGGTCCCCTATACCAAGGGTGGTGGGTTCAAACTGGGCCCCACCCAAACTGCAACAAAAAATAGCCGGGCAATGTGGAGGGCGCCTGTAGTCCCAGCTGCTTGGGAGGCTGAGGCAAGAGAATTGCCTAAGCCCAAGAGCTGGAGGTTGCTGGGAGCTGTGATGCCATGGCACTCTACTGAGGGCAACAAAGTGCAACAAAGTGAGACTCTGTCTCTACAAAAAAAAAAAAAAGATACCAAAACCTCATCTCAAATGAAAAATAAGAAAATTAGTTGGGTATAATAGTGTGAACTTGTAGTCCCAGCTACTTGGGACTGATGCAGAAGGATCACTAGAGCCCAGGAGTTCAAGGCTGCAATGAGTTATGATCATACCTTTGCACTCCAGCCTGAGCAATAAAGCCCCCCCCACTAAAAATAAAAATTATATATATATATATGGAGTAAGTCTGATATTTTTTTAAGTGCTTGATAGATCTACAAGAGGAAAACATCTGTATACCAATACAACCATCTGCACCGCTCAATAAATACTAAGAAATGTATGTATATATTTTTGAGACAGAGTCTCAAGCTGTCACCCTGGGTAGAGTGCCATGGCATCACAGCTCACAGCAGCCTCCAATTCCTGGGCTTAGGCGATTCTCCTGCCTCAGCCTCCCAAGTAGCTGGGACTATAGGCGCCCGCCACAATGCCCAGCTATTTTTCTTTTGTTGCAGTTGTCATGGTTGTTTGGTAGGCCCGGGCTGGGTTTGAACCCACCAGCCCCAGTGTACGTGGCCAGCGCTCTACCCACTGAGCTACAGGCACTGCCCTAATGTATGTATTTAAACAAAATAAAATCTTTGGGTGCACTGGAGAATTTTAGTTACTGATCATAAATTTAATAAACACCATGAAGGTGGTTCTGTGGTGCACAGATAGCATAGTAGACTACTAATAAACACCTAGGTAACGATAACAGTTATAGTTACCATTTCTTGACCGTATGTTTATTTGGAAACTTTACACGCATTAGCTCATTTAATACCTACAACAGCCTCATGAAATAGAAATTCTTACCCCCTTTCCACTAATGAGGAAATAGAAGCCTCAAGACATAATATGACTTTCTCCAGGTCATACAGAGCAAAGGAGCTGGGGTGGAAATACTAAGTTTATTCAAGAAAGAGCAAGTTATTTCTCGCCCCAAATTGCTCCAACCTCGTGCACATGTTCTCCCTCTAAGCATAACCATTTTTCTCCCAGTTACAGTTCATCCTTCTGGTCAAAAAGGACTTCTTCATTTTTACTCAGAAATGCTCCGTCAGCATCATCTTCCTGCAGCTGCCTGTCGCTTCCTGATTCCTCAGCAGGATCCTCTTCACTTCCCTCTTCTTCAAGTCCCCAGATGTCATCTTTCTCTTCCTCCTCCTTGTCCTTTTTCTTCTTGGCCTCTACTTCCTGCTTTCTTTTTTCAATTTCTTCATACAGTTCTCTCCATTGCTTCTCTGGGTCCTGTTTAGAATGCGAAATTTCAAAGTAATTTACAGATGGCATAAACAAAGTCAACCCACTTTAGAAAGGTCTAGTCTCTTGCCACAGTCTTAAAGATTTCTGGGAAATAATTTATCTTTACACACAAATTTTCAGGATGTGTGGGGTGGATAGAAATGTGTGCGTCTGTAATTTGTTTGTAAATAAAATTGGTTCTGGGGCGGCACCTGTGGCTCAGAGAGTAGGGTGCCAGCCCCGTATACCAAGGGTGGTGGGTTCAAACCCGGCCCCAGCCAAACTGCAACAAAAAATAGCTGGGCATTGTGGCGGGCACCTGTAGTCCCAGCTACTTGGGAGGGGAGGCTGAGGCAGGAGAATCACCTAAGCCCAAGAGCTGGAGATTGCTGTGAGCTGTGACACCACCTCACTCTATCTACTGAGGGTGACAGAGTGAAAGTCTGTCTCTAAAAAAAAAAAAAAATTGGCTCTGATTCAGCAAACATTGGTTGAATACCCACTGCATTGTTAACCGTGGTGCTAGACAATCAGCACACGTATACATGTATTTCTCACAGAACTGTGTGAAATAAGGGTTACTTGAGGAATCTGAGACTTGATCTTCTTTTTACATTTCTTGTTGGTCTCCCAAAATGGAATACAACCTCCATGAGGATAGAAATGTCAGTATTTTATTTCACTGCTATATCCCCAGCATCTACAACAGTGCTTTGAACAGGTACTCAACTAATATTTCTCAAGTGAAAGTATAGCTTATTGGGCGGTGCCTGTGGCTCAGTCGGTAAGGTGCTGGCCCCCTATACCGAGGGTGGTGGGTTCAAACCCTGTCCTGGCCAAACTGCAACCAAAAAAATAGCCAGGCGTTGTGGCGTGCGCCTGTAGTCCCAGCTACTTGGGAGGCTGAGGCAAGAGAATCGCTTAAGCCCAGGAGTTGGAGGTTGCTGTGAGCTGTGTGAGGCCACGGCACTCTACTGAGGGCCATAAAGTGAGACTCTGTCTCTAAAAAAAAAAAAAGAAAGTATAGCTTATTAATAATAGCTACCATGTATTGAATACCTACTATATGCCAAGAACTTGTAAGAGATACTATCATTTGAGTGGCATCTGTGGCTCAGTGGGTGGGGCTCTGGCCCTATATACCAAGGGTGGCGGGTTCAAACCCAGCCCCAGCCAAACTGCAACAAAAAAATAGCTGGGCATTGTGGTGGGTGCCTATAGTCCCAGCTACTTGGGAGGCTGAGGTAAGAGAATTGCCTAAGCCCAAGAGTTGGAGGTTGCTGTGAGCTGTGACACCACGGCACTCTACCGAGGGTGATAAGGTAAGACTCTGTAATAGTGCCTCAACAAAAATTTTAGATGATAAACCCACAATAACACAAGACAAAACCAAGAGTACGAAGTTCAAAAGAGTCTAATAATATCTTCTAATGTTAAAAAAATATATTTTCCCTTGTTCACTACTTCAATTTTTAAAAAAATACTAAGTAACAAATTTCTCTCAAAAATTTTTTCTGGGGCTTGATGCCTGTAGCTCAGTGGGTAGGGCACTGGCCACATACACTGAGGCTGGTGGGTTCAAGCCCGGCCCGGGCCTGTTAAACAACAATGACAACTGCCAACTCAAAAATAGCCAGTGTTGTGGTGGACGCATATGGTCCCAGCTACTCAGGAGGCTGAGGCAAGAGAATCACTTAAGCCCAAGAGTTGGAGGTTGCTGTGAGCTGTGATGCCACGGGACTCTACCAAGGGCAACAAAGTGAAACTCTGTCCCCCCCCCAAAAAATTCTTTTTTTCTGGGCTAGGAGCAGTGGCTCATACCTGTAATCCTAGCACCCTGGGAGGCCAAGGCGGGTGGATCGTCTGAGCTCAGGAGTTCATAGACCAGCCTGAGCTAGAGCAAGACTCCATCTCTAAAAACTAGTTGGGCATTGTGGCAGGTGCCTGTAGTCCCAGATACTCAGGAGGCTGAGGCAACAGGATCTCTGAGCCCAAGAGTTTGAAGTTACTGTGAGCTATAAGGCTACAGCACCCTACTGAGGGTGTCAAAGTAAGACACTATCTCAAAAAAAAATGTTTTTTTCTGGTGCCTGTGTTTTTGCCGGTGCTCTAAGCATAAGTGTAATCTGCCTATTGGGTAATCGAGCACTGGCCAGAAACCTGCTGGAATGGACTTTCCTGAAGAACCAGGAAGTCAAGATGGAGAATGTCACCATCATGCGGCTACTGCCCTAAGTATCACTCCACCCATAACATAGTTCTGTGTGGGCAGAGGAGCTGGTAAACAGCACTATCACCTTCCTCTTTTCTCTAAGTCATCCATCAGAAATGGGCTTTCTTTTTTTTTTTTTTTTTTGTAGAGACAGAGTTTCACTTTATCGCCCTCAGTAGAGTGCCGTGGCGTCACACAGCTCACAGCAACCTCCAACTCCTGGGCCTAGGCGATTCTCCTGCCTCAGCCTCCCGAGTAGCTGGGACTACAGGCACCCGCCACAACGCCCGGCTATTTTTTTGTTGCAATTTGGCCGGGGCCGGGTTTGAACCCACCACCCTCAATATATGGGGCCTGCGCTCTGCTCACTGAGCCACAGGCGCCGCCCCGGGCTCTTTTTTTTTGAGACAGAGTCTCACTCTGTCACCTTGGGTTGAGTGCCATGACATCATCATAGCTCACAGCAACCTCACACTCCTGGACTCAAGCAATCCTCTTAGCCTCAGCCTTCCCGGTAGCTGGGATTACAAGCATCCACCACCATGCCGGATAGTTTTTTCTGTTTTTAGTAGAAAGGGTGGGGTCTCGCTCTTGCTCAGGCTGGTCTCAAACTACTGAACTCAAGGAATCCACCTGCCTCAGCCTCTCAGACTGCTAGAATTACAGGCATGTGTCACCAAGCCGGCCTAGTGGCTCGTTTCTAAACCAAAACACTCACTATAAGCAGGCAGTGTGATAAATGGAGCATAAGTTGTGGGTTCAACTTAAGTCAGTTGTGACTTTGGACATATCCTCTGAATATGAAAAAATAGGGGTAAAAATATCTGTCTTGCTGGGTTATTTTAAGGGCTAACTGGGATAACTTTTGGAAAGTGTTTACAGAGCCACAAGTACAGTGTTGCAGATATCCAAGGAATGGAGGCTCTTTCCCCCACCTCTCAGGGCCACATGACTAGAATGAGCCAATGACTACGTGGCTGATCTTCAGGTATCTGGAATCCAGGATGGGAGAGTATCTTACCTTTCTTATTCCCCAGGTGTCATTTCCAACCTTTTCAGCAAATTCTTCATCATTTGTAAGAAGGACATTGTCGAAGATGCTGCCTGATTTTACCTATTGAAGTGAAAGCAATGCAATTATTAGAACTAGGTACCTAAATGGTAAAGGGCTTAAAAGTCACCTGGGATCCTTGCTAAATGCTGGTTCCCAGGCCACACCCAGAGATTTTAATCAATAATTGCTGTTGGGCACGGAAATACAAAGGTTATTAAGAATACAGGGGGTAGGGCGGTGCCTGTGGCTCAGTGAGCAGGGCGCTGGCCCCATAAACCGAGGGTGGCGGGTTCAAACCCAGCCCCGGCCAAACTGCAACAAAAAAAAAGCCGGGCATTGTGGCGGGCGCCTGTAGTCCCAGCTACTTGGGAGGCTGAGGCAGGAGAATCACCTAAGCCCAGGAGTCGGAGGTTGCTGTGAGCTGTGTGATGCCACGGCACTCTACCGAGGGCAATAAAGTGAAACTCTGTTTCTACAAAAAAAAAAAAAAAAAGAATACAGGGGGTCCTTGGCTCAGTGCCTATAGCTCAGTGGCTAGAGTGCCAGCCACATACAACGGAGCTGGTGGGTTTGAACCCAGCCTGGGCCTGCCAAACAACAATGACAACTACAGACAAAAAAGGTATTGTGGCAGGCGCCTGTAGTCCCAGCTGCTTGGGAGGCTGAGGCAAGAGAATCACTTAAACCCAAGAGTTTGAGGTTGCTGTGAGCTGTGATGCTACAGCACTCTACACAGGGTGATGGCTTGAGACTCTGTCTCAAAAACAAACAAACAAAAAGCAGGGGGTCCAGAATTAGTACAGCATTAAAAAAAATTACTGTCTGCTGAGGCTCTGTGTTCCCCAAGCCTCTGAACTATTTTAGAGGGTTGTGAAGAAACTTTTATCACTCTGCTAGCCTTCAAATTGGTGCCCAATAGCTCCTGTCCCAGCTCAGATAAACAGCACCCACCTCTGATGTTTATATAGAGATGTCTTTGTAAAGGGTCTCCTCTTAATATAATCAGAAACATTAAGAGAACGTAGGAAAAAGAAAGTGTGACAAAAAATGCAAACAGAATTTAGAAATTCTTAATTTAGATCTTTTCAGTTCTCTATTTTCTTTTCCTTTTTGAGACTAAAGTCTCACTCTGTTGCTCAGGCTATAGTGCCCTGGTGCTCAGACTAGCTTGCAGCTACCTTAAACTCCTGGGTTGAAACAATCCTCTTGCCTCAGCCTCCCACATATCTGGGACTACAGGCACCCGCCACAATGCCTGGATAAGTTCTCTATTAGTAGAGATGGGGTCTTGCTCTTGCTCAGGCAGCTCTGAAACTGGTGACCTCAAGTGACCTTCCCACCTTGGCCTCCCAGAGTGTTAGGATTACAGGAGTGAGCCACCATGCCCAGCCCCATTCTCTATTTTCTTAAAATAACATCTCTAGTATTTACAACTGAAGGAAAAGGTCAATTAAGTCTGTATAATATTTCCGGTTGTTTATTTAATGATAAAGGAATAGAAAGAGCACAACTCATGGAGTCAGACCAACCAGCTTAACCACATACTAGCAGTATGACCTTGGGCAAGTTATTCAATCCTTCTGAGCCTATTCCCTCATAAGTAAAGTATGAAAAATAATAACTTCCCAAAAGTAGTGGCATGAGAATTAGAGATAATATATGTACAGCAAACAGTATCTACCAGATAATAATCATTCAGTAAATGGTAATTATTGACTTGGTGCCTGTGGCTCAAGCGGCTAAGGCACCAGCCACATACACCTGAGCTGGGGGGTTCAAATCCAGCTGGGCCCGCCAAACAACGATGATGGCTGCAACCAAAAAAATAGCCGGGCATTGTGGCGGGCTTCTGTAGTCCCAGCTACTTGGAAGGCAGAGGCAGGAGAATCACTTGAGCCCAGGAGTTGGAGGTTGCTGTGAGCAGTGAAGCCACAGTACTCTACCCAGGGTGACAGCTTGAGGCTCAGTCTCAAAATAAAAAAAAAAAGGTAATTATTGGTAGGAGGAGTTGCCTTTCTATTTTTTTTTTTAAGGGGGGGTTCATTCTGTCAGGCTGCAGCCTCAAACTCCTGGGCTCAAGTGATCCTGCTGCCTCAGCCTCTTGACTAGATGCACACCACCACACCCAGGTAATTTTTCTAATTTTCTTTCTTTTTTTTTGAGACAGAGCCTCAAGCTGTCGCCCTGGGTAGAGTGCCATGACATCATAGCTCATAGCAATCTCCAACTCCTGGGCTTAAGTGATTCTCCTGTCTCTGCCTCCCAAGTAGCTGGGACTACAGGCGCCTGCCACAACGTCTGGCTATTTTTTGGTTGCAGCTGTCATTGTTTTCGGCAGGCCGGGGCTGGATTTGAACCCGCCAGCTCAGGTGTATATGGCTGGCGCCTTAGCCACTTGAGCCACAGGCGCTGAGCCTCTAATTTTCTTTTTTTTTTTTATAGAGATGGGGTCTTGTATGTTCCCTAGGCTGGTTTTGAACTCCTGGCCTTAAGTGATCCTCCTACCATGCCTCCCCAAATTTTGGGAATACAGGCATAAGCCACCATGCCTGGCTGGTAATAGTTACTATCATCACTTTTCAGTATCTGGATGTTTCCAAAAGGGCAAAAGGAGAGTTATTCTGCATGTTTTTACTTTAGCAGTACGTTAAATAACTCACCAAATCAGTTTTGTGGAAACAGCTGTGTGACCAAGGGACCATTTCCAACATAGGTCACTCCATCAAGCTTTGTAAAACCTCAACTTTTTCAAGGTCAAAAGAGTTCTTGCCTTTTTTTGTTTTTGGTAAGAAAGACTTTTATTTGGCTCATGTCACCCTACCAATCCTACTACCAGCTGGAAAACAAATGAAAAAACAGCCACTTTGATTAGAGGTTATTATTTTGCTCTGAGTAATTTTTTTTTTTTTTTGTAGAGACACAGTCTCACTGTACCGCCCTCGGTAGAGTGCCGTGGCTTCACACGGCTCACAGCAACCTCTAACTCTTGGGCTTAGAGCGATTCTCTTGCCTCAGCCTCCCAAGCAGCTGGGACTACAGGCGCCCACCACAACATCCGGCTATTTTTGTTGTTGTTGTTGTTGCAGTTTGGCCGGGGCTGGGTTTGAACCTGCCACCCTCGGCATATGGGGCCGGCGCCCTACTCACTGAGCCACAGGCGCCGCCCTGCTCTGAGTAATTTTTTAAATTTTGTTTTTAAAATTCCTTGTGGCTGGGTATGGTGGATCATGCCTGAAATCCTAGGACTTTGGGAAGCTGAGGCAGGAGGATCACTTGAAATCAAGAGTTCCTGACTAGCCTGAGCAACTGTGAGACCCCATTTCTACAAAAAAAATTTTTTTTAAATTAGCCAGATGTGATGGCGAACACATGAAATTCCAGCTACTTGGGAGGCTGAGGCAGGAGGATCACTTGAGCCCAGGAGTTGGAGGCTGCAGTGAGCTGTGATGACACAACTGCACTCTAGCCCAGGCAGCAGAGCAAGATTCAAAAAAATAATAATAATAAATAAAATAAAATTCCTTATGAAACTTTAAGATATTTCCTCACCTTTGGGATTTTTTCCTTTCCTTAGAGCTATTAGCAGTCTTACGTAGAAAACTTGACCATTTGGGCGGCGCCTGTGGCTCAACGGGTAGGGAGCCGGTCCCATATGCCGGAGGTGGCGGGTTCAAGCCCAGCCCCGGCCAAAAATAAAAAAAAATAAAAAAAAAAAAAAATAAGAAAAAAAAAAAGAAAACTTAACCATTTGTTGGTGTCCCATTTTTCCTACTTCCAGGAGAAATGTTCCTGATTTCTTCAGTGTCTCTTGGCCCCCAATCCCCCTTACACAAAACTCAAGAGTTGTGATGGTGCCGACTCTGCTTCCTAACTGGTGACCATGGTCCCCTCATATTCTCCATGTGCTTACAAGTTTTCATGGCAAAATGTATGAAAATACACTTTCAGCTCAGTGCCCATAGCACAGTGGTTACAGCACCAGCCACATACACCAAAGTTGGTGGGTTCGAACCCAGCCCGGACCTGCTAAACAACAATGACAACTGCAACAAAAAATAGCCAGGTGTTGTGACAGGTGCCTGTAGTCCCAGCTACTGGGGAGGCTGAGGCAAGAGAATCACTTGAGCCCAAGAGTTTGAGGTTGCTGTGAGCTGAGATGCCATGGTACTCTACCAAGGGTGACAGTGAGACTCTGTCTCAAAAAAATGAAAAGAAAAGAAAATACACTTTCCTGTATTCTTCATACAATTTTCAGGAGAATTGAACACATGAAAAAGAGCTTTTTGGACTGTAAAGCCTAAAGGCCTAAAGAATTTTTATTTCCATTTTTTTGTTTATTTGGGGGGGGTGTTGAGACAGAGTCTCACTTTGTCACCCTAGGTAGAGTGCTGTGGTGTTATAGCTCACAGCAACCTCAAACTCCTGGGCTTAAGCAATCTTCTTGCCTCAGCCTCCCAAGTAGCTGAGACTACAGGCATCCATCACAACACTCAGCTAGTTTTGCTATTTTTAGTAGAGACAGGCCTTGCTCTTCCTCAGGCTGGTCTCAAACTCTTGCGCCCAAGCCATCCATCTGCCTTAGCCTCCAAAGTGCTAGTATTACATGTACAAGCCACCACACCTGGCCCTGAGGAATTTTTAAAAAGTTAATTCACTGAAAGTTACCTGATTTCCTGTGCTATCCCACTTGGATCATAAAATGGAAAGAGTATAGGTTTGGGCGCTTATTACCTATGGGACTTTGACAAGTCAAGTCACCTCTCTGAGCTTTCACTTTTCTCATTAGTAAAATGGAAATGGTAAGTCCTAGCCTCCAGGGCTCACAGCCTGAAGCACAGATCAAACTCTGCAAGGGATGTCAATGCACTTTGCATTTCAGCTAGGCTATACTCATTGCAGTCTGTGTTACTATTCCTTCCAAGACCCTAAGGACTTCCAAAGATAAGAGCAGAATTTTCTTTTTTTTCTTTTTCTTTTTCTTTTTTTTTTTTTTTGTAGAGACAGAGTCTCACTTTATAGCCCTTGGTATAGTGCCGTGGCATCACACAGCTCACAGCAACCTCCAACTCCTGGGCTTAAGCGATTCTCTTGCCTCAGCCTCCCGAGTAGCTGGGACTACAGGCGCCCGCCACAACGCCTATTTCTTGGTTGCAGTTCAGCCGGGGCCGGGTTTGAACCCGCCACCCTCGGTATATGGGGCCGGCGCCTTACCGACTGAGCCACAGGCGCCGCCCAAGAGCAGAATTTTCTTTGTTCTCTGCTATCTCCTCGCTCGGTCCTGATTAAAAATGCAATCACTTCCGCCTAGGGAAAAAGGGTGAAGGGATTATGTTTGGAGGTATCAGAACAGGGAATAGAGAAGTCGGGAACTAGCCAGTTAACTGGCTCACTATCCTGGGATCCAGGAGGGATAGGGAGGGCAACTTGGCTCCCAGAGCATTTGAAGGCTGGGAACCGAGAGGCAGGTGAGGGCATTCCCACCCCTCTCCTTGCTGAAAGTCATTTGGCTTTACCATCCTGTGGTAAACTGGATGTTATAGGTTGTATGAGTGGGGTGCCTAGAGTAGGAACTGTGAGTGTCAAACCCAGTCAGAAGTTTAGAAGGAAAGGATGCCTGCAAGGGTGATAGCAGAGTCATGTAAAATCTCTCTCTCTCTCTCTCTCTCTCTCACTCACACACACACACACACACACACATACACACACACACACACACAAGATATGTAATCTCTTGGGCTTCATCCTAGACCTGCTGGATCAGAAGCCGTCCTCCCGCATGGAGTAAATTCTTCAAATAAAGAGATTTGTCTGTTTAAAGTGAAGCAATTAGTGCCAGATTAATTTTTAATTTTGTAGATAAACAAAGATAGTTTAAAATTTTTTCAGAGGGCGAAAAAACATTTTAAGGAAACAACCAGATTAATATGGTCACACATGTTTACAAGATGTAGACATTTCCTGTTATGTATTAAAAAGGGACAACTGGGGAAAAAAGATAACAATGCAGACTTGCACAAATTGTATCCACGGGCTTCAAACAAGAGAGGAAGGAAAGGAGGATATAATGTGTCCCTTCCTGCCTCCCTTCCTTCCTTTTCTCCTAAACCCCCACAGCCCATCTGTCTCTCTCTCTCTCACACACACACACACACACACACAAAAAAAAAAACCCTGGTAATTTACATACATGACCTCCTTGTACTCTTCTTCTTTTTTTTTTTTTGAGACAGAGTCTGACTATGTCGCCCTAGAGAGAGTGCTGTGCCGTCACAGCTCACAGCAACCTCAAATTCTTAAGGGATTCTCTTGCCTCAGCCTTCCAAGTAGCTAGGACTACAGGTGCCCACCACAACACCCATCTGTTTTTTGGTTCTAGTTCTCGTTGTTTGGCAGGCCCGGGCTGGATTCGAACCCGCCAGGTCCTGTGTATGTGGCTGGCAACCTAGCTGCTGAGCTACAGGCATCAAGCCAATTAACCTCATTTTAAAAATGAGCAGTTTGGCCCAGCGCAGTGGCTCATGCCGGTAATCCCAGCACTTTGGAGGGACCAGCCTGAGCCAGAGTGAGACCTCCATCTCTAAAAAATAGCAGGGTATTGTGATGGGTGCCTGTAGTCCTCGCTACTCGGAGTTTGAGGCAAGAGAACTGCTTGAGCCCAAGAGTTAGAGGTTGCTGTGAGCTGTGATGACATAGCACTCTTACCAAAGGTGACAAAATGAGACTCTGTCTCAAAAAAAAAATAAAAGGGCTCGGCGCCTGTAGCTCAAGTGGCCAAGGCGCCAGCCACATACACCAGAGCTGGCGGGTTCAAATCCAGCCCAGGCCTGCCAAACAACGACAACTACAACCAAAAAATAGCTGGGCGTTGTGGTGGGCGCCTGTAATCCCAGCTAATTGGGAGGCTGAGGCAAGAGAATCGCTTAAGCCAGGAGTTGGAGGTTGCTGTGACCTGTGATGCCACAGCACTCTACCCAGGGTGATAGCTTGAGGCTCTGTCTCAAAAAAATAAAAATTAAAAAAAAAGAAAATAAAGATGAGCAGTTTGAAACTTAGAAAGATCAAGACCTATTTATGTCTTGTGATTTCCAGCCAGAGACTCTTTCCACTTGGTGAAAACCAGAGGGACTGTTGATTAGTGCCTCTCAGTCCAGATAGATTTACCTGCCAAAGTTCCAGGCCAAGAACACTGATATTATAATAGCGACAAATGGTGGGATCAGGTTTATATTCAGGGTTGTCTATTTCTGGATGAATCCACTTCCCCTGGTAATTGGGATTGTCAATGATCCGAGGTTTCCACTGTCCCTAAGCAAAGAACCAAAGAGTGAACATACTGTTAGTATTCCTTCATTCTTCTGATCTCATGCAATCAGACAGGTCAAGCAATTTACAAAGGCACTTACATATTAGAGATAAACATTCGGAGCAGGTTTCCTGGGGCTTCCTTTCCCTTCCTTTGAGTTAATTAATACACAAGGCTCTTCCAAGTTCTCCTTTCTACCCAGAGGAAACCAAATAAGGTGTCAGGGACCTATTTTGAGCCTGGAGCCATCTCTGCACAAGCTCATTCATGAAGCTAAGAAAATGTAGCTTCTCAAAGAACATCATCTGAGTATCCCCCACTTGGGGCTGCTGTCTTGCTAGGGTGTAGCATAGGAAATTGGCCAAATAACATCATGCTTGCTTCAGTCAGTTTTCTTTCTGAATCATTTGACAGCTGATTCCTTTAGTTCTTGCTTCTGATATGATGTCTAGAGTTAGCCCTTAAGAAGAAGTGGCTCAGGGCCAGGTGCAGTGGCTCATGCCTTTAATCCTAGCTCTCTGGGAGGTCGAGCAGGTAGATTTGCCTGAGCTCATGAGTTCAAGACCAGCCTGAGCAAGAGTGAGACCCTGTCTCTAAAAAACAGCTGGGCGTTGTGGTGGGCACCTATAGACCCAGCTACTTGGGAGACGGAGGCAAGAGAATCACTTATGCCCAAGGGTTTGAGGTTGCTGTGAAGTATGACGCCACAGCACTCTACAAAGAGTGACAGTGAAACTCTGTCTCAAAAAAAAAAAAACGAAGTGGCTTCATCCTCTGCTGCCTTTGGCACTTTCCCTTTTTAGCTTCTAAAACTTCCAGTTCCTGACCCCAGACTCATTTCCTATTTGCACCATGTTCCCGTGACTGGCGTCTCCACCAACCTAGACAAACTGTCTGCCCAGGGCTTCCTGGACCTCTACCCCTCAGCACTGGCCTTTACCCTGAGAGCAGGCCTGAGACAAGGCCACAGTCTTATTTGGGGGTGGAGGAGAGGAAAGATCTTCACAGGATCTCAGAGTTTCTGTTTTGTAAATTAGGCTTTACATCTCTTCTTTCTCATTTCTCACACCCGTTGTGAAGAGAGAGCCCTACTCACCTTATACTTTGGGTTTGGTATCAGAGGCCTTTCCCACTCCCCATCCATAGCCTCATCCCAGTCCTCCGGCTTCTTGGCCTCTGGGTGTGGGATGTACTCAAAGTCCTCCCAGTCCTAAAATGAAATGTTCTTGCATGAGGATAGATGTGTGGACTGGGATGAAACTGGGCTCTAGAGCACAGTCAGACTAGAGCTGGCTCCTTACCCCTGCTACCCCTCCTGCTCAGCTCAGAACCCTGCACACACAGCCCAAAAGAAAAAAATGCTTTAAAGCAACTACAACCCCTCCTCTGGGTTCACTATCCCTCTGAACTTGAGTACTTTAAACTCAAATAAGATGAAAATTTCCCGTCTCTGCCTTATCCTTCCTGCAATCTTGTGCCAGTACTGTCATAAGACTTAGGTCTTCGACCCTAGGTCCCTCTGGAAGGCTTCTTGATAACCTGCTTTGCATCCCAGGATGTTCCCAGACATGCACCCCTGTACTCTATTTTTTTTTATTCAAATTAATATGAGGGTACAATTTTTAGATTTTGTTCTCTCTTCCAGGGCAAAGTTCCATTTGTAGAAGAGCCCGCACCCAGAGGGCGTGTTCTGTACCCTCCCAATGTGCACATTAGGTGAGATCCTGCCTCCCTCCTGGCCTCCCTCCCCCTGCCCTATGTCCTCCCCCATCCCTCCTCCCGCTTCCCTCTACCCAGGAACTGGACTATATTAGTGTCTTATTGTTCTTATGAACATGTAATTGTTTATATATTGATTTCATATTAGTATGGAGTACTTTGATTATTTATTTTTCTATTCTTGTGATATTTTACTAAGAACTCTTGTACTCTAGATCCCTCCTACTTCCCCAGGCAGAGCTCTGTAAGTAGTCACAACCAACCTATCCCAACTTGTGGACCCTCCAAGGCTTTGCTCTGTCAACCTGGAAGTTCACCTTGGTTCTGACCATTTGACTAGGCTAACTTAAGGTTTCCAGGCCTAGCCCAGCAAATTCACAGTCATTCAACACAGTTGGGATTGGGAAAGTTTCCAAGTTCCTCATCTATCCCAGTTGTTTTATGTTCCTAAAAGACAGTCAGATCCTTTCCTGGGGACTGTCGTCCAGATAGAGCCCTGCCCATCCAGTCCATTTCCATCCTCCCCTGGTCCACTCAGTAGGAGGCACGGAGGCCTGAAGCCTAGACCCTCCCCCATGCCACCCCATACCCCTGGCCTTGAGCCAACCCTGACTATATCAGGTGGGTGGTCCTCACCAGGAGGGTAGGTCTGTGGTTAGTTCTGCTGGGCCTGGCAGGAACTTAGACACTTTGCCTGATCATCTGCTTTATTCCCTGATTAACCCTGGGATTGGAGTCTTTTGCTGGATCTCCGTAGATGTGTCTAGGCCACTGCCCACTTCTCACAGGCCTCTCTTTAGGGACTGGACTCCAGTTGCTGAGTCCCATGCTGCCCATTGCCTGGCCTGAACCGTCTCCTCTTCATGAAGCTGATCCTGCTCTCACCTGTGGAGTAGTGAGCAGGTAAGACCCTCCATGACCTGAATCCAACAGACTTTTCTGACCTTATTTCCTACCATCCCCTGCCTTGAATCTTATGCTTCCAAAATACTGAAGCACTGCTTTCGGTTCTTTATACAACAATGTTATCTGCCACCTAACCTTATGCCTTTGCTCCTGCTGTTTCCTGGGGCTGCAATATCTTCCTTCCAACCCTATTTCCATTTCGTTTGCTCTGATGAATCTATTACTTGAAATTCAGTATATTATTAACATATAAAGGCCATATATTAAGGACTTCCTCTATACCAGCCACCATATTCTGTATTTTTTTAAGAGACAGAGTCTGTCTCAAGGGCTGGAGTCCAGCGGTGTGGTCATAGCGCACTGAAACCTCCAAGTCCTTGGTTCAAGTGATTCTCCTGCCTCTGTCTCCTGAGTAGCTGGGATTACAGGTGTACAGCACCAAGCCTGGCTAATTTTTAAATTGTTGTAGAGGCAGGGTCTTGCTATGTTTCCCAGGCTGGTCTCAAATTCTTGGCCTCCAGCAACCCTCCTGCCTTGGCCTTCCAAAGCACTGGGATTACAGTTGTGGGCTGCCCACCTGTGATCCCATACTGTCTATTGTTTTTTTAGCTCATTCAATTTTCACAAGGGCCAGGCACAGTGGCTCACACCTGTAATCCTAAGTGTTTTGGGAGGCTGAGGTGGGTGGGTCACCTGAGCTCATGAGTTTGAAGACTGAGTTAGAGGGAGACCCTGTCTCTAAAAACAGCTGGGCATTGTGGCAGGTACCTGTTGTCTCAGCTATTTGGAAGGCTGAGGATCACTCGAGCCGGCTCTCAGAGCCTTTGGCTTCCCTGGCTCTCAGCACTGATCTTTGTTTTCTTGCCTGCCTGTCACACTAGACTCTGAGGCTATACAGGCCAAAGATTGTCTTATTCATCACTTTACCCAGTACAGCTTTCTAGAATTACAATGAACCAATGAATATACTCCATATTCCCTATATTGTTAACTTTGGATACAGAGAGGTGTTAAGTTCAAATCTTGGTTCTCACACGTGTGTGCTTGGGCAAATTATTTCATTTTCTAAGCATCAGTTTCCTTATCCACAAAAGACGGATCATAACACACTGCTGACAGAGGCTGTCAGAAGGATCAGCAGATCCTCAACAAAGGTAAGTAGCTGCCTTCTTCCCTCCACACCTCTTTGGATGCCAGTATTTTGCTGGATGCCTCCTTGAGAGATTGATGGCCCCAGCCTCTGCTCTATCATCCCGGCCTCCTCCTATCTCCACCGCTGAGATCCCACCTGCTTCCCAGCCAAACAACTCTGACCTCAGGTTTCTTATCATCAGGATCCTCTATTTGCAGATGTTCATCCCATTTCCTTGGTTTCCGGGCATAAGGGTCTTTTATTTTCCTAGGAGGCAAGAAGTCCCAGTCTTCCTCCAGACCACCAGCTGCCACTTTCTTGTTGTCAATTTTGACCTCATAGGTAGCATTGGGGCGAATGATCAGAGTGTACAGGTGAGTGTCTTTATTGATCTATAAAGGCGAGGGAGAGGGATATTTTAGTTTCATATAGAACATCTGCAGATCTCAAGCTATTAAATGTACCAGACCCTTAGTTCCCTGCATGCCACACACACATGTTCACAGACACACTCTACCACATCCCTTGGCCTATTTCTCTGGGTCTTATTCTCCTCCACATACACGTCTGGTCTCCCCTTGTTTTCATCCCTCTCTCTGCCACAGTTCTGATCATTCTCTAATCTTGCCTGGTTTGCTGTCTCACTGGACTGTGAGATTCTCAATGGCAGGGCTCATCTATAATTTATCTGTTGTGCTTCCAGATCCCAGCATGAGGCCTGCCCCAGAAGAGGACCTCAGGGAGCCTCTGCACGTACAGCCTCTGTACAGTCCTTGGGCCCTGGGCCTGAACACAAATTCTACAGTGACATCCCTGTTCCCCTGTATTACAACTGTGTCATACCTCTTGCAGTGCTATTCTTTCTCAAGTTACCCTGACTTTTTTCCTGTGATCACCTCTTCTAAGAATTCAGTTCCTTGGCAGGGTGAAGTTGCTCACACCTATAATCCTAGCACTTGGGGAGGCCGAGGCTAGTGGATCCCTTAAGCTCAGGAGTTCAAGACCAGCCTGAGCAAGAGTGAGATCCCTCCCCTGATATATACCAAAAATAGAAAAACGAGCTACACATTGTGGCAGGCACCTGTAGTCCCTGCTACTCAAGAGGCTGAGGCAGGAGGATCACCTGAGCTCAGGAGTTTGAGGTTGCTATGAATTAAGCGGACACCACAGCATTCTAGCCTGGGCAACAGAGTACAACTCCATCTCCACCCCACCCCCCCAAACACAAAATTAAGTTCCTCCTAAAAATTGTTACACCCCCTCACAAGACAAAGTCATGCTCACTTTTCAAAACTCAGCCTAGGGGAAGATTTTTTTTTTTTTGAGACAGAGTCTCAAGCTGTCACCCTCAGTAGAGTGCTGTGGCATCACAGCTCACAGCAACCTCAAACTCTTGGGCTCAAGCTATCCTCTTGCCTCAGCCTTCCAAGTACCTGGGACTACAGGCACCCGCTACAATGCCTGGCTATTTTTGTTGTTGTTGTTGCAGTTGTCATTGTTTTGGCTGGCCCGGGCAGGTTCGAACCTGCCAGCCTTGGTGTATGTGGACGGTACCCTACCCACTGAACTATAGGCACCGCCGGGAAGGCTTCTCTTAGAAGCATTTCCTAAACCTCCAGGTTGGGTAGAAGGTACCCCATTATGCTACATATCATTCTCCTTTTCTTTTCTCTCTCTCTCTTTTTTTTTTTTTGAGACAGAGTCTCACTCTGTGCCCTGGGTAGAGAACCGTGGTGTCATAGCTCTCAGCAACCTCAGACTCTTGTCTGAGCCTCAGGAGTAGTTAGGACTACAGGCGCCTGCCACAACACCCAACTGTTTTTAGAGATAGAGTCTTACTCTTGCTCAGGCTGGTCTTGAACTCCTGAGCTCAAGCATTCTACCTGCCTCAGCCTCCTGGTGTGCTGGGATTATAGGTGTGAGCACTGTGCCTGGCCTCAGTATCATTCTCCTTTGCTTGATTCTGGCCTTCACTTACTACAAGGTCAGAGGCTCTGTCTGGGGCCATGACAGGGATCCTGTCAAGACCCACGCTGTCCTCATCCCAAGGCCCAGCACACAGTCAGCATTCAGCGAATGGCCTATTTAGTAGTTGATGAAATCTACCTACTATCCTCTAGCCAACCTAGGTCTCTAACTCAATGTTACTGAGATAAAGTGACCCCCCATTTCAAAGTTCAGCACTCCCTACCTTCCCCGTCCTCTCCAACATCTAGCAGTGGGGAACAACCATACCAAGCATTCATCATTCCAAGAGAACCTTAAATGACTTCTAGGCGTTTGGATGAGCTGCTCCACTGTAAAGTCCTGCAATTTACAATACTTTTCTAGGTCTATTTTCTAATCTGTAAATTGGGGATGATAGTATTTGATTTATAAAGGTTTTTGTAAGGATTAAATGAGATAACATATATAAAATGCTTATCCTTCCCCCTAGGAAACAGACAGCCCACACACATACCTTGCACTTGATGGTCTTGTTATTCTCATAGTATTTCCCTTGGTAATGAAGGATGACCTGTACTTTGTTGTTCCCAAAGCCACAGATGTCGGGGCCTGGAAATTAAACTCCAAAGCATGATTTCACAGCACTTTAAGGCAGTTTGCCTTGTCTGAGGCCAAGATCCAAGACAGATTCAGCCTGTGTGTTAATCAGAGCCATAGCAGGAAAAAGATGGCACAGTCAAATTTGGGATTATTTGAGAAAGATTTAATAAAAGGACTATTTACAAAGGTGGGGACAGACTTATCTTGAGAAAAGATAAGGTACAGTGCTATCTTCAGGGCCAGCAGCAGAGCCCACCCCGCCTTAGATTCCTTTAATTTTTGCTGGAAGGGGCAAGAAGCAGTGGTTCCCAGAGCCGGGAGAAAGAGTCCTGTGGAGAGGACAGCTGACTTTCAGTTGAGAGACACAACTCTTTTCTCTCCCCTGATCTCCTGCTGGGGCTGCCATTGACCAGACCCAACCAGAAGCCCTTCCTATGTATGCCAACCATTTTATAACATGTCACTTAATTCTCACAAGTAGGTGTCACTGTCCCCACTTTAAGCTGGTAAAATCGTGGCTCAGAAAAGTTAAGCAGCTTGTCCAAGGTCAAACAGCTAATGAGTAGCGTTGCAAGGATTCCTACCCAAGCCTATTTACAGACAGAGCCTGAGGCCTTTTATGCTTCATGAAAACTCTAGAGGGAACTCTAGAGTTGATCAGTGTCTTTGAGTCAGAAAGCTTTACTTACCAGAGATCCAGGAATAGACCTTGACCTAATTTTCCACCTCACCTCCCATGGTATTGGTCTCTGATTAAGCAACACAGGCTCAAACACACCCACCCACACAGACATGTGTAGGTGCACGTGCAGTATGCCCCAGCCACCCGAGTCTCACCATTGGAATGTCATAACTCCCTTGCCTTCATCACACTCGCTTCATCTCCTTCTCTACTATACAAATCTAGCTCATTCTTCAAACAACAGTTAATACCTCCTCCGATTTGGTGTGTGTCACACTTTATGGGGGCAAGACATGATTGCAAGAGGGACTTTACCGAACAATTGCAATCAGTGTAACCTGGCTTATTGTACCCTCAATGAATCCCCAACAATAAAAAAAAAAAAAAATACCTCCTCCGAAAAGCTCCCAGTTGGATTGTATCATGCCATCTTCTGAGATCTCATAGCGAGACAAAAAGTAACACAGGGAAGCAGAGGCAGCTGGGACTAGAGGAGCAGGTGGCCCTGAGCAGTCCACATAACAGAGGGCAAGAGCACAGGTGCCTGAACCACATCCAGGCATTCTACGAGAGTCATAAATAACTGCGGAGGCTTGTGACCAGTCCTTTGTAGAAGTTCTGTGACGTACAGTAGATTCAGTCTTAACTTAATATCTAGAGACCTGGTGCCAGAAGTTAGGACATAAAAGAACAATAGGAACATAGGTTCCAGTCCCTTACACACAAAGAAGATAGATAAGCTTACACAACATATGTAATGCTCTTAACAGTTAGTTTTCTTTGGCAACCCACTCGGACCCCTCTGTGAACCCTGCACCAGAGGCTTTGCTGCTCTCCCCTTTTCTTCTCCCTTTCAATAAAGGAATTTCCCCCACCTGTCCTTAAATTTTCTCTTAATTAATTTTTACTTCCTTTGCCTTCTCGCTCAGGTCCAACCTGGTTCAACAATTTCAGTAACAATAGCACCTCACCAATACCATTTAATTTAATTTAATTTTTTGAGACAGAGCCTCAAGCTGTCGCCCTGGGTAGAGTGCCGTAACGTTACAGCTCACAGCAACCTCAAACTCTTGGGCTTAAGGGATTCTCTTGCCTCGGCCTCCTAAGTAGCTAAGACTACAGGCGCCTGCCACAAACCCGATTATTTTTTCGTTGTAGTTGTCATTGTTGTTTGGCAGGCCCAGGCTGGATTCAAACCCACCAGCTCTGGTGTGTGTGGGTGGAGCCTTAGCCACTTGAGCCACAGACACTGAGCCACCAATACCATTTTAAAAGTATGTCTTTCATGTTGTGAACATACAGTAGTTAAAAAAAAAAAAAAAAGAACGGTAGTGCCTGTGGCTCAAAGGAGTAGGGAGCCGGCCCCATATGCCAGAGGTGGCGGGTTCAAACTCAGCCCCAGCCAAAAATTGCAGGAAATAAAAAAAAGAATAGTGTGTTTGGGTACAGTGGCTCACCCCTGTAATCCTAGCACTCTGGGAGGCTGAGGTGGGGTGATCACCTGAGCTCAGGAGTTTGACACCAGCCTGATCAATAGTGAGACCCTGCCTTCCCTGTCTCTACTAAAAAATAAATAATAAATAAATCTAGCTGGGCATAGTAGTAGGTGCCTGTAGTCCCAGCTACTTAGGAGGCTGAGGCAAGAGGATCACTGGAACCCAAGAGTTTGAGGTTGCTGTGAGCTATGATGACTCCACGGCACTCTACCCAGAGTGACAGAGTGAGACTCTGTCTCCCAAAAAAAAGAGAGAGGCTCGGCTCTCATAGCTCAGTTGTTAGGGCACTGGCCACATACACCAAGGGTAGCGGGTTTGAACCCAGCCTGGGCCTGCTAAACAATAATGACAAATACAACAAAAAAATAGCCAGGTGTTATGGCGGGTGCCTGTAATCCCAGCTACTTGGGAGGCTGAGGCAAGAGAATCGCTTAAGCCCATGAGTTTGAGATTGCTATGATGTGATGCCACAGCACTCTACTGAGGATGGCATAGTGAGACCCTTTCTAAAAAAAAAAAGAAGAGAGAGAAGAACGTCTTTCATTATGACTTAAATATATATACGCCTGAAGGTAGAAGCATGGAGTAGAAGCAGCACTGGCTTCAGAGTCAGACAGACTTAGGTTCAAATCCTGGCTTTCCACTTGCTCACCTTGGGCAAATTTCCTGCCTCCATTTCCTCATCTGCAAAATGGAGATGTTACCAACCCAATCTTGCTGGGTTGTTTGAATATCAAATAAATAATATTCGCATGAAAGAGAAAACATCATTTAAAAGATGATTCACAATGTCCCTACCACTACTACTACCACATTATAAACTCTCTGTGAGAAGGGTAGGTTCTGAAGAAAACAAAAGGATGGGCAAAAGACCCCACATTTTAGACACTCAGAGTGCTCTATTGCTCTACATATGAAAGAGATTGAAAGATAAGAGAAAAAAGAAGGGCGGGAGAGGATGCAGACCGAAAAAAGGCAAAGACGATATAAAGAGGAAGATTTTGGTAAGGGTTCGAAGAGAGAGTTCTGATGCTCCCAGAGAAAAGAAAGAATTTAAGGAAATTTTGCTGTATGATGTAGAGGGCAATCTTCCCTCTGCTTTGGTACAGAAACATTCAGTAAAATCGACATTATTCATCCATGCTTTGGGAGCTGGATTATTTGTTGTCGTTTGATGGTTCTATTCATTTATTTTTTATTTCAGATTAATAGCAGGGTACAAATGATTAGATTACAATGTTTGCATGGATTAGGTAAGGTCCCTGTTGTAGTTGTGTGCCACCCGCAGGAAGTGTGCCATGTACCCTTACATTGTGCCCATTAGGTAGGAGCACACCCGTCCCCCTCCCTCCTCCCCTCTCCTTGCCCCTCCCCCTTTTCCCTTCTTCCCTCATCTTGCATTAAACTGAATTTTTCTCTTGTGGGGGAGTGTATTAGTTTGTCTCCTGGCTTCATATTAGTATTCAATACCCTGGATATTGTCTGTTGGTTTTATAATAGCCACAACATTGAAAATGAATTAAAAGTTGAAACTAAGTAAGAGCTATGCTGCCCCAGGAGACCTAGTTAAATACTTAGGTCACAGATGCAACGCCCTGAATACATTAAGATGCTTAATAAAGGTCATTTCCCTGACCTCCTGGGCCTTTCTCTCACTGAGGCAGTGTACAGCGCCTTCTTTCTTTCTTTTTTTTTTTGAGACAGTCTCACTATGTCACCCTCCATAGAATGCTGTGGCATCACAGCTCACAGCAACCTCAAACTCTTGGGCTTAAGCAATTCTCCTGCCTCAGCGTCCCAGGTAGCTGGGACTACAGGCACCTGCCACCATGCCTGGCTATTTTTTGTTGCAGTTGTCATTGTCTTTTAGCTGGCTTGGGCCGGGTTTGAACCCGGCTCCCTTGATGTATGTGGCTGGCACTATAACCACTGTGCTACGGCCACCAAGCCAAATTAAAACAACTTTCAAATATAGAATTGAGAGTTACATTTTGATTCTCATTTTCTTTCTTTCTTTTTTTTTTGAGACAGTCTCAAGCTATTGCCCTGGGTAGAGTGCCATGGTGGGTATCATAGCTCACAGCAACATCCAACTCTTGGGCTTAAGCGATTCTCTTGCTTCAGCCTCCCAAGCAGCTGGGACTACAGACACCTGCCACAAAGCTTGGCTATGTTTTTGTTGTCATTGTTGTTTAGCAGGCCTGGGCCAGGTTTGAACCCACCAGCCCCGGTGTATGTGGCCGGGGCCCTAAGCACTGAGCTACGGGCACCAAGCCTACAGTGCCTTTTGTAGTGAGACCGTCTACGCAGTTCTGACCTGCCTCTCCTTTTGTGAGAACTTGGCCTGCCTCTACTGTAGACTTGTTAATACTGTCTCATGTGCCTCTCCAACTCTTTGGTCTGTTTTTATTAACATCTAAGTTTTTTTCAGGTCTTCAAAGAGTCCTACTGCATGGAGCTATCATAGTGGAAACTTTTTGTTCCAAGTCAATCTGAACATCTTCAACAACTATGGTGGCTCTCTCTTATCAGGACCTTGGGGGGTTGACAGCCTCTGCTGTCAGCTTACCAAACATGATGTAATACTCGGATTCCGAATGCATATCCTCCTGGTTCAGGGTGGCAGGAAAGAGTTTCACATACCCGCCACCACAATCAATGCCTTGCTCGTGTTTTACTGAAAACTGAACCACCAAGGTCTCATTTTCATTGCTGAATGGCTCAAACCTTGTTGAGAGGGCGTAAAACTTGGCATCTTCACTGGTCTGGAGACCTGGGAGCAGAAAGCATAGAGTCTTCAGGCTTACATACCCACAAAGCAATTCGAGAGACCCAGTATTCCAGGTGCTATTCTGAAAGCTAGGAGGATATCATAGAAAAATCCTGCAACATGGGTATTATCCTCACTTCACAAATAGGAGGCGGAGTCATGAAGAGATGAAGTGACCTGCCTAGGGCCAAATGGGTAGGAAGGAACCAAGTGGGAAGTTTAAGCCATGTTTGATTCTTTTCTCATGCTATCTCTGATTTTTATGTATGTATGTATGTAGGTATGTATGTATTTTGAGACAGTGTTTCACTTTGTCACCCTCAGTAGAATGCTGTGGCGTCACAGTTCACAGCAACCTCAAACCCTTGGGCTCAAGTGACTCTCCTGCTTCAGCCTCCCGAGTAGCTGGGACTACAGGTGCCCACCACAATGCCCGGCTATTTGTAGAGACTGGGTCTCACTCTTGCTCAAGCTAGTCTTGAACTCCTGAGCTCAAGCAATCTACCCGCCTCAGCCTCCCAGAGTGCTAGGAACCACTGCCCCCCGCCTACCTCTGATTTTGAAGAGATACTTGAATAGTTTCTCCAGCTTTACAAAACAAGGCCCTATTTTTCTGCAGCCTGCTAAGTGACCAGAATGTGACTCTGCCATGCACACACAGTACTACCCTGTTTCCAGAAAATAAGACAGTGTCTTATTTTAAGGTGTGCTCCCAAAGATGCGCTAGGTCTTATTTTCAGGGGACGTCTTATCTTTCCTGTGAGTAGGTCTTATTTTCGGAGGATGTCTTATTTTCGGGGAAACAGGGTATCTCTTAGATTGAATAACAATCATTGCTGACATTTACTGAACATTGACTCTTTACCAAGGTATTTCATTTACATGTGTTACTGAACTTAATCCTTATAATGACCTCTTGAGGTGGGCTCTGTGAATATCTCACTCTATCTTGAAGTCACTGAGGTTATGTTGCTTGTCCAGGAATGTCCAACCGTTCCATCTCATTCCAGAGCTTCCACCCTCAACCACGAGACTTTACTTCCTCCTCCAGAGAGATTCAGGGCTGTAAGGGACCTGCTAGCCTTTCAGGTCTGACCACATGACTTCATAGATGAGGAAATCCAGCCCCAAAGAGGGATAGTTATTAACCCAAGACCGTATAGTTACAAATGGCAGATATCAAGGCAAGTCTCCTGGCTTCCAGGCTCATCATCTTTCTCATAGTCTACACTTTGCCCAGCTTACTGGTTATGGCTCTGTCATTTTAACTACCTGAGTCCCAGGTCTTCATCAGCAAAATGTGGATACTTTTATCTTTTTTATAACTATTTTACAGGGCTCTTGGAGAAGGTGAAATGAGTAAGAAATACTAAATGTGAGAAATTCTTTTCTTTTTTTTTTGAGACAGACTCTCACTCTGTCACCCTGGGTGGAGTTCCATGGCATCAGCCTAACTCAGAGCAACCTCAAACTCTTGGGTTCGAGGGACCCTTCTGCCTCAGCCTACCAAGTAGCTGGGACTACAGGTGCTGGCCATGACACCTGGCTTGTTTTTTCTATTTTTTATAGAGGTGGGTCTCACTATTGCTTAGGCTGGTCTTGAACTGCTGAGCTCAAGCAATCCACCCGCCTTGGCCTCCCAGAGTGCTAGAATTACAGGCATGAGCCACCACCCCCAGCCTAATGTGAGAAATACTTTGTTAATTGTATACTTTGTCAATATAAAATGCAAAGAGCTATCATTATTTGTGTTTGGTGAGGGTCTTTCCTTCATGATCCCACCATTCTCCACCTCCCTTCATCACATTGTGCTGAAAACTAGGTTTATTTCATTCTCTTTGAATAATTTTTAGCTCCTGAAGAACAGGGACATCTTTATATCCCTAGCATCTGGGACAGAGTCTGGCACAGAGGAAATGCTCATTAAACACGTATTAAATTACCCAGACGGATGATAGATTCTGATTCAGTCAATGTCTCCTGATTGCACGCCAGGCTCTATGGTAAAGGTCTTCTGACATTGTATTAGGAGCTGTCTCCATTGTAAAGGGTATGCTTACTTCCCCCAGAGACCTCAAGGCAGGTAGAGTTGCCAGGGAAGATGCCACAGGGGGGTGGGAGTGGGGCATAAGGGAAAGAGCACTGAACGTGTAGGCAGACGGCCAAACTTTGAGTCTCTGCTCCACCAAACCCGGCCACACAGCCCATTTCAGTCCTCTGACTCTTGTTGAGCCTCATTTATACCCCAAGGTCCTACTAGGAAAGCAGGGGGGCAGGAATACATGTTTAAACCACTCACTTGGTTGCCCCCAGTAGAGTGCGGGGTAGGAGGGTAATCACTTTGTCACACTCAGTAGTGTGCTGTGGTGTCATAGCTCATAGCAACCCTGCTCTACCCAGGGCACTGAGTGAGACTCTGTCTCAAACAAACAAACAAAATAAAAAAAAAAATACTTTTTTCTTGGATCTCATTCTGTCCGCCCTGCTGGAGTGCAGTGGCCTTATTATATCTCACTGTTGCCTCTAGCTCCTGGGCTCAAGTGATCCTCCTGCCTCAGACAGCCAAGTAGGCAGGACTACAGGCAGGCACCACCACGTCCAGCTCAGAAAATCAAACTGAGAAGAGAGGTAGCTGAGCAGATGGTCTTCACTGGAGTCACCACAGCACAGGCACCCCATAGGTCACTCCAATTTTCTTTCCTCTGGAGACAGTTTTCCAGAGTGGATTTAAATGAATTGTAAAATGCTGAAGTCAGTTTATAATTCTCTCCTTTAATAAACATGAAAATTAGATTCAAAAGGTAGCCAGGAGAGAGAAGATAGGAAATAACTTCAGTGGATGAGCAATATATTCTATTTATAGGACAAAAGCTTTCTCAGACCAAAAAAAATATCCAAATGCCAGCTCGGCGCCTGTGGCTCAAGCGGCTAAGGTGCCAGCCACATACACCTGAGCTGGCGGGTTCGAATCCAGCCCGGGCCCGCCAAACAACAATGATGGCTGCAACCGAAAAATAGCTGGGCGTTGTGGCGGGCGCCTGTAGTCCCAGCTACTTGGGAGGCGGAGGCAGGAGAATAGCTTGAGCCCAAGAGTTGGAGGTTGCTGTGAGCTGTGAAGCCATGGCACTCTACCCAGGGCGACAGCTTGAGGCTCTGTCTCAAAAAAAAAAAAAAAAAAAAATCCAAATGCCTACAGAACTTGTCCTCGGAGCTCACCCTTCCTCCACGATATTCTTTAGCTCTTACAACAGCCCAGTCCAACGTCTCCCTTTAGTATAATGGTTCACAGAAGTAAAAAGACTTGCCCAAATTGCAGCTGGTAAGTCATGGGAGCAAGTCAGACCTAGGTCTGTCTGCTCCACTCTCTGTCACACTAAGCTGCTCTAGGGAAGAGCAGTATTTGGACGTTATTACAGTGCTTTCTTGTTTCAAGTGCAGAGTGCTCTTTGAAAAATCCTACGGGCTTAGCTAGCAATAATGAACATAGTCCCTGGAGTCAGACCTGGAATCAGATCTCAGCTCCACGTATTGCGAGCTGTGTATACAGCCTTGGGCAAATAATTTTACCTCTCCGAGGCCCCTCTGCAAAACTGGAAAATAATAGCAATCACTTTACAAAGTATTATAGTTACAAAGACCAGTGGGGATAATGTGTGGAAGGGCTTAATTTTAAATGCATGTTACTCAATGGATGGACATATTATTTTTGCGGAGAGTTCATTCTTTCCTGTTACTTTTTTATTTTAAGAAAGAGAAATGAGGGGCAGTGCCTGTGGCTCAGCGGGTAGGGCACCGGTCCCATATGCCGGAGGTGGCGGGTTCAAACCCAGCCCTGGCACACACACAAAAAAAAAAAAAAAAGAAAGAGAAATGAATTGGTGATCGTGAATAAAAACAATCGTATAAAAGATAGAATTTTTCCAGCGGCGCCTGTGGCTCAAGGAGTAGGGCGCGGGTCCCATGTGCCGGAGGTGGCGGGTTCAAACCCAGCCCCGGCCAAAAAAAAAAAAAAAAAAAAAAAGATAGAATTTTTCCAATCAATTAGCATATTTTTGAATTCTTGTCTTTACCTTTATCTTTTTCTTTGTCACCATAAAATTTTCCTGCAGTGAGCTGAAATTTACCATAATCCAGTTGATGTTTAGATTCCACCCATCTTTTTTTCCATCTGTCTGTAAAGGAGAAAAAGCAACATATAGAAACCAATAGTGTTTTCTTAAATACCATAAAATACAGCTAAAAGTGACCAAGCGTCTCACTGTCATATTGCCTGAATGCCATTATTTGTGTATTACCGTGTGTAGTGACTCAAATACCAAGTACTTGAGCCATTTATACATTAACGCCCTACCCCACCCTCTTCCCTTCAGTTAAGAGCTGAAAACCACCATGGGAATGTATGGTTGAAAGACATGAAACATTTACTCTCTTAAAAGTAGATGGGGTAATGTGCTTAGGAGGACAAAACCTTTTAACATATTTATGTTTAATAAAATAAAAATAAAATCAGCTCACACAGTAAAGAGATCGCAGTTACATTCTATACCTTCTTGAATTAGTAATGATGGTAATGAACAATCAATTTCCATTTACCGTGTTTTGTTGCTTAAATTTTTTAGACTCCCCCTTGTAGTTTCAAGGAAATGCTGACAAATTTGTTTTGCTTTGGCATAGATGGCTTGCAGACAAAGAGGGATTCTTTTTGGGTCCTGGCACTCCTTCCAAACATTCAGTGCCTTTCTGCTTTTATGCTTCAGAGTTGCTGATTCTTACTTCCTGGACACACCATGGTCCCAGAGTCATAGGGCAATTTGGCAGCTTGAGATGGAAGAGGCCTTGAGGGTAGCCTTTATCCCTGCAGCTGAAAAATTCCCCAATCCCATCCTCCTATGTCTAGGGTTATTGCCTTAGTGCTGTTCGTGAAAACTGTACATCAACACTGCCTCTGTCAGCTCCTATTAAGAATGATGACTCAACTAGCTCCTCTTATGAGACCCAGGGGACTTGGACTTGCTTTTGAAAGAGTTAAAAATATGCTGTCCCAAAATACACTGCTCTGGCATATCGACTATTTTGAATTAAAGGCACTTAAAAAAAAACAGCAGACACAAGAAGATCACTCTGACCTTCATTCTGTCTCTTAAAAGCAAGAGCTGAAATTCCCATGTGAAACATGTCTTCCTTATCCCAGAAAGAAAATAATATTTTTATTGCCAAGGACAGGAAGTTAAAGTCAAGGGAATATTTTTTTAGGAGTTTAGACGAAAGAATAAAACTTTTTCCTTTTTTCCTTTGTACTGGTATCTTTTTCAGTTCAAAGTCCTAAAGAGAAAAATTTTAGGTGAAGTATTATATTCATATATTCTCTCTTCATTTTTCTAGTTAAGCTAATTATAAGTACTTTTCATTTTTAAAAATATACTTTTATTTTAGAATAGCTTTAGATTTACAGAAAATTTCCGAAATATTACAAAGAGTACCTGTTTATCCTGGACCTAGTCTCTCCTACTGTTAACATTACTGTGGAACAGGGCGGTGCCTGTGGCTCAGTGGATAGGGAGCCAGCCCCATATACCCAGGGTGGCAGGTTCAAACCCAGCCCCAGCAAAACTACAACAAAAAATAGCCAGGCGTTGAGGTAGGTGCCTGTAGTCCCAGCTACTCGGGAGGCTGAGGCAAGAGAATCGCCTAAGCCAGCAGTTGGAGGTTGGTGTGAGCTGTGACAGCACAGCACTCTACTGAGGGCGATAAAATGAGACTCTGTTTCTAAAAAGAAAAAATTACTGTGGGGCGGCGCCTGTGGCTCAGTGAGTAGGGCGCCAGCCCCATATGCCGAGGGTGGCGGGTTCAAACCCAGCCCCGGCCAAACTGCAACAACAACAAAAAAAAAATAGCCGGGCATTGTGGCGGGCGCCTGTAGTCCCAGCTGCTCGGGAGGCTGAGGCAAGAGAATCGCGTAAGCCCAAGAGTTAGAGGTTGCTGTGAGCCGTGTGACGCCACGGCACTCTACCGAGGGCGGTACAGTGAGACTCGGTCTCTACAAAAAAAAAAAAAAAAGGAGTTAGAGACCAGCCTGAGCAAGAGCAAGACCCTGTCTCTACTAAAAATAGAAAAAGTGGTTCGGCACCTGTAGCACATTGGTTACAGGACCAGCCACATGCACCAAGGCTGGCAGGTTAGAACCTGGCCCTGGACAGCTAAACAACAATGACAGCTGCAACAAGAAAATAGCTGGGCGTTGCAGTGGACACCTGTAGTCCCAGCTACTTGGGAGGCTGAGGCAAGAGAATTGCTAAGAGTTTGAGGTTGCTGTGAGCTTGGATGCCAGGGCACCCTACCAAGCGCCACACAGTGAGGTCTGTCTCAAAAAATTAATTAATTAATTAATTAAAAATAGAAAAACTACCCAAACATTGTGGTGGGCGCCTGTAGTCCCAGCTACTTAGGAGGCTGAGGCAAGAGGATTGCTCAAGCCCAGGAGTTTGAGGTTACTGTCAGCTGCGACGCCATGACACTCTACCTGGGTGACAGAGCAAGACTATGTCTCAAAAAAAAAAAAAAAATTAAAGTCTCTATCTTTTTTTATGGCTCAATAGTATTTCATTGTATACGTATACCACAGTTTATTAATCCATTCATGGGTTGATGGGGACTTAGGTTGTAAAATACCTTAATTTTTATCTAATGACCTTTTTCTGTTCCAAGATCCAAGACACCACCTGTGATACCATTACATTTAGTCACTGTGGCTCCTCTTGGTTGTACCAGATTCTCAGACTTTGCTTGTTTTTGATGACCTTGACATTTTTGAGTACGGTCACGAATTTTGTGAAACATCTTTCAATTGGGGTTTCTTTGATGTTTTTCTCATGTTAGACAGAAGTTATAGGTTTGGGGGAGGAAGACCACAGAGGTAAAGTGCCATTGTCATCACATCATGTCAAGGATACATACTTTTTTTTTTTTGAGACAGAATCTCCCTTTATTTCCCTCAGTAGAGTGCCGTGGCATCACAGCCCACAGCAACCTCAAAGTTTTGGGCTTAAGCTATTTTCTTGCCTCAGCCTCCCTAGTAGCTGGGACTACTGGCGTCTGCCACAATGCCCGGCTATTTTTAGAGACGGGGGTCTTGCTCTTGCTCAGGCTGGTCTCGAACCTGTGAGCTCCGGCAGTCCTCCGCCTCCCAGAGTACTAGGATTACAAGTGTGAGCCACCATGTTTGCCAAAGATACATACTACTGGCACGACTTATCACTGATAAGTTAACACTGATTACGGGCCTGAGGTAGTATTAATCAGTTTTCTCCACTATAAAGTTACTCTTTTTTCCCTTTTCTTTCTGTATACTCTTTAAAAAGAAGTCAAGGATTGGGTGCAGTGGCTCATGCCCTAAATCCTAGCATTTTCGGAGTCCAAGGTGTGCAGATCACCTGAGCTCACAAGTTCAAGACCAGCCTGAGCCAGAGCGAGACCTCGTCTCTAAAAAAATAGCCGAGGGTCGTAGGGACCACCTGTAGTCCCAGCTACTCAGGAGGCTGAGGCAAGAGAATCACTTGAGCCCAGCCAAACTGCAAAAATAGCTGGGCATTGTGGCAGGTGCCTATAAGTCCTAGCTACTCAGGAGGCAAGAGAATCACCTAAGCCCAAGAGCTGGAGGTGCTATGAGCTGTAACATCACGGCACTCTACCAAGGGCGACAAAGTGAGACTGTCTCAAAACAACAACAACAACAACAACAAAAAAAAAAAACAGAAAATAAATAAACAAATATTTTAAAAAATAGGTCAGGCATGGTGGCTCACCATGGTGAGCTGTAATCCTAGCACTCTGAGAGCTCAGGTTGGGAGGATCCCTTCAGTTCAGAAGTTCAAGATAGACCTGAGCAAGAGTGAGACTCTACCTCTACTAAAAATAAAAAAACTAGCCAGATTTTGTGGAAGGTACCTGTAGTCCCAGCTTCTTGAGAGGCTGACACAGGAGGATCTCTTAAAGGAGTTTGAGATCGCTGTGAGCTAGCCTGATGCCACGGCACTCTAGCCCAGGCAACAGAGTGAGACTGTCTCAAAAAATACTTTTTTTTTTTTTTAATATAAAAGAGTATTATCAAATCAGAATGGCCACATTTGACAAGAAGAGAAAAAGGAGCAGCTTCAACAATCTTCAAAAAAAGAGATTACCTCCCTCCCTCTCCTCTTTTCTTTTTCTTTTTTTTTTTGAGAGAAAGCCTCAAGCTGTTGCTCTGGGTAGAGTGCTATGGCATCACAGCTCACAGCAACCTCAAACTCCTGGGCTCAAGCGATTCTCCTGCCTCTGCCTCCCAAGTAGCTGAGACTACAGGCGCCCGCCACAATGCCCAGCTATTTTTTGGTTGCAGCCATTATTGTTGTTTGGCGGCCCGGGCTGGATTCGAACCCGCCAGCTCAGATGTATGTGGCTGGTGCCTTAGCCGCTTGAGCCACAGGCACGGAGCCTCCCTCCCTCTCTTCTTCTATTTATTCATTTGTTTATTAAGGATTTATTATGTGCTGGGCAGTGAACAAAATAAAATCTCGTTTTTGGAATTTACATTCTAATTGTCAGGTAAGATGACAAACTTTAAACAAAGTAAAATATAAATATGTAATATAATATCAGGCAATAATAATTCTGTGGAGAAAATTAAGAGTGATAGGGACCGGCGCTCATAGTTCATTGGTTGGGGTGCTGGCCACATACATGGGGGTTGGCAGGTTCAAACCTGGCCCAGGCCTGCTAAACAACAATGACAACTACAACAACAGCAACAAAAATAGCAGGGTGTTATGGCAGGCACCTGTAGTCCCAGCTACTTGGGAGGCTGAGGCAAAAGAATTGCTCAAATCCTGGGCAGCGCCTGTGGCTCAGTGAGCAGGGTGCCGGCCCCATATAAGGAGGGTGGCGGGTTCAGGCCCAGCCCCGGCCAAACTGCAACAGAAAAATAGCCGGCCGTTGTGGCGGGCGCCTGTAGTCCCAGCTACTCAGGAGGCTGAGGCAGGAGAATCTCCTAAGCCCAGGAGTTGGAGGTTGCTGTGAGCTGTGTGACGCCATGACACTCTATGGAGGGCAATAAAGTGAAACTCTGTCTCTACCAAAAAAAAAAAAGAATTGCTCAAATCCAAGAGTTTGAGGTTGCTGTGAGCTGTGATGCCATAGCACTCTACTGAGGGTGACATAGTGAGACTGTCTCAAATTTAAAAAAAATCCAACTCGGCTCCTGTGGCTCAAGCAGCTAAGGTGCCAGCCACATGCACCTGAGCTGGCAGGTTTGAATCCAGCCAAACGACAATGATAGCTGCAACCAAAAAATAGCTGGGCGTTGTGGTGGGCACCTGTAGTCCCAGCTACTTGGGAGGCTGAGGCAGGAGACTCACTTGAGCCCAGGAGTTGGAGGTTGCTGTGAGCTGTGATGCCATAGCATTCTACCCAGGGTGACAGCTTGAGGCTCTCTCTCAAAAAAAAAAAAAAAATCCTAGCACTCTGAGAGGCTGAGGTAGGTGGATTGCTTGAGCTAATGAGTTTGAGACCACCCTGAGCAAAAAGCGAGACCCCCATCTCTACTAAAAATAGAAAAACTGAGGCAAGGGCGGCGCCTGTGGCTCAGTGAGTAGGGCGCCAGCCCCATATGCCGAGGGTGGCAGGTTCAAACCCAGCCCCGGCCAAACTGCAACAAAAAAATAGCCGGGCGTTGTGGCGGGCGCCTGTAGTCCCAGCTGCTCGGGAGACTGAGGCAAGAGAATCGCGTAAGCCCAAGAGTTAGAGGTTGCTGTGAGCTGTGTGACACCACGGCACTCTACCCGAGGGCGGTACAGTGAGACTCTGTCTCTACAAAAAAAAAAAAAGAAAAGAAAAACTGAGGCAAGATGATTGCTTGAGCCAAGTTGGAGGTTGCTGTGAGCTATGACACTATAGCACTCTATATGGAGTGACAGCCTCAGTCTTTGTCTCAAAAAAAAAAAAGAGCGATGGGGTGTTATTTCAGATATGGTGGCCAGCTTCTATGCTGAGATGACATTTGAACAGAGATTGACTGAAGAGAGGTAGTGAGCCACATTCCAGATGAGCTACCTGGGTGGGCTACCACAAGAAGGAAGTAAGAAGGGAAACTGGTGCTTATGGAGTCCTCACTGTGTACCACGTTCTGTGCAATATGGTTTTCATACTTTAGCTCATTCAATCCTCACAGCACCCTGCAAAGAAGTTAGAATAATCATCTCCATTTTACAGGCACTTGGAGAGGTTAGTGAATCATCAAGGTCACCCACTGAGCAAGTGGCAAATCAGGCTTTGAAGTCTCCTCTGTCTGCTCCCAGGCCCCCACTCTTGCCTCCTCATCCTGTAGCCTCCAGGGAGGTCCTTGCGATTGGTTTGCACTTGAGACCTGGAAAGGCCAGCTGGATCAGGCCTGTTGGGTTTGGGAATGTGTCCAGGGTGATTCTTCCTCAGGCTCAGCATGTCCAAGTATCCACGATTCACAGATGGTCTCAATGGCTTATCAGTCAGAAGCCTGAGAAGCAGGGTGTTCTTAAGCCCTAGCGGGCTATCCCCAGTGGGTCTGAGCCAGCTGCGCACAGAAGCCCTTTGTTTCAGAATGTCTCTTTGGCCAAGTTTTCATAGTTAAGTCTGAGGGCTGATAGAATTAACATTCTCTCTCTCACACACACCCCACATACCCCCTGTGACTCTTGCATCTTTCAGTCCCTCATTTGAATTCTTCTTTCTTTCTGCCTGATTTTTTACAACTTTCACAGCAGCCATTGCTGTCACCATTAGCCCTAACCTCATAGCTATTTGCATCACTAATTTGATGATTCTCAAATTCAATCCACCAGCATTTCTGCATATTTTAATGTGCCAGTCCCTAAAGCAATGCCTGGAATTCCAAAAGTTCGTGTTGTTCCTGAGGCCACTGGTATTATTACCCACTGGCCATCTGACACTTGGCAGCTTGCGGCAGTGGCCAATGAATCCCTTGAAGGTAGGAGACCCGGGTTTACACACATTTCTGCCACTGACTCACAGTGTAACGTTGAGAAAACCCCCTCCTGGGTCTCAAGGAGGATCAGATTCTAAGGATCTTGCATCCCCTCTGGTTGATACTCTGCTCTGTGGCCTGGAATAGTCTGGGAAAACAGCAGAAAAAAAAGAGCCTGAGGGCGGCGCCTGTGGCTCAAGGAGTAGGGCGCCGGTCCCATATGTCGGAGGTGGCGGATTCAAACTCAGCCCCAGCCAAAAAAAAAAAGGAGCCTGAATAAATTTCTGTCATAAACCCCTTAAATGTCCCAGGTCCTTCTCTAGACCTCAGTTTCTCATCTGTAAATGGGGGAAAGAAAGCATTTTGGGTTAGATGGGCTCTCGGGGGCTCTTTCAGTTCTGACATTCAAATAAGATTTACCTTCCTCAAGGTTGCTGAGCACTACTTAAAATATGAACTAGCTGGCCACGGTGGTATGCACCAATAGTCCCAGTTACTTGTGTGGCTGAGGCAGGAGGCTTGCTTGAGCCCAGAAGTTTGAGGCTGCAGTGAGCTATCATGCCTGTGAATTCTCACTGTACTTCAGCCTGAGCAACATAGTGAGGCTTCATTTCTGAAGAAAAAATAAGGGGGAGGATCTAGATGGGCTTCAGCTTACTGGACTAATGGGAGATAGTGAGTAGGGAGCAGAAATAATGCAAGAAAATAATCAACTTTGATGTCCTACTGTTGGGAGTTGCAGAGACCCCAGCCACAGTTCGGGCTTTCTCTGGGTGCCACTAGCAAGTGGCCCCCAGAAGCCAAAAGCACTTTGCCTCAACTGGCACACAAAAAAAGGAAACCAAGCAGCGGCAGTCCAGCCGTCCTGAAAAGAGGATGCCAGGCACTTAGCCAGGTTTTATTTTATAAGAAAATAAGTAAATAGGGTGGCGCCTGTGGCTCAGTCGGTAAGGCGCAGTCCCCGTATACCAAGGGTGGCGGGTTCAAACACGGCCCCCGCCAAACTGCAACCAAAAAATAGCCGGGCGTTGTGGCGGGCGCCTGTAGTCCCAGCTAGTTGGGAGGCTGAGGCAAGAGAATCCCTTAAGCCCGGGAGTTGGAGGTTGCTGTGAGCTGTGTGACGCCACGGCACTCTACCGAGGGCCATAAAGTGAGACTCTGTCCCTACCAAAAAAAAAAAATTAAAAAATAAAAATAAGTAAATAGTACACGCCTAAGTTTGTAAAACAGATAGCACACACCTGAGAAGCCAGGCACAGTGGCTCACACCTGGGAGGATGAAGTGGCTGGATTGCCTGAACTCACAGGTTCCAGATCAGCCTAAGCCAGAGCAAGACCTCATTGCTAACAATAGTCAGGTGTTGTGGCAGGTGCCTCTAGTCCCAGCTACTTGGGAGACTGAGGCAAGAGGATCACCTGAGCCCAAGAGTTTGCGGCTACTGTGAGCTGTGATGCTACAGCACTCTACCAAGGGCCCGAAAGTGAGACTCTGTCTCAAAAACAAACAAACAACAATTAAAAAAACACACTTGTGGATGGCGCCTGTGGCTCAAAGGAGTAGGGCACCAGCCCCATATACCAGAGATAGTGGGTTCAAACCTGGCCCAGGCCAAAAACAAAAAAACAAAACAAAACAAAAAAAAAAAAAACACTTGAGAGGGATGGGTCTCTTCCTCTCAAATAAGGAAGGACCTCTTATAATTTTCCCTCGGACTATTTATTTTCCTAGCTCCAGCTTTTCTCCACCTATTTCTAAAGTTTATGCATTTCTAAGCTCTTGTTTATGCATTTCTAATGGTATATAACTCTTATCCCATAATAGTTCCCACAATTTCATTTTCAAATATATGCATGGGTGGTGGCAAATGTAACTGATATTACAATGATGGGCTCCATGTCAGAAGGTCAATTTTAGGGTTCTCTACTTAGAACTATGCCTGAGGCCAGGAGCGGTGGCTCAGGCCTGTAATCCTAGCACTCTGGGAGGCCGAGGCAGGTGGATTACTTGAGCTCATGAGTTCGAAACCAGCCTGAGCCAGAGCAAGACCTCATCTCTAAAATAGCCGGGTGTTGTGGACGGCACCTGTAGTCTCAGCCACTTCGGAAGCTGGGGCAATTTCTTTAAGCCCAGGAGTTTGAGGTTGCTGTGAGCTGTGACACCATTGCACTCTACCAAGGGTGACAAATTGAGACTCTGTCTCAAACAAAAAAAAAACTATACCTGCTCGTTGTCGTCAGAAACTGCAGATCCTCTTGTGGTTTGACATTTAGCTCCCGTGGTCTGATGTGCTCTCGTCTAGGGGGTTCTGTTGTCCAATAGAAGCTCTTTTAGCTCTATCTGAAATCTCAGGTTGGGTGGCTTCCTTTGTCTCAGGTATCGTCTGGTCTGTTTTACTACTTTTTTTTTTTTTTTTTTTTTGGCCGGGGCTGGGTTTGAACCCGCCACCTCCGGCATATGGGACCGGCGCCCTACTCACTGAGCCACAGGTGCCACCCTGTCTGGTCTGTTTTTACCTTCTTACCCTGTTCTCTTTCTGTTCCTAACAATACAATCCTGGTTTCAGTCCTGGCTTTACAACTTGGTAGATGTGTGATCTCAAATTAGTCAGCCTCTCTAGCCTTCAGGTTTACTGTCTGTAGATTGGAAAAAAAAAAAACAACTACTTTGCAGAGTTGAGGTGAGGTCTGGAGTATGTAAAGCATCATCATTCCTGGTTATTAACACTGTGCTTAACAAAGGTTACTCAGGCTGGGCACCCGTAGCACAGTGGTTATGGTGTCAGCCACATACATGGTGGCTGGAGGGTATGAATCCAGCCCAGGCCAGCTAAACAACAATGAGAACTACAACAAAAAATAGCTGGGCATTGTGGTGGGCACCTATAGTCGCAGCTAAGTTACTTGGGAGGCTGAGGCAAGAGAATTGCTTAAGCCCAAGAGTTTGAGGTTGCTATGAGCTATGTTGCCACAGCACTCTACCCAAGGTGACGTAGTGAGACTCTGTCTCAAAAAAGAAAAAAAAAAAGGTTACTGAAAGTATCAGTTGCCATTTAACTATAAACAATAGAATTCAAAGGCAGAACATTTAGTTCTCTTAATTTTTAATAGCTTTTTTGTTAAAAGAGCAATATTTTCTTTATTATAGAAAATAAAGGGGCGGCGCCTGTGGCTCAGTGGGTAGGGCCCCGGCCTCATACGCTGAGGGTGGCGGGTTCAAGCCCAGCCCCGGCCAAACTGCAACAAAAAAATAGCCGGGCGTTGTGGCAGGCGCCTGTAGTCCCAGCTACTTGGGAGGCTGAGTCAAGAGAATCGCCTAAGCCCAAGGATTTGGAGGTTGCTGTGAGCTGTGTGACGCCACAGCACTCTACTGAGGGCGATAAGGTGAGACTCTGTCTCTACAAAAAAAAAAAAAAAAAAGAAAAGAAAGAAAAATTAAAATAATTGGTAACATAATTATTTATCACCTACATTTTGGTATATTTTCTTCTATTCCTTTTTTATGCATGGATATATTTTACATAGTGACAATATATATCTTTTTTTTTTGTCTCCTTCAGTAGAGTGTTATGGGTCATAGCTCACAGCAACCTCAAACACTTGGGCTCAAGCGATTCTCTTGCCTCAGCCTCTTGAGTAGCTGGGACTACAGGCTCCCGTCACAATGCCCAGCTATTTTTAGAGATGGGGTCTCGCTCTGGCTCAGGCTGGTCTCGAACTTGTGAGCTCAGGCAACCCACCCACCTCAGCCTCCCAGAGTGCTAGGATTATAGGAGTGAGCCACTGCACCCAGCCTTTATATATAATTTTGTGCATTTTACTATCTAACATTAGATCGTAAGTATTTCCCCATTACATATAAAACTCACACACATTCTATGCAAGTACTATACTTTAGGTAATTGGGCCCCTACTGTTGGGCAAGTAGGTTTGTCTCCAAATGTTTCCAATTATGAATGATGCTCACATTATTTAGCATAAAGTAATGCTCACATTCCTGATTATTTCCATAGAGAAAAAGTATTCCTAGGAATGGAGTTACTGAGAAAAAGGGAATGTATTATTCTAAGGCTAATGGCCAATATTACAAACTGTGGCTTAGAAAGGCTGTCCTTGCAATTCCATCAGCAGGACTGGGGGGCCAGGTCATGATAGAAGCCACAGAGGCTATTGCCTTGCCCTAGTCCATTGGGCAGGGGCCTCTTGGGGTGGTAAACAGATCGTAGATAAGGGACTACCTGTGGAATCTTCCATGATGTCTCTCATGCTTTTCCTTTCTTGCTCTGATCCTCCACGACTCTGAGTCACTCTCATCACTTGATGAAAACTGGCACCTGCTCATAGTCTTCCTCTCCACCTTCCTCCCAATCATCCAGGTGACTTCTCTGTCTACAGCACAGCCCATCCAATACAGTGGCTTCTCAGTTTCCTTATCTCCCCAACTCCACTGTCATGCACTTCCACTCCAGTTCAGCCATCTACTCCTATATGCACATGTCAAGCCTCAACACCACCAGAAACTGCTCTGAAACCTATAACTCAAACACCTTCCTCCATTGACCGTTGGTTTCCTGTGTCCTATTCTCACACTGTTACTTGAATTACACCTGCTCTTTGACACATATATACCCATTTCTCTTCAGTCACCTGCATTTTTCCTCTCCACCTCTCACAGTCCTTCCTTTTTTTCACAAACTTTTATTTATTTTATTTTATTATTTTTTTGAGACAGAGTTTCACCATGTCATCCTCAGTAGAGTGCCATAGTGTCACAGCTCACAGCAACCTCAAAGTCTTGGACTTAAGCGATTCTCTTGCCTCAGCCTCCCAAGTAGCTGGGACTATGGGCGCCCACCACAACGCCCGGCTATTCTGTTGTTGTAGTTGTCACTGTTGTTTGGCAGGACCAGGCCGGGTCTGAACCCTCCAGCCTCAGTGTATGTGGCTGGCACCCTACCCGCTGAACTACAGGGGTGAGCCTTCCACAAACTTTTAATTGAGCACTTTCTGTATGCCACGCATTTTACTGAGTGTTGGGGTTATAAAGTTGGAAGAGATGTAGAACTGTCATCTTGCTTGCCCTTCTCAACTCCCTTACCCATTTGCCTTTCTGCAAGGGTTGACCCCTACCAGGGTCAACCAAACCTGCCGCCTGTACTCTGCCTCCCAGATCACCTACTTGAGCTGTCCTCTACTGCCTTCTCAGCCAGAATGCCCTGAGATGTAACCCACACTGGTGGTATGCATTTCCTGAGCTCTCATCCTCCTATAGTCAGGCTTCCACCCCCATCACCCCACTGAGTCACCAAATGATCTTCCTAACTGAACAAGACAATGAATGAATGCTTTCCAGACTTTACCTTACTTTGCCTCCCAACAGCTTTTGACACTAGCTTTACAACCATGGGAAAATCACTCAGTTTCTTTAAACCGGTTTCTTCCTCACTGAAAGAGAGGTAATGGCATCTTCCTTATAGAACTGTTGATAAATTCAATAAGAAAAAAAAATCACTGGAGAGAGAATAAACAAAAAACTTATATAGTGAAAAGTGTTCAAAAAGACTAAGCATGCAAAGGCCCACAGAGGAACTTTTTAGAGTGATGGAAATGTTCTATATACTTGTTGTGATGGTGGTCACAGTGTATACTTTTTTTTTTTTTGAGTCAGTCTCACTATGTTGCCCTCAGTAGAGTGCTGTGTTGTCACAGCTCACAGCAACCTCAAACTCTTGGGCTTAAGCAATTCTTTTGCTTCAGCTTCCCAAGTAGCTGGGATAACAGGTGCTTGCCACAACGCCTTGCTTTTTCTTTTTTCTTTTTTTGCAGTTTTTGGCTGGGGCTGGGTTTGAACCTCTGGTATATGGGGCTGGTGCCCTACTCCTTTGAGCCACAGGCACTGCCCAATGGCTATTTTTTGTTGTTGTTATTGTTGGTTAGCAAGCCCCGGGCTGGGTTCAAACCTGCCAGCCCCAGTGTATGTGGCCAGCACCCTAACCACTGAGCTTCGGGCCCCAACCATAAGTGTATACTTTTTTGTTTTTTGTTTTCTTTTGAGACAGAGTCTCACTTTGTCACCTATGGTAGAGTGCCGTGGCGTCACACAGCTCACAGCAACCTCCAACTCTTGGGCTGAGGTGATTCTCTTGCCTCAGCCTCCCAAGTAGCTGGGACTACAGGCACCCGCCACAACGCCCAGCTATTTTTTTGTTGCAGTTTGGCTGGGGCCGGGCTTGAACCGCCACCCTCGGTATATGAGCTGGCGCCCTACCCACTGAGCCACAGGCACTGCCCAGTGTATACATTTTTCAAAACTCAGTGAATAATACACACTGAGTGGGTACATTCTATTATATGTGTATATAGTAAATATTTGAAAAATTGATTTTAAAATTAAGCCACATGGGCGGTGCCTGTGGCTCAAAGGAGTAGGGCGCGGGCTCCATATGCCGGAGGTGGCGTGTTCAAACCCAGACTCAGCCAAAAAAACTGCAAAAAGAAAAAAAAAAATTAAGCCATATACATCTACCCAGAAGAAAAAAATCATTCTATCATAAGGACATTTGCACTACATTGTTTATTGCAGCTCAATTTACATTTGTACTAGATTGTTTATGGCAGTTCAATTTACAATTGCCAAAATGTGGAAACAACCTAAATGCCACCAACCCAGGAATGGATTAATAAGCTGTGGAATAACATACAGCCATTAAAAAGGATGAAGACTTTGGCTCTGCACCTGTGGCTCAAGCAGCTAAGGAGCCGGCCACATACACCTGAGCTGGCGGGTTCGAATCCAGCCCAGGCCTGCCAAACAACAATGACGGCTGCAACCAAAAAATAGCCAGGCGTTGTGGTGGGTGCCTGTAGTCCCAGCTACTTGGGAGGCGGAGGCAGGAGAATCGCTCGAGCCCAAGAGATGGAGGTTGCTGTGAGCTGTGAAGCCATGGCACGCTACCCAGGGCGACAGCTTGAGGCTCTGTCTCAAAAAAAAAAAAGGATGAAGACTTTATATCTTTTGTATTAACCTGGATGGAGTTGAAACACATTCTTCTTATTAAACTATTACAAGAATGGAGGAGCAATGGCTTGGCGCCTGTGGCATACTGGTTATGGTGCCAGCTGGTTTGAGCCCAGCCCAAGCCAGTTAAGCAACAGTGATAACTGCAACAGAAAAATGGCCGGGCATTGTGGTGGGTGCCTGCAGTCCCTGCTACTTGGGAGGCTGAAGCAAGAGAATCACTTGAGCCCAAGAGTTTGGGGTTGCTATGAGTTTTGATGCCATGGCATTCTACCAAGGGCAACATACTGAGACTCTGTCTCAAAAAAAAAAAGGAGGGGGCGGTGCCTGTGGCTCAGTCGGTAGGGCGCCGGCCCCATATACCGAGGGTGGTGGGTTCAAACCCAGCCCCGGCCAAACTGCAACCAAAAAAATAGCCGGGCGTTGTGGCGGGTGCCTGTAGTCCCAGCTACTCGGGAGGCTGAGGCAAAAGAATCACCTAAGCCCAGGAGTTGGAGGTTGCTGTGAGCTGTGTGAGGCCACGGCACTCTACCAAGGGCCATAAAGTGAGACTCTGTCTCTACAAAAAAAAAAAAAAAAAAAAGGAGGAACAAGAATCCAATGTAGTCAATTCTAATATGAAGCCAGTAGATGATGTAATACATACCCACATAAGAGAAAAACTCAAATCAATTCAAGGTGGGGGTCAGGGGAGGAAGGTGGGGAATGGATGCACTCCCACTTAATGGGCACAATGTTGGGGTGTATGGCACACCTCTTGTGGATGGGACGCAATTATAAGAGGGACTTTACCTAACGAGTGCAATCATTGTAACCTAATTCTTTGTACCCTCAAATTAACCTGAAATAATAATAAATAAATAAATAATTAAGCCACATAAAGAGACAGAGAATAACTGTATATAGGGGACTACTTTTTGATAGGGTGAACAAGAAAATCCCCTCTAGGGAGGAGACATTTAAGCAGAAACCTGAATGATGAGAAGGAGCAAGCCACGTGAAGATCTATGGAGAAGAATATCTCAGATATAAGTCACAGCAAGTACAAAGGTGCTAAGATGGGATTGAACTCTGAGTAAGAAACAGCAAGAAAGCCAACGTGGCTGGAACGTAATGAACAAGCAAGAGAAGAAGATGCTTCTCCCCGTCGCTGTCCATCTGATAAACTGTCATCCTTCAAAACTCTGCTTAGGTTTCACCTTCCCCCTGAAGCCTTTCCTTCCAGTCCCTTCGCCTGGGCTTGTTCACTCCCATCTCTGCACCACCTCTACCTCTTGCTCCCCTCAACATGTTACTTATATCACAGAGTAGGAAACTGAGTCTCAAGGGAATAGGCATATTCAGGATTTCAAGATGGGATGTGGAGGCAAATCCAAAAAACTCTTGATTCCTAGGCTAATGCCCTATCCACTGTATCCACTGTACCCTCCAAAAATTAGTCAAATATGGGCGGTGCCTGTGGCTCAGTGAGTAGGGCGCGGGCCCCATATACCGAAGGTGGCAGGTTCAAACCTGGCCACAGCCAAACTGCAACAAAAAATAGCCAGGCATTGTGGCAGCCGCCTGTAGTCCCAGCTACTCGGGAAGCTGAGGCAAGAGAATCGCCTAAGCCCGGGAGTTGGAGGTTGCTGTGAGCTGTGATGCCACCTCACTCTAGGGAGGGCGATAAAGTGAGACTCTGTCTCTAAAAAAAAAAAAAAAAATAGTCAGATGCACTCACACAACAAAAAAGAGTATTTTGTGTGGGCTGAAACGGTACCACTGAACATCTGTCCTTAGGTAAGTAAGCCAGCCATAATTCCCTGATGTTCTTGAGGCATTCAGGGAGGAGGCTGGACAAAGTGAACTCCAAGTTCCTCTGAGCTGTGATTTATTTTTTAGTTTTTGAGATAGTCTGACTCTGTCTCCTGGATGGAGGCATCATCACAGCTCATAGCAACTCTAACCCCCTGAGATCAAGGGGTCCTCCTGCTTCACCCTCCCAAGCAGCTGGGACTACAGGCATGTGCTCGCATGCCTGGCTAATTTTTTTCTGTTTTTTTGGTAGAGATATGGTCTCACTCCTGCTCAGACTGGTCTCCAACTCTCAAGCTCAATTAATCCTACCCCTGGGCCTCCCAGAGTGCTGGGATTATAGGTGTGAAAGACCAGCCAGACCTTTCCGGCTGAAGTTCCCTTGTTTGTATTTGCAGGATGAAGGGAAAGGAATAAACCTTCAGGGCATGCCTATTGTTATACGAGGGGCAATGCTTTACACACCTTATCTCATTTAACTCTTCAGACAGTTTTGCAAGATCTTTATTGTCCTCATTTAATAGAAAAGGAAATTGAAACGCAGACTTGGGAAGCTCCTGGCCCACTGTCACACGCAGACTTGGGAAGCTCCTGGCCCACTGTCACACGACCAGGAAGTAGTGAGAGAGAAGGGATTCTCTCTAGCCTAGCCCTAAATGCGCTCCAGACTGGCAAAGTGAACCTGACAGCTGGTGCAGGTGATTGGAAAGGAGCAGGTAGGGCGGCGCCTGTGGCTCAGTGAGTAGGGCGCCAGCCCCATATGCCGAGGGTGGTGGGTTCAAACCCAGCCCTGGCCAAACCGCAACAACAACAAAAATAGCCGGGCGTTATGGCGGGCACCTGTAGTCCCAGCTGCTTGGGAGGCTGAGGCAAGAGAATCGCCTAAGCCCAAGAGTTAGAGGTTCCTGTGAGCCATGTGACACCACGACACTCTACCAAGGGCGGTATAGTGAGACTCTGTCTCTACAAAAAAAAAAGAAAAGGAGCAGGTAGAGTCTGGCCTATTGCACTCCCAACCCCACCCTCCATGCCTGCCTGTAACCACTTACCCCCGTCTTCAAACTCCTCCCGTAAGTAGACCCTGCGCTGTGTCCTCTCCCCGAGTGTGTAGGTCACCAGCAGCAGCTGCAGCAGCCACAGCCCCCTCATCCTGCGGAGCCTCGGTCCCAGCTCCCAGCCTCGGTCCCAGCTCCCAGCCTCCTTGGCTAGATGCCTTGCATCAGTTGCTGTGGCCTCTATCTTGACCCTGGAGCGGGAGATCCACCTGCACCCTGCAACTGGCTGCCTCCCATTCGCGGCCTGGGGGGTTGAGGAAAGTAATGAGGGCCCATGAGAGCTGAGAATGCTGGAGGACTGAGTAGCTAATGGGGGCCAACTCAATGCTGAGGGAGCGACACGGCAGGGTCTCTAGGGAGTGGAGGAGTGGCAGGGCCAGCTGAGGCTAGCCTCTGGGGTCCTGTGAGTCTGCAAAACTTTGGTGTAGCTGGTTTAAAGAGCCCCACACGATTCCTTCCATCATCCCTGTCCTTCTATCCTTCCTTGCCTCTGTCTCTCTGTCCTTCTATCCCTCTAAACATCCATCCATCCACTGAACCTATGAACAAACAATGATACCAGTTCACCAAGAAGCGACAATAAATTATAACAGTGTGATGTCTGTTCATTTCAACAGTAACACCCTAATCCAGCATGGGATGTCAGGGAAGCCTTCCTGAAGATGACATTGAGACCGGAATACGTGGGGTAGGGGAGAGGAGCAAGGAGAATACTATGTGTAAAGGCCAGAGGGAAATAGTACTTCTAGGTTAGTATGATTTTTTTTTTTTTTTTTTGAGACAGACTCTCACTCTGTTGCCTTGGGTAGGGTGCCATGGTGACATCATAGCTCACAGCAACCTCCGACTTTGGGCTCAAGTGATCCTTTCCTCAGTTTTTTGGGTTTTTTTGTTTGTTTATTTTTTCCTTTTTGTATTTTTAGTAGAGACGGGGTCTTGCTCTGGCTCCAGCTGGTCTCGAACTCATGAGCTCAGGCAATTCACCTGCCTTGGCCTTCCAGAGTGCTAGGATTACAGGTGTGAGCCACCACACCCGGCCTAGGTTAATATCATTTCTACAACAACTCAGTATCATATGATCAATATTATTTCCCCTACTGTGAGGACAAGGAGTCTGAAAAAGGGGGAAACCATCAGCCTTTGTAGATCACTGTGCTGAGCATTGCACGAGGCACTTAACCTGCATTATATAATTTAATCTTCACACCAATGTGTGAGGAGGGTGCTATGACCCTCACTTTGCAGATGAACAAACCGAGGCTCTGAGAGGCAAGTGACTTGCCAAGGTCACACAGAGACGGAATAGGGACTAGAACTCAGGACTTCAGTTTCATTTCACTTCATTCATCTATTCCGTACCTACTGACTGAAGTCCAACTCCATGCCAGGCACTGGACGAGGTACTGACGATACTGTAGAGAACAAGACTGACAAGTCTCCTGCTCTTTTTTTCTTTTTCTTTCTTTCTTTTTTTTTTTTTTTTGGTTTTTGGCTGGGGCTGGGTTTGAACCCAGCACCTCCAGCATATGGGACCGGCGCCTACCCCTTGAGCCACAGGCGCCGCCCTTTTTTTTTTATTTTTTTAAGACAGAATCTGGGGCAAGTGTTCCAGGCTAAGGCAACAAACCAAGTGAAAAGGTTCTGAGAAAGAGAATGGGTTTGTCTCATTTGAGCATCGGAAAGATGGCCGATGTGTTTTGAGCAAAGAAGACAATGTCAGGAGGGGAGGTTGAAAAAGCCATAAGGTCAAGACCTCAAATGGGCCTGTAGGCCATGAGAAGGATTTATGATTAGTCCAAAGGGAAGCCCTTGAAGGGAGTGACATATCTCTCTCTCTCTCTCTGTCTATCTATGTATCTTTCTTTCTTTTTTTTTTTTTTTTTTTTGGCCAGGGCTGGGTTTGAACCCGTCACCTCCGGCATATGGGACCGGTGCCCTACTCCTTGAGCCACAGGCGCCGCCCCTTTTTTTTTTTTTGTAGAGACAGAGTCTCACTTTATGGCCCTCTGTAGAGTGCCATGGCCTCACACAGCTCACAGCAACCTCCAACTCCTGGGCTTAAGGCGATTCTCTTACCTCAGCCTCCCAAGTAGCTGGGACTACGGGCACCCACCACAACACCCAGCTATTTTTTTTTTTTTTTTTGGTAGAGACAGAGTCTCACTTTATGGCCCTTGGTAGAGTGCCGTGGCCTCACACAGCTCACAGCAACCTCCAACTCATGGGCTTAAGCGATTCTCTTGCCTCAGGCCTCCCAAGTAGCTGGGACTACAGGTGCCCGCCACAACGCCCGGCTATTTTTTTTTGGTTGCAGTTTGGCCGGGGCCAGGTTTGAACCCGCCACCCTCGGCATATGGGACCGGCGCCTTACCGACTGAGCCACAGGCGCCGCCCCGCCCAGCTATTTTTTGATTGCAGTTTGGCTGGGGCCGAGTTTGAACCCACCACTCTCGGTATATGGGGCCGGCACCTTACCGACTGAGCCACAGGCGCTGCCCTCTTTCTTTCTTTCTTTTTTTTTTTAGAGACAGAGTTTTACTTTGTCAGCCTCGGTAGAGTGCTGTAGTATCACAACTCACAGCAACCTCCAGCTCTTGGGCTTAGGTGATTTTCTTGCCTCACCTTCCTGAGTACCTGGGACTACAGGAGCTTGCCACAACACCCAGCTATTTTTTTTCTTGCAGTTTGGCCGGGGCCAGGTTTGAACCCGCCACCCTTGGTATATGGGGCTGGCACCCTACTCACTGAGCCACAGGTGCTGACCTTTTTTTTTTTTTTTGAGACAAAGTCTCAAGCTGTCACCCTGGGTAGAGTGCCATGGCGTCACAGCTCACAGAAACCTCAAAGTCTTGGGCTTAAGCAATTCTCTTGCCTCAGCCTCCCAAGTAGCTGGGACTACAGGCGCCTGCCACAAAGGCTATTTGTTGTTGTTGCAGTTGTCATTGTTGTTTTAGCTGGCCCCAGCTCCAATCAAACCCTCCGGCCTTGGTGTATGTGGCTGGCACCCTACCCACTGAGCTACGGGCACTGCCCATATATCTTTTTTTGTAGACAGAGTCTCACTCCGTTGCCCTGAGTAGATTGCCATGGCATCATCATAGCTCACAGAAACCTCAAACTCTTGGACTCAAGCAATCCTCTTGCCTCAGTCTCCTGAGTATCTGAGACTAAGATGCCTCTCACAATGCTCAGCTAGTTTTTCTATTTTTAGTAGAGATGGGGGTCTTGCTCTTGCTCAGGCTGGTCTCAAACTCTTTTTTTTTTTTTTTTGAGACAGAGCCTCAAGCTGTCACCCTGGGTAGAGTGCCGTGGCATCACAGCTCATAGAAACCTCCAACTCCTGGGCTCAAGAGAGTCTCCTGCCTCCGCCTCCCAAGTAGCTGGGACTACAGGTGCCCGCCACAATGCCCGGCTATTTTTTGGTTGCAGCCGTCATTGTTGTTTGGCGGGCCCAGGCTGGATTTGAACCCGCCAGCTCAGGTGTATGTGGCTGGCGCCTTAGCCATTTGAGCCACAGGCACCGAGCCTGGTCTCAAACTCTTAAGCTCAAGTAATCTGCCTGTCTCGGCCTCTCAGAGCGCTAGGATTATAGGGGTGAGCCATCAAGCCTGGCCCAGATTTATATTTTATTTTTATTATTTATTTATTTAAAAATTTTTTTTTAATAATTAATTAAATAAATAATTAATGCCTTTATTTATTTATTTATTTTTAAATAAATAAAGGCATTAACAGATTTGGTGCCTAGTGAAAGCTGCTCTCTGCTTTCAAGATGGTGTCTTCCTTGGCCGGGTATGGTGGCTCACGCCTGTAATCCTAGCACTCTGGGAGGCCCAGGCCAGTGGATTGCTTGAGCTCAGGAGTTCGGGACCAGCCTGAGCAAAAATCAAGATCCCATCTCTAGTAAAAATAGAAAAACTGAGGCAGGCAGCATTCATATCTCAGTCAGCAGGGTGTCAGCCACATACACCAAGGATGGCGGGTTTGAACCCAGGCTAGATCAGCTAAAACGACAACTGCAACAACAAAAAATAAATAAAAGAAAGAAAGAAAAAAGATAAACTGAGGCAAAAGGATCACTTGAGCCCAAGAATTGGAGGTTGCTGTGAGCTAAGATGCTGCAGCACTGTACTCGGGGCGACAGCTTGAGACTGTCTCAAAAGAAAAAAAAAGATGGTGCTTCTTGCTCTGTCCTCATCTGGTGGAAGGGAAGGAGGCAAAAGAGATGAACATTGTCTCCTCACGTGGCAGAAGGAATGGAAGAGCAGGCAGCTCTCAGAAGCCTCCTTTATAAAGGCATTAATATCGGGTGGCGCCTGGGGCTCAAAGGGGAAGGGCACTGGTCCCATATGCCGGAGGTGGTGGGTTCAAACCCAGCCCCGGCCAAAAACCACACACACACACACACACACACACACACACACACAATAAATAAATAAATAATAAAAAATTAAAAAAAAAAGAATTAAAAAAAAAGGCATTAATATTATCCATGAATATAGAGCCCTCATTGTGGTTTGATCACCTCTCAAAGGCCCTACCTCTTCTTTTTTTTTTTTTTGTAGAGACAGAGTCTCACTTTATGGCCCTCGGTAGAGTGCCGTGGCCTCACACAGCTCACAGTAACCTCCAACTCCTGGGCTTAAGCGATTCTCTTGCCTCAGCCTCCCAAGTAGCTGAGACTACAGGCGCCCGCCACAACGCCCGGCTATTTTTTTGGTTGCAGTTTGGCCGGGGCTGGGTTTGAACCCGCCACCCTCGGTATATGGGGCCGGCGCCTTACTGACTGAGCCATAGGCACCGCCCAGGCCCTACCTCTTCTTAATACTATCATCTTCGGGTTTAAGTTCCAACATAAATTTTGGAGGGATATACATTCAAACCATAGCATCACTATATAAGGCACTTCAAGTTGACTCAAAGCAATTTAATTCAGTATTTATTGAGCTAGCCCTATGAAACAGGCACTAGGAGGGCGGCGCCTGTGGCTCAGTGAGTAGGGCGCCGGCCCCATATACCGAGGGTGGTGGGTTCAAACCCAGCCCCGGCCAAACTGCAACAAAAAAATAGCCGGGCGTTTTGGCGGGCGCCTGTAGTCCCAGCTGCTCGGGAGGCTGAGGCAGGAGAATCATGTAAGCCCAAGAGCTGGAGGCTGCTGTGAGCCGTGTGACACCACGGCACTCTACCGAGGGCGGTAAAGTGAGACTCTGTCTCTACAAAAAAAAAAAAAAAACAGGCACTAGGAGAGATGTAAAAACAGTTTCCATCTTCTAGATGTGTCTAAATGAAAGGGGCGTCAGGCTTACAACGCCTGCCTAACCTTGTTCTGTCCCCTATCAACTATGTGCTCTTGGACTAATCAGGGCCATTTTATGATACAGGGCCCTTCCATTAAAAAAAAAAAAAAAGGAGTTAAAGATGTTTTTATGATTACATTGGCATAGATGAAAAATATAATGCAGGGTGGCGCCTGTGGCTCAGCGGGTAGGGCGCCGGTCCCATATGCCGGAGGTGGTGGGTTCAAACCCAGCCCCGGCCAAATTAAAAAAAAAAAAAAAAAAAAAAGAAAAATATAATGCAGACTGGATTCACTATTATGTATTCATTGTTGTTATATTCATTGTTTATTCTGGCTTTAAAAGAAATTAAAGTTGGGCGGCGCCTGTGGCTTAGTGAATGGGGTGCCGGCCCCATATGCCGAGGGTGGCGGGTTCAAACCCAGCCCTGGCCAAACTGCAACAACAAAAATAGCCGGGCGTTGTGGCGGGCGCCTGTAGTCCCAGCTACTCGGGAAGCTGAGGCAAGAGAATCGCGTTAAGCCCAAGAGTTAGAGGTTGCTGTGAGCCGTGTAATGCCATGGCACTCTACCGAGGGCGGTACAGTGAGACTCTGTCTCTACAAAAAAAAAAAAAAAAAAGTTAAAAAAAAAAGAAATTAAAGTTAAAACACTTTCTTGGGCTCCTCTAAGAATTATGGGCCCTAAGCATTGTGCCTACTGTGCCTAATGGATAAGTTGGCTTTGGAGCCAATTACTGACCTCATCTAGTTCTCATTTCCCTCCCTTCAAAATATCGGTTTTGAAAGATTGTTATAAAGATTATTTGAGGTACTTAGAAGCTATATAAGGTCAGAAATCAAGGCTGATTTTTTCTCTACTCTGAACCTACAGTACCTGACACAGAATAAGCCCTCAATAAAATGGATGCAAAATTACCCACACAGGGTCAGGACACAGTGAACCTTTCATAAATATCAGACTTACTTCACCATTAGAAAGTTGGAGTATATGATACAGACTTCAACTGTAAGAGGAATTCACATCAGAAAGGATTATGTGGGCTGGGATTGCCTGAGCTCAGGAGTTCGAGACCAGGCTGAGCAAGAGTGAGATCCCATCTCTACTAAAAATAGAAAAACTGGGTGGCACCTGTGGCTCAAGGAGTAGGGCGCCGGTCCCATATGCTGGAGGTGGTGGGTTCAAATCCAGCCCCGGCCAAAAACCACAAAAAAATAAAAAATAAATAAAAAAAAAAATTAACCATTTATTAAAAAAAATAAAAATAAAAATAAAAATAGAAAAACTGAGGCAAGAAGATTGCTTGAACCCAAGAACTTGAGGTTGCTGTGAGCTATGATGCCACAGCACTCTACTCAGGGCAACAGAGTGAGAATATCTCAAAAGGAAAAAGAAAGAAAGGATTGTGTGGATCAATCAGTTCGCATGCTTCTTTTTAATTTGTTAAGTGCAACCATCTCACTTAATTGCAGCCATAACACAGTCTATCCTGTTAGTTATATAGCTAGGAAGAGAGACTATTCAAAAACATTAGTTTAGTACTCCAGTATGGTGTATTTATATATGCTGGGAGCCGTGCCAGTATTGCCATATATCTCCAGATCCTCTGCAGATTTAATTACAAAGCTACAGAGTGAGTGCATAAATTATGCACTAAGGCCCATGTTTTGGAAATCACTATGTACTCCTGGGAATTAGATAGGAGGTTAGATCTTTGTAATTGATATGCTTCCACTTAAGGGTTGGTGGGAACTTCTTTCTGTCTAAAGACAGTGTGTCTGGTTCTTCAGGCTTAAACACTAGCTATTGGGGCTGCGTGCCTGTAGCTCAGTGGTTAGGGCGCTGGCCCCGTGCTCTGGGGCTGATGGGTTCAAACCTGGCTCGGGCCTGCTAAACAAACAAACTAACAAAAAAAGCAAGAGAACCACTTGAGCCCAAGAGTTGGAGGTTGTGGCGGGCACCTGTAGTACTATCTTCTAGTGAGGCTGAGGCAAGACTTTGAGGTCATTGTGAGCTATGATGCCACGGCACTCTACCCAGGGTGACACAGTGAGACTGTCTCAATTAAAAAAAAAAAAAATTAGGGCGGCGCCTGTGGCTCAGTCGGTGGGGTTCCGGCCTCATATACTGAGGGTGGCTGGTTCAAGCCTGGCCCCGGCTGAACTGCAACCGAAAAATAGCTGGGCGCTGTGGCGGGTGCCTGTAGTCCCAGCTACTCGGGAGGCTGAGGCAAGAGAATCGCTTAAGCCCGGGAGTTGGAGGTTGCTGTGAGCTGTGTGATGCCATGGCACTCTACCGAGGGCCATAAAGTGAAACTCTGTCTCTACAAAAAAAAAAAAAAAAAAAAAAAAAATTAAACAAACACTAGCTATTGGGAGGAAAAGAACTTTTCTTTTTTTTCATCTCATCTAACTGCATGTAGTCTGTTTCTTGACTTAATAATTACAGGAGCGAGTTTACACCCACAGCAAAGCTGCTGTTCATTCACGTCTCCGGTCACACAACAGTTTATAGGCACCATGCCTGGCTTCAAACACTACTTCTTTTGGAAACTTTTCTATCTTCCCCAGAATGAAGGGTAAAAAAGAAATGTACTTGTATTGGGCACCAATTATGTAGAAGCACTATGCTGGATCCTTGACATTTGTCATTTAATCCTTAGGCCAGTTTTGTGCAGAAGGTAGTCTTATTCTTAGATCCTGGGTCAGGAACTTGCTGTCTAAAAGGTTATATATCTTGGCTCGGCACCTGTAGCTCCACGAACAGGGTGCCAGCCACATGTACCGGAGCCGGCGGATTCGAATCCAGCCCGGACCTGCCAAACAATGACAAATACAACCAAAAAATAGATGGGCATTGTGGCAGGCGCCTGTGGTCCCAGCTACTTGGGAGGCTGAGGCAAGAGAATCGCTTAAGCCCAAGAGTTTGAGGTTGCTGTGAGCTGTGATGCCAGAGCACTCTACCCACGGCGACAGCTTCAGACTCTGTCTCAAAAATAAATAATAAATAAATAAAAACAAAAGGTTATGTATCTTGGCCAAGATCTCTCTGGTAATAAACAGTGGAGGTGGAATTAGAATCCAGAATCCAGGTCTGCCTGGTTATCTCCCTCAGGCAAGTCAGTTGCTCCAGTCCTGGGGCTTTGAAGTCCTTCCTTCATGCCTCTACCCTAACACATGTCTCACTGTATGGTAGTTTATTTATATGCCTTCATAACCTGTCTCCTTCACTAAACTCTTGAATCAGAGGGAAAATCTTACATCCTTCTGATATGTTGTTGTTGCTGTTTTTGTAGAGATAGGGTCTCATATGTTGCCCAGGCTGGTGTCGAACTCCTGGCCTCAAGCAATCTGCCTGCTGCAGTCTCCTAAAGTGCTGGAATTACAGGTGTGAGCCACTGCACCCAGCCTTACTTCTTTAATGCCTGGCACAATAACTGGCATACAGTGGCAGTGGGTGTTCAAAACACGTAGTTGGACTGAGGTGAGTAACAACAAAACCCTTTGCAGTTCACCATTTTTTTTCTTTCACTTTTTTTTAGACTGAGTCTGAAGCTGTCGCCCTGGGTAGAGTGCTCTGGCGATTCTCTTGCCTCAGCCTCCTAAGTAGCTGGTACTACTACCCACCACAACACCTGGCTATTTTTTTTTTTTTTTTGGTTGTAGTTGTCATTGTTTGGCAGGCCCAGGCTGGATTCGAACCTCCTAGCTCTGGTGTATGTGGCTGGCGCCCTCGCTGCTGAGCTACAGGCACCGACCCATTTTCATATATATGATTTCATTTAAAGGCTGGGCAAGGTGGCTCATGCCTATAATCCCTAGCACTCTGGGAGGCTGAGGTGGGTGGATTGCTTGAGCTCACCAGTTCGAGACCAGCCTGAGCAAGAGTGAGACCCTATCTCTAGTAAAAACAGAAAAACTGAGGCAAGAGGATTGCTTGAGATCAAGATTTGGAGGTTGCTGTGAGTTATGACTGCATAGCACTCTACCCAGGGCAACAGCTTGAGACTCTGTCTCAAAAAAAAAAAATAAATAAAATAAATGATTTCACTTAATTATAAATAAGCATAAGATAAAGTCCCTGGGGCAGCGCCTGTGGCTCAGTGAGTAGGGCGCCAGCCCCATATGCTGAGGGTGGTGGGTTCAAATCCAGCCCCAGCCAAACTGCAACAAAAAAATAGCCGGGGGTTGTGGCGGGGCGCCTGTAGTCCCAGCTGCTGGGGAGGCTGAGGCAAGAGAATCGCATAAGCCCAAGAGCTGGAGGTTGCTGTGAGCCGTGTGACGTCATGGCACTCTACCCGAAGGCGGTACAGTGAGACTCTGTCTCTAAAAAAAAAAAAAAAAAAAGATAGGGCGGCGCCTGTGGCTCAAGGAGTAGGGCGCTGGTCCCATATACTGGAGTTGGTGGGTTCAAACCCAGCCCCGGCCAAAAGTCACAAAAAAAAAAAAAGATAAAGTCCCTGCTTTTGGTAGCTAGCCATATAAGAAACAAGTTTTTTGGGGGGCAGCGCCTGTGGCTCAGTGGGTAGGGCGCTAGCTCCAGGTACCGAGGGTGGCGGGTTCGAACCTGGCCCTGGCCAAACCGCAACAAAAAAAAAATAGCCAGGCATTGTGGCGGGTGCCTGTAGTCCCAGCTACTCCGGAGGCTGAGGCAAGAGAATTGCTTAAGCCCAGGAGTTGGAGGTTGCTGTGAGCTGTGACACCTTGGCACTCTACTGAGGACGATAAAGTGAGATTCTGTCTCAGAAAGACAAAGTAAACAAGAAAACAAGTTTTGAGTGGAAACATTGTGTTTGCAGACAGACTGATATCCTTGAGGACAAGAGCCACATGTGACTTATCTCTGTATCCTTAGCACCAGGTTCGGGGGGTTGACATAGATTGCTGCTCAGTGAAGAATACATCCTTGAAAAAAGTGAATGGATACACTGTAAATTCGTAGCTGTGGTGATTTGTCTTTAAGTTGTGGGTACCCAGATGAATGTAGAATGAGAAAGAGGGCACAGGAATTCTGCAGGACTCCTGGTTGAAACAAAAGGCGGGGCGGTGCCTGTGGCTCAACGGGGTAGGGCACCAGTCCCATATGCCAGAGGTGGCGGGTTCAAGCCCAGCCCTGGCCAAAAACCACAAAAAAAAAAAAAAAAAAAAAAAAAAAAAAAAAAGAAACAAAAGGCGAATGCAGTCTGACAGGAATCACTGTTTGAATTATAATGCTTATTTATTTCAGTTCCTTAAGGAGGCAGATACATGATTGTAAATGGCAAACACCTGGAAAATTCAGAGCTAACACAATAACTTGATGATATTTTTATAAATCATATTCTTTTCTTATTTCCTCACACAATGGCATTTTTGTTTAGAGACAGTCTCACTTTGTTGCCCTCAGTAGAGTGCTGTGGTGTCACAGCTCACAGCAACCTCCAACTCCTGGGCTTAGGTGATTCTCTTGCCTCAGCCTCCCAAGTAGCTAGAACTACAGGTGCCCCCCACAACGCCTGGCTATTTTTTTGTTGCAGTTTGGCCGGGGCCCAGTTTGAACCCACCACCCTCACATGGGGCTGGTGCCCCACTCACTGAGCCACAGGCACCGCCCAGATTACTTCCTTTATAATAAATTCCTAGATGTTCTTTCTTTCTTTTTTCCCCCTGAGACAGGGTCTTGGCTTTGTTGCCTGGGTTAGAATGCAGTGGCATCATCCTCATCATAGCTCACTGCAACCTCAAACTCCTGGGCTCAAGTGATCATCCAGCCTTATAAAAGTCAACTTAGCTTCTTTAGTCTTCTACTTAGCTTGTTCCAAGAAATTTGAGAATTAAAGGGTTCTCCATTTGTCACTGCTGTCATTTGGCAACTTCCTTTATTGGGGTTTAGCTCCTATCCCACAGTTCCCCTCTTAAGCCCAACCCCAGGTAATTTCAACTTCTTTTTATCTTAGTTTTGAGACAGAGCCTCACTCTGTCACCTGGGGTTGAGTGCCATGGCATTTTCATAGCTCACAACAACCTCAGACTTTTGGACCCAAGGGGTCCTCTTCCGTCAGCCTCCTGAGTAGCTGGGACTATAGGCACCTGCAAAGATGCCCCACTAGATTTTCTATTTTTAGTATAGATGGTGTGTAAGGGGGGGGGGTCCTCATTCTTGCTCAGGTTGATCTGGAACTCCTGAGTTCCACCCACCTCAGCCTCCCAGAGTGCTAGGTTTACAGCTGTGAGCCACCCTGCCTCACCCATCATTTTAACTTGTTTTTTTTGTAGAGACAGAGTCTCACTTTATGGCCCTCGGTCGAGTGCCGTGGCCTCACACAGCTCACAGCAACCTCCAACTCCTGGGCTTAAGCGATTCTCTTGCCTCAGCCTCCCAAGTAGCTGGGACTACAGGCGCCCGCCACAACGCCCGGCTATTTTTTTTGGTTGCAGTTCAGCCGGGGCCGGGTTTGAACCCGCCACCCTCGGCATATGGGGCCGGAGCCTTACCCACTGAGCCACAGGCGCCGCCCATTTTAACTTCTTTTTAAATTAAGTACTTAGGAGGCACCACAGTGGAGCTGCCCCAGTTATGATGCCTCCTGAAGAACAAAAAACAAGAACAAATAAACAAAAGAAAACAAACAAAATTAAGTATTCAGCATGGTAGCCTCACAATCCTTGAGGATCCTCCCAGTAATCTGTAATCTCCCCTTACTGTCAGCTTTCCACTCCTAAGGCTAACACCTTCTATCAGCTGTTATGTTTCACCTCTGAAATTGGAAACTTTCTCCTCTCTCTAATTACAACCTGTTACACTTCCAGCTCTCTAACTCCCATTAAATTTCTTCAACCTCTGAGGAGAGCCTGTCCGGTCTCTTGACTCCTTTCTCCTAATCTATTGTCCTTTTTGCCATGATCAGCCTAGATCTATGAGTAGTCTTATCAGCTTAAACTCCTTTTGTTCCTTTTGCCAGATCTACCATATAAATCCCCCTAACCCTGGGTAATTTTAACTATGTGCCTCCTCTGTTCCTACAGTAAGGTTGCTAAGAAATTGCAGAGGTGGGGGTGTGGAATCCCACAATTGGATAACTCAGTACTACCAATAGTTTCCACTGTTCCACACTGCCCTAAACTTGAGGATGCCCATGAGACTGAGTCCTCAAAGAACCCAAATCAAGGGAGGAGGATTCAGACTCTGAGTAAATGCAATGAAGTTTCCCAGATTCTGTTAGAAGTTTGTTCAGGCTACAGGTGGGAACAAAGGAATGAAGTCTCAATTCTCTCTGAGGGAGGACTGTATTTGTAAAATGTTTGATGCCCAGGGCAACTGAGATGTGGGTTTCCAAGGGAACATTGGAAGGAGAAGGCAAAAGATGAGTTCAGGCTGGGTGCGGTGACTCACATCTATAACCGTAGTACTCTGGGAAGCTGAGGTGGTGTTACAGGAAGACAAGGCCCAATGGAGAGAAAACACCGTGTTTAGGCTCAGCACCCATTGCTCAGTGGTTAGGGCACCAGCCACATACACCAGGCACGGGCCAGCTAAACAGTAACTACAAGACAACTACAACGACAATAAAAAAAATAGCTGGGCAGGCTGGGTGCCTATAGCACAGTGGTTACGGCACCAGCCATATGCACTGAGGGTGGCGGGTTCGAACACAGCTCGGGCCAGCCAAACGACAATGACAGCTGCAACAAAAAATAGTCAGGCGTTGTGGCAGGTGCCTGTAGTCCCAGCTACTTGGAAGGCTGAGGCAAGAGAATTGCTTAAGCCCAAGAGTTTGAGGTTGCTGTGAGCTGTGATGCCACAGCACTCTACCCAGGGTGACATAGTGAGACTCTTTAAAAAAAAAAAAGTTCCGGCCCACAGGTAACTTTCTCATTGGTCATTTTTTTTTTTTTTTTTTTTGAGACAGAATCTCAAGTTGTTGCAGTGGCATTATAGCTTACAGAAACCTCAACTCTTGGCCTCAAGCGATCCTCTTGCCTCTGTTTTTCTATTTTTAGTAGAGACGGGTCTTGCTTTTGCTCAGGCTGGTCTCAAACTCATGAGCTCAAGCAATCCACCTGCCTCAGGATGTGCTAGGATTACAGGCTTGAGCCTTGGCACCCGGCCTTCATTGGTCAGTTAGAATCAAGCTGGAGAAGCTGGCTCAGGCTCTTACAGAAGCGGAAGCAAGAGTCAGCCTCCAAGTCCCAGTAAGTTAAGTTTCTACAAATTCCTAAGAGCTGAGTCACCATGGGGAGGACCTTGCAGGTATATCCTGGGGGTCTCCTTCAGAAGACCTTTGTTCTCTTAGATCTTACTTTTTCTGGGTATCTTCTCTCAGTGGGAGGATAGCTTGAAGTCAAGAGTTTGAGACCAGCCCTGTCTCTACTGATACAGGACAAGTGGCATCCCAGCCAGCTGTGGAGCTGGGCGGGGCACAGCTGGCTGCCTCCGCCTTGGCGGTGTTGATGCGGTGGCAGCGAGCAGAGGAACCAGTGGGCTGGAGGGTAGGCAGGGAGGCTCTGCAGGAGGCTGCAGTAGCCAGAGGGGCCAGACAACCGCTGGGGAGACATCAGCACCTTAGGCTGAACCCCATTTTCAAGGTCTGGTCAATTTCGTGTAAGTTTCCTAGGCCTGGGAAAGAAAGGGATTGTAGTCATTCATTTGCCACCCAGAAAAGATGTCCCAGACATGCTAAATGTAACTACCAAGACACCCTAAATGTAACTCTAAATATAACTACCAGGGGCCAGACACATTGTCCCACACATGATGTCCCAGACACGCTAACTACCCACAGCCCCATGCCACTATATATACCTCTAGACAAAGAGCACAGAGAGAGGGCGGCGCCTGTGGCTCAAAGGAGTACTGTGCAGGCCCCAATACGGGACGTGGCAGGTTTAAACCCAGCCCCAGACAAAAAACTGAAAATAATAATAATGATAATAATAAATAAATAAAGAGCCCAGAGAGAGACAGAGAGATTTTCTCTCCTGACTCGAGTTTTCTCTCTCTGCCAGGAGCTCTGGAGTTTTTTCTGTATTCTTTTCTGGACATAAATCCTGTCTTACCATTGATCTGTGGTCTGCAGATTCATTCTTCAAATCACCAAGACCACGAACCTACTGAAGAGCGAAATTCCGATATCACTACCAAGAATAGAAAAAAATTAGGCAGGATTGCTGGCACGCACCTAGCTACTTGAGAAGCTGAGAAAAGAAAATCGCTTGAGCCTGGGAGTTTGAGGTTGCAGTGAGCTATGATGATGCCACTGCACTCTACCTAGACAGACAGAGTGAGACTCTGCTGGTGGTGTGTGTGGGGTGGGGAGATGAGTTCATGCCTCTTGTCTCTCCTTAGAACGAATACAGAGACTAGATTTCCTCATATACTTTCTTTCCCTTCCTCAGCTGCCTTTTGACTCAAAATCAGACCCATATGTTTTTAAATTTGCTATTTGATATTTTTGCTTTCTATTTTTTTTTTTTTTTTTGAGACAGAGTCTCACTCTGTCGACTTCTGTAGAGTGCATGGCGTCACAGCTCATAGCAACCTCCAACTCTCAGGCATAAGAGATTCTCTTGCTTTAGCCTCCTGAGTAGCTGGGACTACAGGCGCCTACCACAACACCTGGCTATTTTTTGTTGCAGTTGCCCCTGCTGTTTTAGCTGGCCAGGGCTGGGTTCGAACCCACCACCCTTGGTATATGGGGCCAGCGCCCTACCCACTGAGCTACAGGCGCCGCCCTGTGTTTTTGCTTTCTAGATAAAAGGAAAGGGTGGAAAACAAGCGGGACTTAATGTTTGTGGACAAAATAGACCATGTCCTATTTCTACTTTTCCCAAATTTAAGCATGATCTGTTTCCTCAGCAAAGAACAGTTAAGTTTCTGTGTTTTCCCAAAAGAAAGCAGCATCCTGGAAATGTTGTTTTATTTGATGCCAAACAAATATCAGTTCAGAAACATGATAACAATAATAGCAATTACAAAAAGCAGTTAGTGAGACATTTAGGAAGTAAAGGCAGCAAACTAGCAACAACAGAATGCATTATGAAGTAATTTGCACCTACACTTCTACCTGCGGAAAAGGTGAAATCTATTTTTGCTAGAAACTAAAAAAAAAAAAAAATAATAAAATTCACATTTCTGGGTATCTCTACAAAGGAAAGAACCTTCATGTGAAGAAATATAAGGCTTTTTTGTTCTTTATATAATAAAACAAAACAAAACAAAATTTGGCTACTTACATGATTATTCAGTTATACAATTTAGAAACCTTGAGATTATCTGTGACTCCCTTTACTCCCTCCTCATAATTCCATTGCTTCCAAAACTTTGGAGATAAGTTTTAAAATCTTATCTCCAGAATGTTTCTGAATAAATATACAGTACAATATCTTTCCCATTCCCCATCCGTGCTGTCATTACCCAAGCCTTTCTATTACCTGTTGGCTTTTTAAAAGTCTCTTTGTCTTTTTTTTTTTTTTTTTGAGACGGTTTGACTTGTCGCCCTTGGTAGAGTGCTCTGACATCACAGCTCATAGCAACCTCAAACTCTTGGCTCAAGCTATCCTCTTGCCTCAGCCTCCCAAGTAGCTGGGACTATGGGCACCCACCACAACACCCAGCTATTTTTAGAGACGGGGTCTTCCTCTGGCTCAGGCTGGTCTCGAACCTGTGCGTTCAGGCAATCTACCCACCTCGGCCTCCCAAGTGCAGGTGTGAGTCACCAGGCCAGCCAATCATGTCTTCATTTTAATTTTTTTTTCTTTTTTGAGAAAGAGGAGAGTCTCACTTTGTTGCTGTCTATAGAGTGCTCTGGCATCACCACTCACAGCAACCTCAAACTCCTGGGCTCAAGTGATCCTCTAGCCTTACAAAACTCAACCTGACTTCTTTTTTCAACCTCACTTCTTTAGCCTTCTACATAGGCCTCCAAGAAATTTGAGAACTGCAGGGATTCTCCTTTTGTCATTGTAGTCATTTGGCAACTTCCTTTATAGCTACATTCCTGTCCCATAGCTCAACGGAGAGAGCATTGGATTAAGGCAGAAATGTAAAGCACTTCTCCCAAGGTCTTGTCATAATCTCCTTCTGTGTTGTTCTTCTGTAGACCTTCTCCTGTTTAGGGGAGGGATCTTACTCTCTTGTATAATACCAGTGTCTAGCCCAGTGCCTGGCACATAGGAGGGGAACACATGGGACTAGACACTTTATGCCAAATTGTTTTGCGTTTGTTTTTTTTTTTGAGACAGAGTCTCACTTATTAGCCCTTGGTAGAGTGCTGTAGTATCACAGCTCAGCAATCTCCACAGCAATCTCCAAATCCTTGGGTTTAGGCGATTCTCTTTCCTCAGCCTCCTGAGTAGCTGGGACTACAGGAACCCGTCACAATGCCCCGCTATTTTTTTGTTGCAGTTTGGCCAGGGCTGGGTTTGAATCCACCACCCTCGGTGTATGGGGCCGGCCCCTTAACCACTGCCCACCCACCCGGCCCCCCATAGCATTGTTATTTAGTGAATCTGTGAACTTGGGAAAGTCTCTTGGGTTCAGTATTTTTGTTAGTTAAATAAAGTGTTATCTGTTCCATCAGGTGTGGTGAGGACTGAATGCTCCTCTTTGTTGCTTCCAAACCATTTTTCCTCCCTCTTCCTTGATAAATTTTAGCTCCTTTAAGTCTGCCCCATTCCACTTTTCCACCTGCTATTCTGCTTTGCTGCTGTCCTCTGCCCAGGCTGAGTATTAGCCCTCATTCAATGCTGATCTTAGCTCCCAGCTGTTTCCATTTATACTGCTTGTTCCTGTCATCATCCTGGGGAGTTCAGAATGTACTTGGGCAATACTATACAACTTCTTTGCTTCTCTGTTCCTGCACTGCCTCATCTCCAAAGTCAATTCTCTACCAAATCTGACCTCAACCTCAATCACCCATGCCTGTGGTCATACCTCAGTCTTTGCCCTCATCAGTAACTGTTCCACTTCCAAAATTTTGACTTTTACTATCAGTTCTTAACTCTTTTTTTACTATCCATCTTTTTACTATCAGTTCTTAACTCATTCAGGGTAGCCTGCTCCCACTTGAGCACTTCCTTGGCCTTATCAAGACCTGAAATTTATCATTCTCACCCCCTCTTGTTCTTTTTTTTTTTTGTAGAGACAGAGTCTCACTTTATGGCCCTCGGTAGAGTGCCATGGCCTCACACAGCTCACAGCAACCTCCAACTCCTGGGCTTAAGCGAGTCTCTTGCCTCAGCCTCCCAAGTAGCTGGGACTACAGGTGCCTGCCACAACGCCTGGCTATTTTTTGGTTGCAGTTTGGCCAGGGCCGGGTTTGAACCTGCCACCCTCGGTATATGGGGCCGGCGCCTTACTGACTGAGCCACAGGCGCCGCCCCTGTTCTTAATTACTTTCTTTTTTTTTTTTTTGTAGAGACAGAGTCTTACCCTATGGCCCTCGGTAGAGTGCCATGACCTCACACAGCTCACAGCAACCTCCAACTCCTGGGCTTAAGCGATTCTCTTGCCTCAGCCTCCCGAGTAGCTGGGACTACAGGCGCCCGCCACAACGCCCGGCTACTTTTTGGCTGCAGTTTGGCTGGGGCTGGGTTTGAACCCGCCACCCTCAGCATATGGGGCCGGTGCCATACCGACTGAGCCACAGGTGCCGCCCCTTAATTACTTTCTTACACAGACTAGGTTTCATAGTCTGTAATTATAATCACATCCTTGGATATCATTGTGAACATAATTGTCTTTCTTTGCCTTTACACATCTTTTTTTTTTTTTTGAGACAAAGTCTCGCTTTGTTGCCCTTGGTAGAGTGCTGTGGCGTCATAGCTCATAGCAACCTCAAACTCTTGGGCTCAAGCGATTCTCCTGCTTCATCCTCCCAAGTAGTTAGGACTACAAGTGCCTGCCACAATGCCTGGCTATTTTTAGGGACGAGGTCTCACTCTGGCTCAGACTGGTCTTGAACCTGTGAGCTCAGGCAATCCACCAACCTCAGCCTCCAAGTGCTAGGATTACAGGTGTGAGCCACTGAACCTGGCCCTCTTCTTTATTTAAATCCATTTTTTTTGGGGGGGGAATAGAGTCTCTCTCCATCACCCTGGGTAGAGTGCCATGGTGTCATCACAGCTCATTGCAACCTCAAACTCCTGATCTCAAGCAATCCCCCTATCTCAGTCTCCCAAGTAGCTGAAACCACAGACCCACGTCATCATTTTTGGCTAATTTTTCTTTTCTCTCTCTCTTTCTTTCTTTTCTTTCTCTCTCTTTTTCTTTCTTTTTTATTTTGAGAGAGAGTCTCACTCTGCTGCCCTGGCTAGAGTTATGTGGCCTCATCCTAGCTCACAGCAACCTCAAATTCCTGAGTTCAAGCAATTTCCCTTTCTCAGCCTCCCAAGTAGCTGGGCCTACAGATACCTGTCACAACACACAGCTGATTTTTTTCTATTTTAGTAGACACGGGGTCTCCCTCTTGCTCAGGCTGGTCTCAAACTATCAAGTTCAAGGGATCCTCCTACCTCGGTTTCCCAAAGTGCTAGGATTATACCCAGAGTGCTAGGATTACAGGCGTGAGCCACCTTGGCCCTACCAACCACACCTCAATTTAAATGCCACTTTCTGAGAGGCCCACTCTGACCACCCAATATAAAGAAGCCACCCATAAATGTTTATCAGTATTGGATATTTTTCTTGTTTATTTAGTGTTTGCTTTCATCACAGAATTTCAGCACTTGACTCATTCACTGTTGTATTTCCAGGACCTCCAACAGTGCCTAGATATAATACAGTAGGTGGTCAAGAAACGCTGAAACACCTTGCCCCGGCAGGCGGTAAGTGATTGCTCTTACTTCTCAGATTTTGTCTCCTACACCTTCCCTGCTCACTGCTCCACTCAAACTGCCCTCCGTGTTGTCCCTTCAATATGCCAGACTCACTCCTAACATCTGGTCTTTGACTTGCTGTTTCTTCCCCTTGGAAGGCTCTTCTCCCAGGGTCTCTCCTTCATTTTCTTCGGGTCTTACCTAAAAGTTACTTTCTCATTCATTCCCGTTTGGGAATTTAAACTAGCAGCCCCAACTCTGTACCTCTTTCTTCCCTTGTTTTTTCCTCCATAGCACTTATCAGTTTTTTTTTTCTTCCAACTTGGAACAAACTTTTATTTTGATGCTGGTCTGATTGGTCCATGGCCATGGGTCAGTGGTAAAGCACTTATCAGTTTTTAAAGTGCTACATAATCTATTTACTTTATTGCCTGTTCCTTCCCCTCCCCCTACAAAGAAGGCTCTGATGAATCCCCAAAGCTTGGAAGAGTACCTAGCACAAAACAGAAAATATTTATTAAATGAATGGGTTTGGCTGGGTGCGGTGGCTCTCGCCTATAATCCTAGCACCCTGGGAGGCCTAGGCGAATAGATCACCTGAGCTGCTCTGAGTTCCAGAACAGCCTGAGCAAGAGGGGACCCTCCCCGCCTAAAATAGCTGGGCATTGTGGTGGGCGCCTGTAATCCCAGCTACTTGGGAGGCTGAAGCAAGAGAATTGCTTGAGTCAAGAGTTTGAGGTTGCTGTGAGCTTTGACGCCACAGCACTCTATCGAGGGTGACAAAGTGAGACTCTGTCTCAAATAAATAAATAGGTTTGAGGAATGAATGCACAAATGAACATTAGATGTGAAATCTTTTGGAAGTGTAAGGTATTATTGTGCCCAGTCAAATTATTTACTTTAATAGAGACCCTTAATAGCCTTCTCGTATCCCTGGAACGCAGTCCTACACACAATAGACGCACAAAGAGTGTCTGACTGTGACCGCTGGGGAGGTGGGTGGGCGAGTTCACCAGAGCAGCCGGCGTAGGCTCCGCCCCCGCCTCGGCCCCGCCCCCGCCCCGCCAGGTCCAGGCGGCCCCGCCCCACATGCTGAATGCAATATAGGCGAGTGACGTCAAACCGTTTGTTGTCATTGGCGGCTCCCAAGATGGCGTCCATCATGGAAGGGCCGCTGAGCAAATGGACTAACGTGATGAAGGGCTGGCAGTACCGCTGGTTTGTGCTGGACTATAATGCAGGATTGCTCTCCTACTACACGGTGAGTCCTTGGAGGACAAGGCTCCGGGCGCCCCCGGGTCGCGCTCCCTGACTGGAGGTGGGGGGCCGGGGTTTGGGGTGGCCGAGTTGAGGTTGTTAGGCTGGGGGTGCCGCCGTACGAGAGTGTTCCCTGGTTGGGGAGGGCTTCACGTCCTGTACAGCCAATGAGGGTGAAGGGGATGCGTGCACCGCCAATGAGCAGGCACTAGCTGTCGGATTTATGGGCTGGAGAGAGCCACGTTTCTTTTTTAGGGTCCGGCGTTAAGCCGTGGGTGGGGTCTGCCACACTTGTGTGCAAGCAAGGATGGTCTTTGTCATGTTTTAAAGGGTCTGATCTTGCGGTTCATGCGCTCTCCCCACGTTGTCAAGGACTTTACCCTGTCCCCCCAAGCCCTGTAAACGGCCGCACCCCTTAGCTTCCCTGCTGGAACCGGAGCGCTCTGCTTCTTTGGGGCTGTGCTCAGACGAGCCTGGATAGATCCAAAGGTGACTGGCCCTCGGGCAACACTAACGGGTGTGAAATTCCTCCTGTCCGTCCTTGTTGAGTGTCTCATTGAAGGGACGCATCCCTCTATTCAGCCAGAAGTGAGCTTAACCGACGCCTTAACTTTCTTATATGCGAGTCTTTTGTTAGCGAAAAGAGATAAGAGGTAGTGTAGTGTTCCCCTGAAAGTTATGTTCTGGGGAAGGCTGAGTTCAGGGTTTCACTGTTGTTAACACGAATCAGTGGTTGTGGGCAAGTAGATGAATTGCTTGAGTCTTTTGTTCTCATTATTTCTTCCACCCCCATCGCATTAGATATGGAAGGTGGGTGGTATTAGAAAGAGAAATTACTTCCAAAAGTACTTTCTGAATGGTGTATAGTTAATAATAGTCAAGGAGAGGGAGGAAGCTACTTACAAAATAGAATGTACTGAAGGCTTTAGAAAATAATATAAGACAGAAAAAATAAAGTTATGGAAGTAAGGGTAATACTAGTGAGAGAAATTAGGGACAAAAATATTTGTTCGTTCACTTAAAAAACATTGGGCTCCTGCTCTGTGAATTTCCTTGCCAGCAAGAATCAGTGGTGATAAAAACATTAACTGTTCCTCTTTTCTGGCGTTTATATTCTAGTCTAGCAGGTCCCTTAATTCATTTTACTCTCAACAACTTTGCAAGGTAGTAGGTATTCATTATTCCCATTTAATATCCCCAATTATAGTTTTGGATCCTGAGGCTATAGGCTTTTAAGTAATTTGCTTGATTGCATAGCTAGCAGTAAGTGGTGGAATTAGGATGGTAAATTCTTGGTTTTCTGACTTTTCCCACTAAACTTCACTTTCACTACAGGGGGAAAAGTACAAGCTGTGAGTTATTAAATGCAAGTCTGCTGGAGTAAATGTATTACTTCCACTATCGTTCAACCATCAACTTAACTTTCTCTATATAGGCTGAAAAGGAAAAAGACCAAATCTTAATGACAATCCTAAACACATTGTTCAAGATTATCTTTAGGTAGCCACTAAAGAGAGGCAACTAAATATTGTATCCTGAAAACTCTGGAATTATGAATTCTGTGGTTCAGATAAATGAAGATAATTTTGGGTTTCAGTAGATGTGATAATTGGAAAATACTATGGAACTTTTTCAATCTATTTAAAATGGAATAATTTCCATGAGTGGCACTATGCAATTAAGTTACTTTGTAAATCCCAAATTGTGTGGGCCTGAATTTGAGGCAATCCCAGAGAGGCCCTAAGCTGGGGTTCTTGGGAACTCTTACCCCAGACAGAATCTTTTTTTCCCCCCTATTTTCTTTCCTTTAGTGTATTCTTTTTCTGCCTCATTGCCCTTTCAGTTTTTGAATACTTGAACAAATTTCTCCTTATCTTACTGGCTAAATACAGGTTTCTCATATACTTCTTCTTTTTTTTTGTTTTGCAGTTTGAACCCGCCATCTGCGGCATATGGGGCCAGCGCCCTACTCCTTTGAGCCACAGACACTGCCCAATATACTTTTTTTGTCCCCTTAATACTTCTCTCTCTGAGATTAGATTATGTAAAATATTATCCTTGCAAGAGAAAGGAGGTATCATATTTCTCACTAATGGATGTTTAGGAGGTTTTTCCCTTTCTAGTTGTTTGATGTTATTTTCTTGCAGAAAAACAATGGAAATATTGTCCCATCTTATGAAAATAAAATGATAACCCAATTTTAAATTAGAGGAGGTCTAGTAAAGATGGGAAAAGGACAGATATTCACTTAAAGGGAAAGTAGGAGGCATACTGAGTATTGGCAATGAATTTGGTATACCTGGACATTGTTTCAGTGCACGATGATTGTGAAGGAATATTCGAGGGTCTGTATTGGCATTTATCTGATAACTTGAAGCTGTATCTCTCAGGAAGAATATCTGAATTAGTTGTACATCAGTAAACAGCAAGTCAGTTTGTTCCTTGTTTCTAAAATCACTTGTCCTTTAGTCTTGCTCTGTGTTTATAGGTCTATTCTAGGGTGGCCCTGAAAACCCTGAACTAAACTAGACTGGCCTTGCTTTAGAGTGCCCTGTATTGGGCGGCACCTGTGGCTCCGTGACTAGGGCACCGGCCCCATATACCGAGGGTGGCGAGTTCAAACCCAGCCCTGGCCAAACTGAAACAAAAAAATAGCTGGGCATTGTGGCGGGCGCCTGTAGTCCCACCTTCTCAGGAGGCTGAGGCAAGAATTGCCTAAGCCCAGGAGTTGGAGGTTGCTGTGAGCTGTGTGACACCACAGCACTCTACCAAGAATGATAAAGAGAGACTCTGTCTCTACAAAAGAAAAAAAAAAAGATTTGCAGAGCAGCTCTAGTGTAAAGGTGTGTGTGGGACTGGGTGCCATGGCTCATGCCTGTAATCCCAAAAGTCTGGGTGGCCAAAGCGGATGGATTGCCTCAGCTCAGGAGTTTGAGACCAGCCTGAGCAAAAGTGTGACTCCATTTCTAAAAATAGCTGGGCATTGTGATGGCTGCCTGTAGTCCCAGCTACTTGGGAGGCTGAGGCAAGAGAATCACTTGAACCCAAGAGTTTGAGGTTACTGTAAGCTATGACACCATGGCACTCTACCAAAGGTGACAAAGTGGGACTCTGTCTCAAAAAAAAAAAATTTATCAAAATACCATTATTATAGCTAAATGGTAATACTTATTAATATCAGATATCTAGTCTGTTTAATTTCCATGATTATCTTCTTTTTTTTTTTTTTTGTAGAGACAGGGTCTCATTTTATGGCCCTCGGTAGAGTGCCGTGGCCTCACACAGTTCACACAACCTCCAACACCTGGGCTTAAGCGATTCTCTTGCCTCAGCCTCCTGAGTAGCTGGGACTACAGGCGCCCACCACAACGCCCGGCTATGTTTTTTGGTTGCAGTTTGGGCGGGTCTGGGTTTGAACCCGCCACCATCGGTATATCGGGCCGGCGCCTTACTGACTGAGCCACAGGCGCCGCCCTTCCATGATTATCTTAAACATTTCTTCCTTGCCAGTTGGTTTGTGTCAGAATTACAAACCTACTGACTGATTGAGACAGGTTCTCACTATGCCACCTAGGCTAGAGAGCAGTGGTGTCATCAGAGCTCACTGCAACCTCAAACTCCTGGCTTAAGGAAACCTTTTGCGTCAGCCTTCTGATAGCTGGTACTACAGGTATGAGCCACCATACCTGGCTGATTTTTCTACTTTTTTGTAGAGAAAAGGTCTTACTCTTGCTTAGGCTTGTCTTAAGTGATCCTGTCCCCTTGCGCTGGCTTTCCAGAGTGCTAGGATTACAGGCATGAGCCCCCAGGCCCTGGCTTAAGTATTTTTTTTTTTGTTTTTGAGACAGAGTCCTACTCTGTTGTCCTGGGTAAAGTGTTATGGGATAATAGTCCACAGCAACCTCAAACTCTTGGGCTTGAGCAATCCTCTGGCTTCAGACTCCCAAGTAGCTGGGACTAAATGGGCCTGCTCCAATGCCTGGATAGTTTTTCTATTTTTAGTAGAGATGGGGTCTTGCTCTTGCTCAGCCTGGTCTCGAACTCCTGAAGTCAAGTAATCCCCCAGCCTGGGCGTGCCACAGTGCTAGGATACAGGGGAGAGGCACCGTGCCTTGCTGAGTCCCTTTTAATCTAAAGCAGTGGTTCTCAACCTTCCTAATGCTTTGGCCCTTTAATACAGTTCCTGTGGGTCATTGAGAACCGCTGATCTTTAGGTTTCTCATTCTTTTTTTTTTTTTCTTGCCATTTGTTTCTTTAAGAAACCAGCTGATGGGTGGCGCCTGTGGCTCAAGGAGTAGGGCGCTGGTCCCATATGCGGAGGTGGTGGGTTCAAAACCCAGCCCCGGCTAAAAACCACACACACACACACACAAAAAAAGAAACCAGCTGATATACTCTGTAGAAATTTTTACATTCTCTATTTTGTTCTCTTTTTGATATGTTTAAATGTGTTCTTTGTCCTGTGTATTTTTTCTTTTTTTTTTGAGACAGATCCTCAAGCTGTCACCCTGGTTAGAGGGGTATGGCACCATAGCTCACAGCAACCTCAAACTCCTGGGCTCAAGCGAGTCTCCTGTCTCCACCTCCCTAGTAGCTGGGACAACAGGCGCCCGCCACAACACCCGACTATTTTTTGGTTGCAGCCGTCATTGTTGTTTGGCGCAGTTTTTGGCCGGGGCTGGGTCTGAATCCTCCACCTTGGGTATATGGGGCCAGCACCCCACTCCTTGAGCCACAGGTGCCGCCCATCTTTTTTTTTTTTTTTGTCCTGTATATTTTCTTTCTTTGTTTCTTTTCTTTTCTTTTTCTTTGGATACAGGGTCTTATTCTGTTGCCTGGGTTGGAGTGCAGTGGCATCATCATTGCTTGCTGCAAGGTCAAACTTCTGGGCTCAGGTGATCCTCCCATGTCTTCTGCCTCAGCCTCCCAGAGCGGGAGGATTAGTGCTGAGAGCTTCGAAGCCCAGCTTTTTTGTTTTTTTCTTTTTCTTTATTTAGAGACAGGGTCTCATTGTATTACTCAGGGCTTTTCTTTTTTTTTTTGTAGAAACAGAGTCTCACTTTATAGCCCTCGGTAGATCTTGCCACAGCCTCCTGAATAGCTGGGACTACAGGCGCCCGCCACAACACCTGGCTAAGCTTTTCTTTTCTTTTTTTTTTTTTTGTAGAGACAGAGTCTCACTTTATGGCCCTCCGTAGAGTGCCGTGGCCTCACCCAGCTCACGGCAACCTCCAACTCCTGGGCCCAAGCGATTCTCTTGCCTCAGCCTCCTGAGTAGCTGGGACCACAGGCGCCCGCCACAATGCCCGGCTATTTTTTTTTGGTTGCAGTTTGGCCGGGGCTGGGTTTGAACCCACCCTACCGACTGAGCTACAGGCGCCGCCCAGCTTTTCTTTTTTTTTTAATCAACTTTTATTGCGTTCAATATTTTTCTCCCCCTCCTCCCCAATTTTTAGCATTTGTATTTACTGATCTTTTGAGACAGGGTGTCACAATATTGCCCAGGCTGGTCTGAAACTTATGGGCTCAAGGGATCCTCTTGCTTTAGCTTTCCAAATAGCTAGAATTACAGGCACATGCCCTGTCCTCAGTATTTTCTTTTATTTATTTATTTATTTATTTACTCACTTACTAGACAGGATCTTACTCTGTCATCCAGGCTGGTTTTCAGTGGTCCCATCATAGCTCACAGCAGCCTCAAACTCCTGGGCTCAAGTGATCTTTTGCATCAGTTTACAGAGTCACTGGGATTACAAATGTGAGCCACCACACCCAACTGTCCCTTGTGTTTTCTTTTTGTTTTTGTAGAGACAGAGTTTCACTTTATTGCCCTCGGTAGAGTGCCGTGGCGTCACACAGCTCACAGCAACCTCCAACTCCTGGGCTTAGGCAATTCTCCTGCCTCAGCCTCCCGAGTAGCTGGGACTACAGGCGCCTGCCACAATGCCCAGCTATTTTTTTGTTGCAGTTTGGCCGGGGTTGGGCTTGAACCCGCCACCCTCGGTGTATGGGGCTGGCGCCCTGCTCACTGAGCCACAGGCGCCGCCCCCCCTTGTGTTTTCTATAGGCTAATAATTTGAGCTAAAGCTTAATGATATTCTTTTTTTTTTTTCCTTTTGGGCAAGGATACTTCATAGGTGGCGCATATCAAATCAGGATGTCTGTGATGTCTCTCTGTGATGGTAAAATTTATCAGTAGGTTCAGTTGAAATGTGTTGTTTTTTGAAAGAACATTGTAGTTACTGAGACATTGGTTTTGATACACTTATTGATTGATTGGATGTGGTTAAAAGGGGAAGAAGAGTGATGACATCCTGCTTTTCCATTTGAGCTGGACAAACAATAATAGGGAAGAGAGGAAGAACAGATTGGAAGAGAAGGGTGGGACATGTTGAAATTGACACGGCAATGTGTTTTAGTCTGGAGCTCAGGACAGAAATATGGGCTGCAGATAATTAGTTTACTTTTTCATATATGGAGAGTTGAGAGAGTGTGTGAGAAGAATAGAGATCTTTGGATAGGATACGGAAAAACACCGTTGGATTAGTTAGCTCTTGCTTTTTGACCAGTTACTCCAAAATTTAGCAATGTAAAACAGCAAACGTTTGTTATAGTAATTTCTGTGGGTCAGAACTTTGGGTGTTCTCATGTACTCATGAAATGACAGTAAAAGTTGCGGTCATCTGAAAGGCTTGACTGGGCAAGGAGGATCAGTTCTAAGATGACTTGCTTGGGTGTTGGCAGAAAGCCTCAGCTCCTTGCTGGCTGTTGGAAGGTGACTTCAGTTCCACACCAAGTGCCTCTCCACTGGACACTTCAGTGTCATCAAGACTGGACAGCTGGCTTTACCCAGAGGGAGCAATCCAAGTGAGAGCGAGGAGGAAACCTCGATGCCTTTTATGACCTACTCTCAGACTGTCACTTTTGCCTTATTCTGTTAATTAGAAATGAATCATTAAATTCTGCTCATACTTCTGGGGATGAGGATTTTAGGGAGGAGGGAAAGTGAAAGGAGAATTTGTGGACAGATTTTAAACTACCACAGTGACATTTAAGGAATTGGCAGAGGAAAAAAGCCAGCACAGGAGAGTGAAAAGAGATGCCAGAAATGTAAGAAAAAAACCCTGAAGAATGTGGCAGTCACGGATGTCAAGATGGGAATAGAAAATTGGCTTGTCTAGGTAAGGTCTAACATTCATTGAATTGATCAACTTGCACATCATTAACGTCCTTAGTAAGAGCAGGGTCTGTGGAGGGGTAGATGTGGAAGACAGATGGGAGTGGCTCGAATTGTAATTAGGAGATAAGACATAGACAAGTGAATGTAGATTATTCAAGGTGTTTCTTTCCTTTTTTTTTTTTTTTTTAAAGACAGAGTCTCACTTTGTGCTCACAGCTCACAGCAACCTCAAACTTTTTTTTTTTTTTTTGTAGAGACAAGAGTCTCACTTTATGGCCCTCGGTAGAGTGCCGTGGCCTCACACGGCACACAGCAACCTCCAACTCCTGGGCTTAAGCGATTCTCTTGCCTCAGCCTCCCGAGTAGCTGGGACTACAGGCGCCCACCACAACGCCCAGCTATTTTTTGGTTGCAGTTTGGCCGGGGCCGGGTTTGAACCCGCCACCCTCAGTATATGGGACCGGCACCTTACCGACTGAGCCACAGGCACCGCCCGCAACCTCAAACTTTTGGGTTCAAACAATCCTCTTGCTTCAGCCTCCCAAGTAGCTGGGACTACAGGCACCTGCCACAATGCCCAGCAATTTTTTTTTTTTAGAGACAGAGTCTCGCTCTTGCTCAGGCTGGTCTCAAACTCCTGAGCTCAAGCAGTCCTCCTGCCTCGGCCTCCCAGAGTGCTAGGATTATAGGCGTGAGCAACTGTGCCCTGCCTATTCAAGATGTCTTATTGAGGAAGGGGCAGCCAGGGATACGGATTTGAGGGGAAGGGCTTCTAAGATAGAGTATTCTTTTTTTTTTTTTTGGCCGGGGCTGGGTTTGAACCCACCACCTCCAGCATATGGGCCCGGCGCCCTACTCCTTGAGCCACAGGCGCTGCCCTAAGATAGAGTATTCTTAAACATGTAGACATTGGAAGCAAGGTTCGTGTTGCTATAGGCTATAGCTTGGGCATGGTGGCTCATGCCTGTGATCCTAGGAGACAAGGTGGGATCAGTTGAGGTCAGAAGTTTGATGCTGCAGTGAGCTACACCGATACCACCACACTCTAGCCCGGTCAACAGAGAGACCCTATCTCAAAAATACTTAAAAAAAAAAGTGCATATAGTTATAACTTAAGGACTTAAAGATTTACAACAATGACATAGGGAACTGGAAAAAGGATAAGTTAAAGGTTAATCAGGTCATGTGAGGAACTAGTTGAAAGTATAAAATATGATTTGGTTAGTTATTACACATAAATTTTTTTTTTGCAGTTTTTGGCTGGGGCTGGGTTTGAACCCGCCACCTCCGGCATACAGAGCCAGCACTCTTCTCCTTTGAGCCACAGGGGCTGCTCCTATGCATAAATGTTTAATCCTCTTTCCTTTTTTTTTTTTTGAGACAGAGTCTCAAGCTGTTACCCTAGGTGGAGTGGCATGATAGCTTACAGCAATCTCCAACTTTTGGTCTCAAGAGATCCTCTTGCCTCAGTTTTTCTATTTTAGTAGAGACGGGGGTCTCACTTTTTATTCACTCCTGAGCTCAAGCAGTCCACCCTCCTCAGTCTCCCACAGTGCTAGGATATTACAGGTGTGAGCTACTGCACCGGCCCATTAACCCTCTTTCTAGATTTTCTTTTTTTGTGAGACATTTTGGAGAAAAGGTTAGAAACAACTAATTAGTAATTTACCTGGTCACTTTGAGTATTCTTTGTGAAAAGAGTCATTAGAGAAATCATGTTCTTTGCTGTTAAACATTGACTAGAAGAGACTCATAATGATTTTGCAATTTAAAACCACTGCTAGTCAAAACACATTTCTGTGTTATTTGGCAGTCCTTAGCAGTGTCTATAAGATGATTAAAAAAAAGTCTAAATTTTTGGATTTTAGGTTTTTGAATAGCTTAATTGTATGTATTTCTTTTTTAAATATGTAAAGATTTAAAAAATATGTAAGGATTTAAATATTCTAGAAAGAGACCAACACCACCCCTATCAAATATTTAAAGGTGAATGTATGCCTCCCTAAATGAGCTATTGTTACGTATATTTGATTAATGTGATTTTTGTTAAGCTTACATAATACATTTTAATAGTCCAAATCTAATAAAGTAGTTTTAGAATTGTGAAAGGAACAAAAGAAAAATTGTATCCAGGGTGGCGCCTGTGGCTCAGTGAGTAGGGCCGCCTGCCCAATATACCGAGGGTGGCGGGTTCAAACCCTAGCCCCGGCTGAGCTGCAACCAAAAAATAGCCGGGCGTTGTGGCGGGCACCTGTAGTCCCAGCTGCTCGGGAGGCTGAGGCAGGAGAATCGCTGAAGCCCAAGAGCTAGAGGTTGCTATGAGTCCTGTGACATCTTGGCACTCTATTGAAGGCAGTAAAGTAAGACTCTGTCTTTATAAAAAAAAAAAAAGAAAAGAAAAATTGTATCTAATCTGAATGCCCCGAAAAGACAACAAAGAAACCCCTAGGAAGGTCAGTAGTATCAGTGGAAAGAAGTAGGTGGACATTTGATCTTTAGTTTTCTTTGAGTACTTTTAGTAGCCTTGATTTTTCTCTTTTCTCAAACTCCTGAGCCTAAAACTCATACAATTCTTTTGGGCATCTAATCATTTTATGTATTATAATTAATCATATCTCTAGTACATTGCTTTCTGTACAGCAAGCTTGTACACTCCTTGACAGCAGTACTGAAAGTTATTATATCTTTATGCCCTACAATGTAGCACATTATTTTTCTAGTGAATGGAATGGCCAAGGCCCTTCAAAATAAGCTTAGAGGTGGGAGGCAGAAGGCCATTTGGAATTCTTGTTTATTCAGCCTTGTAATTTTTTTTTTTTTTTTGAGACAGAGTCTCACTCTCTTGCCAAGGCTAAGGTGCCATGGCCTCAGCCTAGCTCACAGCGACTTCAAACTCCTGGGTTATGGGGATCTTCCTTCCCCAGCCTCCTGAGTAGCTAGGACAAAAGGTTCCTGTCATGACTGCAGGCTAAGTTATCTATTTTTTTTTTTTCTTTTTGTTTTTTGGCCAGGGCTAGGTTTGAACCCGCCACCTCCGGCATATGGGACCAGTGCCCCACTCCTTGAGCCACAGGCGCCATCCCTAAGTTATCTATTTTTAGTAGAGCCAGGGACTTGCCCTTGTTTAGGCTGGTCTAGAACTGCTGCGCTCAAGCAATCCTCCGATCTCCACCTTCTAGAGTACTAGAATTACAGGTGTGAGCCACCCAGCATGCCTTTTTTTTTTTGTTTTTTTTGTTTTGAGACAGAGCCTCAAACTGTCACCCTGAGTAGAGTGCTGTGGCATCACAGCTCACAGCAACCTCCAACTCCTGGGCTCAAGTGATTCTCCTGCCTTCGCCTCCCAAGTAGCTGGGACTACAGGCACCCACCACAATGCCCGACTATTTTTTGGTTGCAGCCGTCATTGTTTGGCGGGCCCGGGCTGGATTCGAACCCGCCAGCTCAGGTGTATGTGGCTGGCGCCTTAGCCACTTGAGCCGCCTTTTTTTTTTTTTTTTTTTAGACAGAGTCTTGTTCTGTTGCCTAGGCTAGAGTGTCAGGCCTCAACCTAGCTCTCAGCAACCTCAGAATCCTTGGCTTAAGTGATCCTCCTGCCTTAGCCTCCCCAGTAGCTGGAACTACAGGTACATGCCACCATACTTGGTAAATTTTTCTATTTTTAGTAGAGTTGGGGTTTAGCTCTTGCTTAAGGATCAGGATGGCTTGAACTATTGAGCTCAAGCTATCTTCACATTTCAGTCTGCCACAGTACTAGGATTATAGGTGTGAGCCATCAGGTTTTGCCTAGCCTTATAAAGTTTATAAAATATACTAATAGCAAATATGTATGTTTCCATAGTTTGTTTATTTATTTATTTATTTTGAGACAGAGTCTCACTATGTTGCCCTTGGTAGAGTGCTATGACGTCACAGCTCACAGCAACCTCAAACTCTTGGACTTCAGTGATTTTCTTGCCTCAGCCTCCCTCCCAAGTAGCTAGGACTACAGGTGCCCACCAAAACGCCCAGCTATTTTGGTGTTGTAGTTGTTATTGTTGTTTGGCAGGCCCAGGCTGGGTTCGAACCTGCCACTTCCTGTGTATGTGGCTGGTGCCCTACCCATTAAGCTATGGGCTCCACCCCTATTTCCATAGTTCGTGTAAAACCCGATTGAATTTATGTTAGCAACAGTGGCTTTTGTTTAATTATCCAGAGCCTATAGAACTGTGTGGGATTTGCTTCCTGTGTTGTGCTAACAAGCAGTCAGTTTTTTGTAGCAAGCAGCTTTATCGATGGTAATAATTTATAGAAAGACAGACAGTAGGGCGGCGCCTGTGGCTCAGTGAGTAGGGCGCCTGCCCCATATGCCGAGGGTAGTGGGTTCAAACCCAGCCCCAGCCAAACTGCAACAAAAAAAATAGCCGGGTGCTGTGGTGGGCACCTGTAGTCCCAGCTACTCGGGAGGCTGAGGCAAGAGAATCGCTTAAGCCCAGGAGCTGGAGGTTGCTGTGAGCTGTGTGATGCCAGGGCACTCTACCAAGGGCCATAAAGTGAGACTCTGTCTCTACAAAAAAAAAAAAAAAAAAAAAAAAAGGAACACAGACAGTAGAGTTACTCTTAAATATGCCACCCTGGGCCAGACATGGTAATTCACACCTGTAATCCCAGCACTCTGGGAGGCTGAGGCTGGTGGATTGCTTCAGCTCACCCATGCAAGATCAGCTTGAGCAAAATCAAGACCCTGTCTCTAAAAAAATAGCTGGGCATTGTGGCCGGGTGCCTGTAGTCCTAGCTACTCGGGAGGCTGAGGCAAGTTGAGTCCAGGAGTTTGAGGTTGCTGTGAGCTATGGCACTCTACTGAGAGCAACATAATGAGACTCTGTCTCAAAAAAAAAAAAGAAAGAAAAACGAGCCTGTGGTGGGCGCCTGTAATCCTAGCTACTTGGGAGGCTGAGGCAAGAGGGTTACTTGAGTCCAAGAGTTTGTGGTTGCTGTGAGCTGTGACACCATGTACTCTACAGAGGGTGACAATGTAAGACTGTTTCAAAAAAAAAAGAAAAAATTAGCTGGGTGTGATCTTAGCTGTTTGAAGGGCTGAGGCAGATTCTCTAGACCCCAGGATTTTGAGGTTGCAGTGAGCTATGATGACGCTACTGCACTCTAGCCCAGGTGACAGAGTAAGACTGTCTCCAAAAAAAAAAAAAAAGAAAAAAGAAAGCATTCCAAACATGTCAATAGTCATAGGATTGCATTTTCAAGTAGTTAGGTAATCAAAACTAGAACTATGCACAAGTTTAGATTAAGGATTGAATTCCTTTTACTTTTTAGAGAGAAAAACAAATGGCCAGCCCAATTGTTTTCCTTCTTATTTATTGTGAAGGATTATCTTCTTATACTGTTTAGACTTCCTTCTAAGTTTACATGGTACAAGGAATCCTATAAAAGGAATTACACACACTGTCCCTCCCCTCCTCCCCCCGCCCCCAAGGTGGCCATAAAGTTTTTTTTTGTTGGCTGGGGCTGGGTTTGAACCCACCACCTCCGGTATGTGGGGCCGGTGCCCTACTCCTTTGAGCCATAGGTGCCACTGAGCCATAAAGTTTGTTTGCAATTTATTTTCTATTTTTTTAAAATTTGAGACAGAGTCTCACCTCGTCACCCTTGGTAGAGTGCTGTAGTGTCATAGCTCACAGCAACCCGAAACTCTTGGGCTGAAGTGATTCTCTTGCCTCAGCCTCCTTAGTAGATGGGACTCTAGGCACCCACCACAATGCCCAGCTATTTTTTTTTTGTTTTTGTTTAGCAGACCCGGGCAAGGTTTAAATCCACCAGCCCCGGAGCATGCCACATGCCATTGCCACCCTTGTGCGCAATTTAGAATAGTGTGCAAGAACTTTATGGACATGCTGTATCTATTACCTTTTTTTTTTTTTTTTTTGAGACAGAGTCTTACTTTGTTACCCTTGGTAAAGTGCTGTGGTATCATAGCTCATGGCTACCTCAAATTCTTAGACTCAAGTGATCCTCTTGCCTCAGTCTCCCAAGTAGCTGGGACTACAGGCACCCACCACAGCACCCGGCTATTTTTAATTTTTGTAATTTTTTTGGAGACAGAGTCTTACTTTGTTGGCCCAGCACCTGGCTATTTTTTAGAGATGGGGTCTTGTTCTTGCTCAGGCTGGTCTCAAACCTGAGTTCAAGGGGTCCTCTTGCTTCAGCCTCCCAGAGTGCTAGGATTACGGTTGTGAGCCACTGTGCTCCACCAAATATATACCAAATAAGTCAAATGTATTGTTCAGATTTTCAGTGGTCCTAATATTTAGAAGGCTAGTTTGAGGTCAAAAAATAAAATCTTTGATTTTGGAAAGTTTGTCAAATATCAAAGGTTTAAAACACTTTTCTCATAAAATACTTATTATCCTAAAACAGGATTATAGACTACTATAAAATATTTATTTAGCCAAAGCATAATTGAAAAGATTTTAAAAAGCAAAAGAAGTGTTCTTAGAGTTAACATTATAATTGATATATAATTAAATCTACTAGATATAAGAGAAACAATTCTTTCTTTTTTGTAGACACAGAGTTTCACTTTATTGCCCACGGTAGAGTGCCGTGGCATCACACAGCTCACAGCAACCTCCAACTCCTGGGCTTAGGGCATTCCCATGCCTCAGCCTCCTGAGTAGCTGGGACTACAGGCGCCTGCCACAACGCCCAGCTATTTTTCTGTTGTAGTTTGGCCGGGGCCGGGTTTGAACCTGCCACCTTCAGTATATGGGGCTGGTGCCCTGCCCATGAGCCACAGGCACCGCCCAAGAGAAACAATTCTATATAGGAAATATGAAAGAAATAGGTACAAAAAAAAAAGAAAGAAAGAAATAGATACAGTTTTTTTGTTGTTTTTTTTTTTGAGACTGAGCCTCAAGCTGTCACCCTGGGTAGAGTGCTATGGCATCACAGCTGACAGCAACCTCCAACTCCTGGGCTCAACTGATTCTCCTGCCTCAGCCTCCCAAGTAGCTGCAACTATAGGCACCTGCCACAACACCTGGCTATTTTTTGGTTGCAGCCGTCATTGTTTGGCAGGCCTGGACCGGATTCAAACCCACCAACTCAGGTGTATGTGGCTGGCATCTTAGCTGCTAGAGCCACAGGTGCCAAACCTAGATACAGGTTTTTAATCAGGAAAAAATAAAGGACTTCAACCTTAATCTAAACTTGTGCATAGTTCTACTTTTGATTACCTGACTACTTGAAAATGTAATACTTTTATTTTATAGATAAAACCTTGTATCTATTTTTTTTATGTTTTATGTATAGAATTGTTTCTCTTATATCTAATAGGTTTTGAAAGACTTGGGGGCAGAACCCCCCACTCAGCCCGGAGCTCTGACCACCCCAATCAACCGCAAGAGTCGTCTCTTGATGCAAAAACGCAAGAGGATTTTTATTCCTATATACGGGGGACTTGATTCACAACTCTTTTAGGAGCCGAGAAATCAAGTCCCCCACAGCAGTTTTTTACAAGCTTTTAAAGGCAAAAACTACAAAATGGGCGGGAATAGCAGACATGCAGGGACTCTATCAAAGTAAGAGAGAATACACACACCTGAGATTCTAAGTAGATAAGGAGAACTCTAATTCACTATTCAACTGTCTTAAGACAAGACTAACAGTCAAAAATATTTGACTAACAGTCAAATATTTAAAAGTAAATATTTGCTGAAGCTCCTGGGGCTATCTCCTGGAACAGTTACAAAAGGTCACATTCCTAAGGTAGGGAGGGAGAAGTGGTCACATTCTCATGGTAATATTTTCTTTCATTCCCCCATTTGTTTTTTTGGGAAGTTCTAATCATGGAACTTCTGGCTCTATGTATTCATTTTCATGGCTATTGTCTCGGCGGAGAGACTGGTAATGCTGTCTGAGCATTAATACTTGTACAGCACTCACTCTTTCCCGGACGAAGGTGACTATACGGTTGAGAATGTAGGGCCCAAAGGTAAGAATTAGAAGCAGTATAATAAGAGGGCCTATTAAACTGGAAACGAGAGTGGTGAACCAAGGTGATCGGCTGTACCAACTTTCAAACCATCCTTGATGGGCCTCCCGATCTCCTTGTCTTTTTTCTAGTCTCTCCCTGAGTTTAGACATGGAGTCTTTTACCATACCAGAGTGATCTACATAGAAACAGCATTCTTCTCTTAGTGCAGCGCATAACCCTCCATCTTTTAGGAACAGGAGATCGAGTCCCCGTCTATTCTGCAATACTACTTCTGATAAGGATGTTAGCGACTCTTCTAATTTTGTGATGGATTGTTCTATGGCTTTTAGGTCCTCATCTACAGCTGCTCTCAGTTCTTCGAGATACTGTGGGGTCTGGACAAGCGCAGCCGTTCCTGTTCCTACTCCGGCCGCCACCCCTATACCCATCAGGACAGCTAGAGTAATAGAGACTGGTTCCCTCTTCTGTCTACGGGGTCTGAGATCGAATTCTGCCTCGAAGGAACTCGCCTCATGATAGATAACTCTAGGTATTAATTGTACGAGGATACAGTAGTCTGCAGTGGAGTTGAACACTGATGAGGAAATGCACGGGGTTAGCCCAGTGCTGCAAGCCCACCATCCTCCTTTAGGGGGCACTAGATAATAATTGATAGTGGTTGATGGGCTTTTAATGGTCTGATTACACAGATGCTGGCGATTTTCGGGGATCGTGCCTAGGCAAATGCCTCGCCCAGAGACTGCTGTAAGGGTAATCTTGGATCCCCAGTCACAGGAATTATGGGAGGTGGTATTTTGGAAGATACTTGAGAAGGCGATTCCTTCATAATAGGGCGGGCCTGAGGCTAGACACAACCAGCAAGATTCAGTAAGATTAGGGTTGGAAGTATTGAGAACATTGAAAGCCCCCTGTATTAAGTTAAGAAGTCTCTGCCCGGTGCTTGGAGTCTCCGGGGATGTTACCTGGGGAGACAGTTTCGCAGGCAATGGGGCTGTGCTGGCCTCAGTAAATTGGGTGCTCCCCGGAGTCTGGGGCATACGGGGAGAAATAGGCGGCCTAGCTGGCGGCTGCTGTCCTGAGAGTACGATGTTGGGTACTATCTGGACAGCGACGGGGGTCTCTATTTTTAATTTGATGAAGAAGGTAAATCCTTTATCCCACCCTGACATGTAGAAACGGAATCCCCATGGTCTTCCTTTTATCCAATCTCGGGCTTGTTTCCCCCTCTCCGTGAAGGAAATATTTAGGGGGTTTGATCCTGCTCCGGTACTGCTCCTCTTTACGGTTATTAAGTCCCAAGAGGAGAAGGGGTGCCAGAAGGCCTGCCCAGTCGTCTCACATCCCCATTGTTTACAATAGAAATTTTCTACCCCCCCACATCTGTTGGCTTGGCTTCTCGTTCTCCCGTCCCGGGGACAGATATAGAACTCCGTTTGTTGCATCCGGCGCTGGGCGGGCAAGTTGCCACAGCCAGGGGCGTCTGCAACGTACTGGCCTTGGGATGTGGAGCCTTGGGTAAGTGAGCGCTTTGTTAAATGGTGATCAAGGCTTGATGGAACCTCTTTAAAGGTCTCATCGGAGATATCCCAATTATCTAGCCCTGCTATTAAGGCGCAAATATCTGGGGTGAGGGACGGCCACCAGGTCCAAGGAGGGTCTTCTTTTGTAGTACTCCATACTACATCACCAGTCTGAGAGAGAACCTGCCAGGTTAACCTCTGGAGGGCATGGGGGTTGGGACCGGAACTACTTATCACCGGGAGTTGTATCAGCAGGAGCAGGGCTACTGCGGCGAATGCGGAGTTTGAGGGGGTTGTCTGTCTTTTCCACTTTCCACCTGGGGTCTGGCGGCGGTGCTGGTTTGACATGAGATGCATGGATCCAGGCTGCGATGCCATGGACTTTTATTGCCGTAGGGGTTGTGAGCAGCACCAGGTATGGTCCTTTCCACCGTGGTTCAAGGTTGGCTGTCCGGTGGCGCCGGATGTACACCGAATCTCCAACCTGGAACTGGTGAGGTATTTGCAGATCCCCGGGCTTATAGGCCTCGATCAGCCGGCTCCACACCTCCTTTTGCACGGTTTCAAGGGCTTTTAATCTGGTGTATAGAGATTGAGAGGAGTAAGATTCTGGGGAAGGGAGGTGCTGCATGGCAACAAGCGGGGGGTGAGCTCCATATAGGATTTCAAAGGGGGTCAGTTTGAGAGTGCTAGGGGTGTTGCGCACACGGAACAGGGCAAAGGGAAGGAGGACTGTCCAGTCAGTAATGCCAGTCTCTAAGGATAATTTAGTCATGGCCTCTTTCAGGGTTCTATTCATCCTCTCTACCTGCCCTGAGCTTTGGGGCCGATAAGCACAATGTAATTTCCACTCAAGCCCCAGGATTTTGGCTAAACCTTGATTAACCTGGGCAACAAAAGCGGGACCGTTGTCGGACCCGATTACCTTGGGTAGCCCAAATCTTGGAAAAATTTCTTCTAATATTATTTTGGCTACGACTTGAGCAGTCTCCCTTTTTGTAGGAAAAGCTTCGACCCATCCTGAGAAAGTATCTATGAACACCAGCAAGTACTTGTATCCGTATTTGGCCGGCTTAATTTCTGTAAAATCTGTTTCCCAGTAGCTCCCAGGACGATCTCCTCGGAGTCGTCTTCCCTGAGGTAATGTGCTAGGCTGGGTGTTTACTAATTGGCAAGGTCTGCACTCTTTTGCAGCTGTGTCAACGAGTTTACTTAATTCCATAATATAGTATGGGGAGGACTGAACAATAGTTCTTAGATGCTTGGGGCCCAAATGAGTTAATTTATGAAGTTGTCTGAGAAAGGTGATCGCCTGCTCTTCAGGGAGGATGATTTTTCTTTCCGGAGTTTCTCGGATCCCCTGTGGGGATTCTAAGTGGAGGCCTAATCTGTTCATTCTCTCGAGATCCCGCTCCGAATATTTAAAGTGTTTGGCAAGGGGGGGTGCTATTTCTTTAAGGCTAGGCCTTAAAGTGTTTTCATATAGCGGCAGGATGTTGAGCCTTTGAGCTGCTAGCTTAGCTTCTCGGTCGGCTCTTTGGTTTCCCTCGGCAACTCTGGACCCCCCTTTCTGATGCCCAGGGCAGTGGATAATGGCCACTTTCTTAGGGAGGTGAACAGCCTCCAGTAGACTTAGGATTTCTTCCTTGTGTTTAATTTCTTTTCCTGCTGAAGTCAGCAGTCCTCGCTGCCTGTAAATGGCCCCATGAACATGGGCCGTAGCAAAAGCATACCTGCTATCGGTGTATATGTTAACTTTTTTCCCTTCCGCCAAACGTAAGGCCTGGGTCAAGGCGACCAGCTCGGCCTTCTGGGCCGACGTCCCTTCAGGCAGACTACTTGCCCAGATGGTCTGCTTATCGTCCACTACCGCCGCCCCGGCCACCCTTTTACCTTCTATTATGGAGCTGCTCCCATCAGTGAACCAGGTCAGCTGGGCATCCGGCAGGGGCTGATCACAGAGGTCCTTCCGAGTTCCAGTTTCCTCAGCCAATACTTCTTGGCATGTGTGTAATACATCTTTCTGGACAGAAGTATCAGGTAATAGGGTAGCTGGGTTGAGGATGACAGGCGGGCCAAACTGGACTCTGTCTCCGTTTAATAGGAGACTCTGGTAATGTGTCATGCGGGCATTAGACAGCCACCGGTCAGGGGGCTGTCTGATGATGCTTTCTAAAGCATGGGGGGCAATGACTGTCAACTTCTGCCCCATAGTCAATTTGTCTGCATCTTTTACCAGTACCGCTACTGCCGCCACAGACCTCAGACAGGCTGGCCAACCACCAGCGACGGGGTCCAATTTCTTGGAGAGGTATGCTACCGGTCTTTTCCATGGCCCTAAAGGCTGCGTCAGCACCCCTCGGGCCACTCCTCTCTTCTCATCTACGTATAGGACAAAGGGCTTTGTTACATCTGGTAGAGCCAGGGCCGGGGCTGATAATAAGGCCTTTTTAATGTTGTCAAAGGCCCGCTGTTGGCTGGCACCCCACTCGAAGGGAGTGCCTTCCTTGGTCAAAGGGTAGAGGGGAGCTGCCAGAGTAGCAAACCCCGGTATCCATAAGCGGCAGAACCCCGCAGTTCCTAAGAATTCTCGCACCTGGCGGGGCGAGCGGGGAACTGGAATCTGAGTCACAGTATGCTTCCTGGCTTCCGTTAACCATCTCTGCCCTCCTTTTAAGGCGTAACCCAGGTACGTTACCTCTTTCTGGCAGATCTGGGCTTTTTTAGCAGAGGCTCGATATCCTAAGCGGGCTAGTTCTTCTAGCAACAGTTCTGTGCCCCGATAGCACTCTTCTTTTGTTGTTCCAGCTAGTAGTAAGTCATCTACATATTGTAGGAGCGTCACCTGAGGGTGGCTGGCGCGAAAGTGAGCTAGGTCTTGGTGGAGGGCTTCATCAAAGATGGTTGGGGAGTTCTTAAACCCCTGTGGAAGTCGGGTCCATGTCAATTGCCCCGTTGTTCCAGAGTCCGGGTCTCTCCATTCAAATGCGAAGATGTTCTGGCTAGAGGAGTGTAGTCGGAGGCAGAAGAAGGCGTCCTTTAAATCCAGGACAGTGTACCAGATATGGTTTGGAGGGAGAGAGCTTAACAGATTATAAGGGTTAGGCACGGTGGGGTGGATGTCTTGCGCCCGCTTGTTTACTTCTCTTAAGTCCTGCACAGGGCGATAGTCACCTGTGCCGGGTTTCTTGACAGGTAATAAGGGCGTGTTCCATGGTGACTGGGATTTTACTAGTATGCCCAGCTGTAGGAGACGCTGAATGTGAGGCTTAATTCCTTCCCGAGCTTCCTTAGTCATAGGATATTGGCGCACTGCCACAGGAGTGGAAGTAGCTTTGAGTTCTATGACTATAGGCGGCCTTTCTGCGGCCAGTCCCATTCCAGCAGTTTCGGCCCATGCCCCGGGATATTTTTCTAGCCAGTCATTTACGAGACTAGTCCCTTTCTCCCGCTGCTTTTCAAAGAGTCTATGTTCATCCTCTAAACGCGTGGTCAGGGCTGTTACTCTCTTATTTTGGGTTACTTCTGGGCCATCAGGAGTAAAAGTGATTTGGGCTTCCATTTTGGTGAGTAAATCTCTCCCGAGGAGGGGCGCAGGGCACTCAGGGATAATTAAAAATGAGTGGGTTACCCGTCCCACTCCCAGATCTACTGATCTTCGGGTAGTCCATGAGTACTGCTGATGCCCTGTGGCCCCTACAACCCAGGATTTTTTCTTGGAGACGGGTCCTGATGGTTCAAGTAGGACTGAGTGTTGAGCAAGGAACTCAACTGGAACTCAACTGGCTTCCCCTCCACCTTAAGTATTACCCTAAGCTCGGGGAGGGGTTCCGAGCCCCGTCCCCGCTAATCTTCTTCTTCCTCTAAGGCCAGTACTTTCTTCTTTTTTTTAGGACATTCCCTGGCCCAGTGCCCCTTTTCCTTACAGTAGGCACATTGATCCTTATCTAACGGGATGCGGTTATTCAGACTACCTGACTTCTTAGTTCTACCTTGGGTCTGTTCCTGGCTCTTCTCCCCTACTACTGCGGACAAAATCCGTGTTAAGTTTTTCTCCTGTCTTCGGTCTCTCTTATTTTCCCTTTCTTCTCTCTCTTTCTCCTTTCTCTGCTCTTTTTCTTCCTCAGTTTCTCTTTTATGGTATACTTTCTCAGCTTCCTTAACTAAATCCTGCAAGGTATAGTCCTGCAATCCTTCAATTCTCTGCAGCTTTCTTTTAATGTCTACAGCTGACTGCCCTATGAAAGTCATAGCCACGGAAGCCCTCTGTCCTTCAGAGGCAGGGTCAAATGGGGTGTAGCGCCTAAAAGCTTCCATTAGACGCTCAAGAAACACGGAGGGGGGTTCTGTGGCCCCCTGTATTACTTCTCTTACCTTAGCCAAATTAGTGGGGCGTCTTGCCGCCCCACGGAGGCCAGCCACTAGAGCCTGGCGATAGACTGACAGTCGCTCCCTACCTTCTGCCGTGTTGAAATCCCAGTCTGGTCTGGAGAGGGGAAAGGCAGCCTCGATGATGTTGGGGAGCTGGGTAGGACGCCCGTCCGCCCCGAGTACATTCTTCCTAGCTTCTAATAAAATCCTCTCCCTCTCTTCAGTAGTGAAGAGAGTCTGTATGAGCTGCTGGCAGTCATCCCATGTGGGCTGATGAGAGAACATCAGGGACTCTACCAGCCCAGTCAGGCGTTGGGGGTCTTCTGAAAAAGGGGGGTGATTAGTTTTCCAGTTATACAGGTCTGCGGAAGAAAATGGCCATTACTGGAGGGGCTGGAGAGGAGGTGGTTCCTCATCTGTTGCCACCGGCGGGGGGCCGTATGCCCTCAGGGGTAGGGCAACAGTAGTGTCGGGAGACACTCCTCCCTGGCGGTGACTCCTGGTACCTTGTGCGGGCCCCAGTGAAGGTTCCCCCGGGGGTGCAGAGGGGGCAATCGCCGGATCCTGCGATGCTGGTCCTCCCTGCCCCCCGACAGGAGCCAAGGCGGGAGGGTATGGGGGAGGAGGGGGTGGAGGGTCGAGGAGAAGATGATCAGTCTGGATTTCCGGGTAGATCTTCTTAGGGGGGTCCGAACTGTCGCCCCCTTTTCTGGGACCGGAAGATTGGACAGCGAGCACCTGAGGATTAGACGGGGGCCTGGATGTGGCAGTCCACGGCCGAACCCAGGGGGGCGGATTCTGCACCAGGTCCTGCCAGACTATGATGTAAGGTTGTTGATCCGGATGGGCTCCTGGTCCTCTCTGAAAAACAATCTCTTTAATAGCAAAAATAAGAGATAAGTCAAAGGTTCCTCCTGAGGGCCAGCCGACGTTAAAAGTAGGCCACTCCGAGGAGCAGAAAGTCTGCCATGGGCCTTTTTTAACCTCTACTGACAGATCACGACCTCTTCTCTTCACTTCAGTCCAATGATCTAGAGTTAAACTCAGAGGGGTCGTCACAGTCTGTCCCATCGTCAGTGGATATGTCAGAAACACAAATAACAGAAATAACAGAAATATTACAGGTACAAGGACCCACCTACTACACTTGGTCCTTCACAAGCCTATAACAGAATCAGACGGGCGCGTTTCCCGTAATTTTTGATCGAACAACCAGACTCGACCAGCGCCCTTACAGCAGGAGACAACCAGGCGTCCCTGGTTCTCCTCAGTTCCTGGGGCGTCCCCCAGGGTTTCAGCCTGTGGTCCTCCGGGCACGTCTACCGACCACTGTCCGGCCACTCTCACGAGGTGCCGAACGGCTGCAAAATCGAAAGCGCGCACACAAAGTCAAACAAAAGGACTGAAGACACAGACTAGACAGTTTTTGGGGTACCCCTTTCTTACCTCCAAGGTCGACTCTGCAGGTGAGGGGTGGTCGTTATATCCCGGACGAGCCCCCAAATGAAAGACTTGGGGGCAGAACCCCCCACTCAGCCCGGAGCTCTGACCACCCCAATCAACCGCAAGAGTCGTCTCTTGATGCAAAAACGCAAGAGGATTTTTATTCCTGTATACCGGGGACTTGATTCACAACTCTTTTAGGAGCCGAGAAATCAAGTCCCCCACAGCAGTTTTTTACAAGCTTTTAAAGGCAAAAACTACAAAATGGGCGGGAATAGCAGACATGCAGGGACTCTATCAAAGTAAGAGAGAATACACACACCTGGGATTCTAAGTAGATAAGGAGAACTCTAATTCACTATTCAACTGTCTTAAGACAAGACTAACAGTCAAATATTTACTTAAAAGTAAATATTTGCTGAAGCTCCTGGGGCTATCTCCTGGAACAGTTACAAAAGGTCACATTCCTAAGGTAGGGAGCGAGAAGTGGTCACATTCTCATGGTAATATTTTCTTTCAGTTTAATTATACAGGGTGGCCATAAAGTTCATGTGCAATTTTAAAATAGTGTGCAAGGGCTTTATGGCCACCCTGTATATCACTTATAATGTTATCTCTAAGAATACTTATTTATTTATTTATTCTTTTGAGACACAGTCTCACTGTGTTACCCTTGGTAGAGGGCTGTGGCATTACAGCTCACAGTAATCTCCAACTCTTGGCTCAAGCGATTCTCTTGCTTCAGCCTCCTGAGTAGCTGGGACTACAAGTGCCGGCCACAATGCCTGGCTATTTTTTTGCAGTTTGGGTGGGGCTGGGTTAGAACCTACCACCCTTGGTATATGGGGCCCGTGCCCTACTCAGTGAGAATTTTGAAGTTATAACAGTTACCATTTCCAGTGTCCTCCTCAATCACGTTAGGTCTTAAGTAGTCACAAGGCATCCAAGATGGCTACAAAGGGCAGAGCCTGTGTCCTTAATTTATGTACCAGTTGTACTTTTATATATATATATATTTTTTTTTGTAGAGACAGAGTCTCACTTTACTGCCCTCCGGTAGAGTGCTGTGGTGTCACAAGGCTCACAGCAAATCTCTAACTCTTGGGCTTACGCGATTCTCTTGCCTCAGCCTCCGGAGCAGCTGGGACTACAGGCGCCCGCCACAACGCCCGGCTATTTTTTTTTTTGTTGCAGTTTGGCTGGGGCTGGGTTTGAACCCGCCACCCTCGGCATATGGGGCCGGCGCCCTACTCACTGAGCCACAGGCGCCGCCCACCAGTTGTATTCTTGAGAACAAAAGACAAAAATCCCTGGAAGGTCCAACACCTTCTATACAGCCAGGAGGCAAAGCTGAGGACGGAAGAGAAGCCATATCAGTTCAAAACTAAAAATATAAGTTTGTCTTTGAGAATGGAACAAGTAAAAAAATACAGTAGAACCTCTGTAAGTTGACCACCCAAGGGACCATAACAATTTTGTCAACATATGGAGGTGGTCAACATAAAGAACTAGGCCTCCTGTACTGATACCTACATGTGGTGCACGTTAGACTATGAAAATTAGGTCAACATAGGGGGGTGATTAACTATGGAGGTTCTACTGCATGAGCCCACTGATGGCTCAGTTGCCTCCATGACCTTGCTGGGAGAATGTCTGAGCCCTTTATATACAGAAAAGCCGTATGTGCCACTCATAGGTGGGAGAAGACAGAATTGTACAGCTTGAAAATCAGAAAACCAGATTTTAGTGGGGAGAGAGGAGGGTAAGGGGGTAAAGAGGAGGAGAGAGGAAGGAGGAAAGGCTTGACAAGTCAGCAAAGGGTGCAAATGGTTATGCAGATGGAGCTCTTAGAGAAAATAGACAGCAAATGTTCTAATGTTTTTCATAAAAGTTCTACAGAAGTCCTAAAGAAATATACCTTGTTATGCAAATGAAGCCCTTGGGGTAATAGCTCTTAGCGAAAATAGACAGAAAATGTTCTTATTTTTTCATGAAAGTTTTGCAGAAGTAAAAGTTCTACTTATTAAAAGCCAAACTGGGCCAGGGGTGGTGGCTCATGCCTGTAATCCTAGCACTCTGGGAGGCTGAGGCGGGTGGATTGCTTGAGCTCTTGAGTTTGAGACCAGTCTGAGCAAAAGTGAGACCCTTGTACTAAAAATAGAAAAACCGAGGCAAGAAAATCGCCTGAGCCCGAGTTGGAGCTTGCTGTGAGCTGTGACGCCACACTCCTACATAGGGCAACAGCTTGAGACTTTGTCTCAAAAAAAAAAAAAAAAAAAAAAACACCAAACTGATAGTTTTAGAGAAATTTGAGTTGGAGATTTAGAGATAGACAAAGGAGTGAAAGAGAAAAAAACAAAACTGGGATAACAAGAAAAAAACAACAAAATTTAAACATATCCTCTATAATTTCTTAGTTCTGTGAATAAACCAGTTTAGTTAGGCAGTTGTGTCCCATTCCTAGAGGTGGTATCGTAGAAGCTTTTTAAACAGAAGGAAAAAAAACAAAGGTCAACATTTGAAGCAAATTAAAAAAAAAATGAAGCTAGTTGAGAAGAGAAAACAATTGTTTAGGAGCAGAGATGGAAAGAGAGGTAAGAAAGGAGGAAAGAGTGAACTCCAAATATGTTGCGTGCTCTACTTTTTTTGAATCTCTTTTAACTTTATTTATTTATTGTTGGGGAATCATTGAGGGTACATTGAGCCAGGTTATTACTGCTTGTGTTTGCTGGGTGAAGTCCCTCTATTAATGGTGTCCTGGAGTCTCTTTTAACTTTAAATCACCCTCTTTAAAGGAGACTGTGAGAGACTTTCAGTCCCATTGTCTTCACTGTTTTGGAAGGTTTGATAGCTTTGTTTTAATGGAGCACACAGATAAATTAGAGATCTCCTAAGATTTTATTGTGGCTGGCAAAACTTGAAATCAGTTTAGATTAGATTTCATACATTTAAAATAATTTTTTGTTTTCTTTTTTTATTTTAGAGACAGAGTCTTACTTTATCACCCTCGGTAGAGTGCCCTGGCGTCACACTGCTCCCGGCAATCTCTAATTCCTGGGCCTAGGTGATTCTCTTGTGTCAGCCTCCCGAGTAGCTGGGACTACAGGTGCCTGCTGCAATGCCCGGCTATTTTTTGTGGCAGTTTGGCTGGGGACGGGTTTGAACCCGCCACCCTCGGTATGTGGGGCTGGCGCCCTACTCACTGAGCCACAGGCGCAGTCCAATTTTTTGTTTTCTTAATAAGCATGTTAGTCACTAGTGTCTCTGATAGCAGTAGGTCAGAGACCATTTTCTTACAACTAAAGTTTTATAGCTGCACTTATCTCTATGAGAGCGTCCTCTACAAATGCCAAATGTGAGTACCTCAAGAACTGTAGTCCGGCTGAATGCAACTGGGTCACCCCCAAACCCAGGACCTACAAAGATATTCCCTCTGGGCTCTAGAATGGAGGGAACCAGGGAAACTGGGGTAGCCCCCACCCCTGAAACACTGGACCAACAAAGATATTCCTGCTGGGGTCCAGAATAGAGGGAACTGGGAAAACTGTAGTAGCCCCCACTCCTCACAACAAACTTCTGGGCTAAAAAAAGAATAGAGGGAACCAGAACTGGGTAGAATAAAGGGAAGAGATAGAAATAGAGTCTTGGAAATCTTGGTCCTAAAGGTGGAATATCTTGGGTGCAGGGGAGCTTGCCTGAGTTTCTCCCAGCAAGGTCAAGGAGACAACTGAGTTATCAGGGGGCTCATGCAGGTGTTGTTGGTGAGTTGACCTTCATGCTAGGGGAAACCCGGGTCTCCCTGGGTCCCTTCATGGTTGCCATTTGTTAACTAGAAAAAATTATTGATGAGATTTATACTTTGGATAAAGGAGGGCTTTGTTTCTCATAAAGGGCAGCAGCCTGCTGGGCAGCCATTCCAACATGTTCGGAAGCAGAGGTCTGGCTATAAGCCAGGTAAATGTGCTTCAAAGAAGAGACAAAAGGGAGCAGGATTTTATATTGAGTGGGGTAGTCAGAAATACATATTCAGTGAACTATAGGAAGTGTCATGAATATTTATGAAGGGAAATCAGATGCATGTAATTGTGCTTTAATCTCCCATTAGGACATGGGGAGCAACCCAATTTGAAGGTGTTTCTGGGTTCTCCTTAGTTGAGAGGGGTTAAGATTTTATTTTTAGTTTACAGCTATAAAGATTAGATCTTTGATCCATTTTTTAGGTTCTTAAAAATATATATAAAGTAGGAGGTAAGAGTCCAGCTTTATTCTTTTGCATGGGGGTATCTACTTATTCCATTACTGTTTGTTGAAAAGACTGTCTGTTGGCTTGTTGCCTGTAGCTCAGTGGCTCGGGCGCCAGCTACATATACCCGAGCTGGTGGGTTCGAATCCAGCCTGGGCCTGCCAAACGACGACAACTACAACCAAAAAATAGCTGGGTGTTGTTGTGGGCACCTGTAGTCCCAGCTAGTTGGGAGGCTGAGGCAAGAGAATCGCTGAAACCCAAAAGTTTGAGGTTGTGAGCTGTGACACCATGGCACTCTATCCAGGGTGACAGCTTGAGACTCTGTCTCAAAAAAAGAAAAAGAAAAAGAAAAGACTGTTGAATTGTTTTGGTATTGTTGAAAATCAACTGAGCATAAATGTGAGGGCATATTTTTGGACTCTTCATTCTATTCCATTGATTTATATTTCCATCCTTATACCAATATTGTACTGTCTCAATTATTGTAGCTTTGTTATAAATTTTGATATTGGGAAATGTAAATCTTCCAAGTTTTTTTTTCTTTTTTGAGACAGCCTCCCCAAGCTTTTACCCTGTGTAGAGTGCAATGACATCACAGCTCACAGCAACCTCTTAACTCCTGGGCTCAAGCGATTCTCCTTCTTCCACCTCCCAAGTAGCTGGGACTACAGGCGCCTGCCACAACGCCTGGCTATTTTTTGGTTGCAGCTGTCATTGTTGATTGGTGGGCCTCGGGCTGGATTTGAACCCGCCAGTTCAGGTGTATGTGACTGGCGCCTTAGCCACTTGAGCCACAGGTGCCAAGCCTTTTTTTTTTTTTTTTGCAGTTTTTGGCCAGGACTGGATGTGAACCTGCCACCTCCGGCATATGGGTCCAGTGCTCTACTCCTTTGAGCCACAGGCACTGCCCATCTTCCAAGTTTTTAATTTTTTTCAAAATTGTTTTGGCTATTCTGGGTTCTTTGAATTTCCTTGTGAATATTGGGATCACTGACTTTTTCTTTTTTTTTTTTTTGGGATTTTTTGGCCAGGGCTGGGTTTGAACCCGCCACCTCCGGCATATGGGACCGGCGCCCTACGCCTTGAGCCACAGGCGCCACCCATGGGATCACTGACTTTTTCATTAATAAATTAACATGATCCTGGCTGGGCGCGATGGCTCACACCTATTATCCTAGCACCCTGGGAGGCTGAGATGGGTGGATTGCCTGAGCTCATAGGTTGGAGACCAGCCTGAGCAAGAGGAAGACTCCATCTCTAAAATTAAGCGAGTGTTGTGGCAGTTGCCTGTAGTCCCAGCTACTTGAGAGGCTGAGGCAAGAGAATCACTTGAGCCTAAGAGTTTGAGGTTTCTGTGACCTATGATGCCATGGCACTTTACCAAGGGTGACAAAGTGAGACTTTGTCTTAAAACAAACAAACAAACAACACATGGGCAGTGCCTGTGGCTCAAAGGAGTAGGGCTCCGACCCCATATGCTGGAGGTGGTGCGTTCAAACCCAGCCCTGGCCAAAAACTGCAAAAAGAAACAAACCAAAACCAACACATGATCCTATGTCTCCTAAATGGTATTTATGTATTTATTTAAAGACAGAGTCTCACTCTGTTGCCCATGCTAGAGTGCTATGGGCACCAGCCTAGCTCAAAGCAACCTCACAGTCCATGGAATTTTAGTCACTTGTAAGGGAGTAAGTGTAAATTTCTGATAGGTAACCTGTGACTAGTTCAGCTCACCAACTTGTACTTGCTTTTTTTTTTTGTAGAGACAGAGTCTCACTTTATGGCCCTCGGTAGAGTGCCATGGCATTACACAGCTCACAGCAACCTCCAACTCCTGGGCTTAAGCGATTCTCTTGCCTCAGCCTCCCGAGTAGCTGGGACTACAGGCGCCCGCCACAACGCCCGGCTATTTTTTGGTTGCAGTTCAGCCGGGGCCGGGTTTGAACCCACCACCCTCGATATATGGGGCCGGCGCCTTACCGACTGAGCCACAGGCACCGCCCATACTTGCTTTTTAACTCTTCTGCCTTCATATCTTTGAAACCGACACTTTTTTTTTTTTTTATGAGACAGAATCTCACTATGTCATCCTCAGTAGAGTGCTATGGTGTCACAGCTCACAGCAACCTCAAACTCTTGGGCTGAAGTGATTCTCTTGCCTCAGCCTCACAAGTAGCTGGGACTATGGGCACCCACCACAACGCCTGGCTATTTTGTTGTTGTAGTTGTTATTGTTGTTTGGCAGGCTCGGCCTGGGTTCAAACAAACCCAACAGCCCTGTTGCATGTGGCCAGTGCCCTAGCCACTGAGCTATGCGCCCCAAGCCAAAACTCACACAATTTGAAGTAAAATTGGACCTGATAAAGAATTTTTTTTTTTTTTTTTGTAGAGACAGAGTCTCACTTTATGGCCCTCAGTAGAGTGCCGTGGCCTCACACAGCTCACAGCAACCTCCAACTCTTGGGCTTAAGGGATTCTCTTGCCTCAGCCTCCCGAGCAGCTGGGACTACAGGCGCCCGCCACAATTAAGCGATTCTCTTGCCTCAGCCTCCTGAGTAGCTGGGACTACAGGCGCCCGCCACAACGCCTGGCTGTTTTTTGGTTGCAGTTCAGCCGGGGCCGGGTTCGAACCCGGCACCCCCGGTATATGGGGCCGGCGCCTTACTGACTGAGCCACAGGCGCCGCCCCTGATAAAGAATTTTTTAAAATTGCATTTAGAAAAAATAATTTTTTCCTTATTAAAAAAGTAAAACATATGTGTTTCTCATAGACCATTAACTTCTCAAGCTATTGAGAGTTTCTTAAGCACTTTGACATGGTTCTTGAATTCTTGGATTTTTTTTTTTTTTTTAATTTTTGAGACAGAATCTTACTCAGTTGCCCTGGAGTTAAGTGCCGTAGAGTCATAGCTCACAGCAACCTCAAACTCTTGAGCTCAGGTGATCCCCTGGCCTCAGTCTCTTGAGTAGCTGGGACTCCAGACTCCAGACTCCCACTACAACACTGGCTAGTTTATTTATTTATTTTTTGAGATAGAGTCTCACTTTGTTGCCCTTGGTAGAGTGCTATGGTGTCACAACTCACAGCAACCTCAAACTTTTGGGCTTAAGAGATTCTCTTACCTCAGCCTCCGGAGTAGCTGGGACTACAGGTGCCTGCTACAACGCCCGGCTATTTTTAGAGACTGAGTCTCGCTCTGGCTCAGGCTGGTATCCAACATGTGAGCTCAGGCTATCCATGTGTGCTAGGATGAAGGCCTGAGTGAGCCACTGTACCTGGCCTTAGTTTTTCTATTTTTAGTAGAGACAGAGTCTCGCTCTTGTTTAGGCTGGTCTTGAAGTCCTGAGCTCAGGCTATCTACGTGCCTCAGCCTCCCAGAGTGAGCCACTTTGAGGTGCTGGGTTCTGCTATTTGAACACAAACCCCCATTGGTTCCTTTGTTCAACTCTTGTGAGAAAACATGAAGCAGGGCATGCTTCTATAGTCAACAGCACTCTGGAGGCTGAGGCAGGTGGATTCCATGAGTCCAGGAGTCCTAGTCCCATGGGCAACATAACAAGACCTTATCTTTATATATAAAAAAGTATCAGACCTGGGTGGCGCCTGTGGCTCAAGGAGTAGGGCGCCGGTCCCAGATGCTGGAGGTGGCGGGTTCAAACCCAGCCCCAGCCAAAAACCACACACACACACACACACACAAAAGTATCAGACCTTTAGTTTCCTTTCCCTGGATTAGATAAGGCAGACAAGGAGATCTTTACCAAAGGGAGTTTGCCCCTGGTGTTTACTCCACTAACATAAATTTCTGTACAGAATGCAAGTCTACCCTATAGACCAGTGGTTCTCAACCTAATGCCTCCTAATGCTGCGACCCTTTAATATAGTTCCTCATGTTGTGGTGACCCCCAACCATAAAATTATTTTCATTGCTACTTCATAACTGTAATTTTGCTGCTGTTACGAATCGTAATGTAAATATCTGATATGCAGGATGTATTTTCATTGTTTTTTTTTTTTTTTTTTTTTTTTTTTTTTTTTTTTTTGTAGAGACAGAGTCTCACTGTACCGCCCTCGGGTAGAGTGCCGTGGCGTCACACGGCTCACAGCAACCTCTAACTCTTGGGCTTACGCGATTCTCTTGCCTCAGCCTCCCGAGCAGCTGGGACTACAGGCGCCCGCCACAACGCCCGGCTATTTTTTGGTTGCAGTTTGGCCGGGGCTGGGTTTGAACCCGCCACCCTCGGCATATGGGGCTGGCGCCCTACTCACTGAGCCAGAGGCGCCGCCCTGTATTTTCATTGTTACAAAGGGGTCGTGACCCACAGGTTGAGAACCACTGTTTATAGAAGGACAACTTTTTAGAGCTATTCCTCTGTCTGCAGCCCCTTTGAATAGCCATTTCGGAATACGCCAGAGACGTGGATTTTGGGGTATCATTTTTGTGTTGATTTTAAGGTTTAACATATATGACTAACGTGCTCCAAATCGTTCACACGACTTAGGCTACTATTTACTATTTAATGTTTAACTTTATAAAGGATGCAAAACCCCAAAGTCATCATGGCTGTATTTAAATGAACTCAGTGACAGTCTTTCTTTCCACTAATCTGTTGGCTTGAAATCTGACTTGAAGATAAAGTTGTTCTTTTTTTTTTTTTTTTTTTTTTCTCTTTTTCTTTTTTGTTTTTAAGTTGTTCTTTTTGATAAACAGAGAAAGATGGGGGACTTTGCATTGTAACGGGCCAGTAGTTCAAAATGCAAGTCTGCAATCCTTTATCTACAATTTTTATTAATTTATTTATTTTAATTTTTTTTTTTTTTTTTTTGTAGAGACAGAGTCTCACTTTATGGCCCTTGGTAGAGTGCCATGGCGTCACACGGCTCACAGCAACCTCTAACTCTTGGGCTTACGCGATTCTCTTGCCTCAGCCTCCCGAGCAGCTAGGACTACAGGCGCCCGCCACAACGCCCGGCTATTTTTTTTTTTGTTGTTGTTGCAGTTTGTCCCGGGCTGGGTTTGAACCTGCCACCCTCGGCATATGGGGCCGGCGCCCTACTCACTGAGCCACAGGCGCCACCCTATCCACAATTTTTAAATCTCTAAAGGGCTGAATACCAAACGTTTCCTCCCTATGTTTATGATATACTCATTTGGAAGCAAAGCCTATCTTTTTTTTTTTTTTTTTTGAGACAGAGTCTCTCTCTGTTGTCCCTGATAGAGTGCAATGGTGTCATGATAGCTTACTGCTCATGAACTCAGGCTGTCCTCTGCCTTGGCCTCCCAGAGTCCTAGGATTGTAGTCCTGTAGGCATGAGCCACCTCACCTGGCCTGCAAAGCTTATCTTGAACTGGTGTGTGGCTATTGATAGTCTTTACCACACAGTATAAATATTTATATGTTAAGACGTAGAAATGTGCTTTCTTATACATTTGATATGCTTGCTTAGTTCAGACCTTATTGCAGGTAGGACATAGGTTATGTAAAATTGTGAATTCCAGCTGGATGTCGTGGTTCACGCCTGTAAACCTAGCACTCCGGGAGGCTGAGGTGGGTGGATTGCTTGAGCTCACGAGTTTAAGACTAGCCTGAGCAAGAGTGAGACCCAGTCTCTAAAAATAGCCAGGGATTGTGGCTGGCATCCGTAGTCCCAGCTACGCGGGAGCCAGAGGCATCTTGAGCTCAAGCGTTTGAGGTTGCTGTGAGCTGTGAAGCCATGGCCCTCAACCCGGGATGACAAAGTGAGACTCTGTCTCAAAAAGAAAAAAAATGGCCAGGTGCAGTGTCTCACACCTGTAATCCTAGCACTCTGGGAGGTTGAGGCGGGTGGACTGCCAGAGCTCAAGAGTTCGAGACCAACCTGAGCAAAATCGACCCTGTCTCTACTAAAAATAGAAGAACTAAGGCAAGAGGTTTGTTTGAGCCCAAGAGTTTGAGGTTGCTGTGAGCTGTGATGCCACGGCATTCTACAGAGGGCGAAAAAGACTGTCTCAAAAAAAAAATAAATAAATAAAAAGGAACAATAAAGGAAAAAATATAAAATAAAATTGTGGATTTTCAAAAACATCTAATCCATAGGTCTGTGGATAAGGATTATGGACATGTATTTATAATATAGTGACCTAGGGGTTTCCATGCCAGAGAGAGTTCAGAAGGCAGGGGTACACACTCTGAGGGCTGCTGAAAGGCTTTGCAGGGTGATGTTTATGACATTGAATTCAGAACGATTGCTGGTTTTATACTCAGCCTTTGTGGCTTAGAAAATCTATTATGGAAGACTTAAATTAAGCGGGTTAAGTAGTGACCGTGTATAAATATGCCTTTGGGTTTGAATGCTGTTTCTCCTACTTAGTATCTGTGAGTCCACAGGCAAGTTACTTAAACCCTTCTCATTCTTTGATTCCTTGTTTATAAAATGGGTATAATAAAAGAGCCAATATTGTAAGATCAGTATTTAAAGCACTAGCACAGTATCTGGCATATAAATGCTCAGTAAATGATAACAAAAAGCTAAAGTTATGGATGTGTTTGACATAATAATATTCACTAAATGTACGTTGTGATCACCCTTGTATAAGCCAGTTTTCCATTTATTAATTCATAATAAGAAACTGTTAAGAAGACTGTGCATCTAACTAGTGCATTAGTACATTTACTCTCTTTTTAAAAGTTCTTACTAAATGGGCAGCCACGTTTGTGGAAGGGGTGCACAGTTCCCGTAGGTACTGTGTTACTAGGACAACACATGGCGTAGACAGAGCAAGCTCCTGTCCTGTCTCCCAGCTCTAAAAATCCATTTATTTGATATATTTTCCTCAGGGGACATTAGATATTAAACTGATAAGAATAGATAGTACAAGAGGCCGAGAAGTGACACATTTATATGGGATGCCAAGTTTATAAACAGCAGGAGACAAAAGGAGTTCCATGTTGTACATATTTGGTTGTGTCAGACATTGACACTGAGATAGGGTATCTCCATATTAGAAACATACCCATTGCCAGAGCTGAATAGATCTAATCTACAGGTCAACAAAAACTTTCATCCTGGGCTTCTGGTACTAGTTCTGGCCTTTTTCTAGTTCTGTTAATAATTTATTATTCTGGCTGGGTGTGGTGGCTAATGCCTATAATCCTAACACTCTGGGAGGCTGAGGCGGGTGAATTGCTTGAGGTCAGGAATTTGAGACCAGCCTGCAGAAAAGTGAGACCCTGTCTCTACTAAAAATAGAAAAACTGAGGCAAGGGGATTGCATGAGCCCAAGTTGGAGGTTGCCGTGAGCTATGACACAATGGCACTCTACCCAGGTTGACAGCTTGCGACTCTGTCTCCAAAAAAAAAAAAAAAAAAAAAACAAGAAAAAAATAATTTATTATTCTTTTTTTTTTTTTTTTTTTTTTTTTTTTTTAGAGACAGAGCCTCGCTTTATCACCCTCGGTAGAGTGCTATGGAGTCAAGCTCACAGCATCCTCCAACTCCTGGGTTTAGGCGATTCTCTTGCCTCAGCCTCCCAAATAGCTGGGACTACAGGCGTCTACCACAGCGCCCGGCTATTTTGTTGTTGTTGTTATTGTTGCAGTTTGGCTAGGGCTGGGTTTGAACCCACCACCCTTGGTATACGGGACCGGCGCCCTACTCACTGAGCCACAGGCACTGCCCTATAATTTATTATTCTTAATATGATGACTTCCAGGGTATTCCATCTCTTAATGATGGTCGTGTTAAATCTCTGTTCTGGTATATGAATAAGGGAGGACAGCCTGATTCCAGAATCTTGGAGAGACCTTCAATATCACTTTCACCTTTTTTAGTGATCCCATGTACTCTGCAAGGCTCTAACTATGGAATAAATAGAGACTAAATCTGCTGCTCAAAACGGGGCTATCAATAACTGAGGGGGAAGAAAGGGAGGGAGGGACAAGAGAGTTATCTATGATAACTTGGGTGAGAGATGGAGAAAGTTCTGCCATTATTGTGGGTCTGTGATTCCCCAAAGTTTTGTTGGTATAGTTTCCTAGCAGCGTGATGACATTTTGGGTTATTGAGTGTCCACAAGGCATTAACTAGTGAAGGTGCTCTAGTATATTAAATGCTATCAGGATGGCTTGAGGAGTCTGTCCCTTCTTAAATGGAAAGGAGACTACATGAGTGAGTATTGTTGCTGTCATTTCCTATTTGTAATTGCTGTAAGGAGTGTATCTGTGCGGAATTTTGGCAAGTAATATTTATTAATTTTTTATTGAGGTATAATTTCATCCTGTAAAACACAGAGATTTTAAGTGTATAGTTAAATGAGTCTTGACATTTGTTTATAACCTTTGTACCAACATCTCAATCAAAATATAGTGCATTCATGATTTCTTTTTTTTTTTTTTTTGGTAGAGACAGAGTCTCACCGTACCGCCCTCGGGTAGAGTGCCGTGGCGTCACACGGCTCACAGCAACCTCTAACTCTTGGGCTTATGCGATTCTCTTGCCTCAGTCTCCCGAGCAGCTGGGACTACAGGCGCCCGCCCCAACGCCCGGCTATTTTTTGGTTGCAGTTTGGCCGGGGCCGGGCTTGAACCCGCCACCCTCGGCATATGGGGCCGGCGCCCTACTCACTGAGCCACAGGCGCCGCCCGCATTCATGATTTCTATCTATATAGGTTACTTTGCTTGACAGGTTGCCCTATTTTCATGATTTCTATCTGTACACATTGGTTTGCTTGACAGTTTGCCCTCCCGTGTTCTAGGAATACATGGTGCAATGTAAAATACTGCGTAGGAGTGTAACCTCATATGCTCTTGGAAATGAACTAGTATGTCTCTCCATGCTAAAATAGTGTTTATGCTTATGTGAAAAGGAGGGGACCATGTTGGTATTTGTCCACATTTGTTTCTTCTACCATCAACTTATTAAATGTTTATTCTTTGCAAAGTTCCACATATCGGAGGTAGAAGATAGTATAGGTGGGGGGCCACAAGGATGAGTGAGAAACACTGCCCTTTGAGAGAGGTGACGAGGCGTTCACAGGCATAATTAAACAAGATAAGGGTAACAGGTGCCTCCAAAAAGGTAAGATGAAATACTACGTATTTGTAAGTTCAGGAGACCTCACTTTTAGCTGTGTGAGATTTGGAGCAATTCAGATGAAACTCTTTTTTTTTTTTATTTTTTTTTTATTTTTGGCCGGGGCTGGGCTTGAACCCGCCACCTCCGGCGTATGGGACCGGCGCCCTACCTGTTGAGCCACAGGCGCCGCCCTCAGATGAAACTCTTGCTTGATCTTTTTTTTTTTTTTTGGTAGAGTCAGAGTCTCAGTTTATTGTCCTCGGTAGCATGCCGTGGCGTCACACAGCTCACAGCAACCTCTAACTCCTGGTCTTAGGCGATTCTCTTGCCTCAGCCTCCCGAGTAGCTGGGACTACCGGTGCTTCCCACAAGGCCCGGCTATTTTTTGTTGTTGCAGTTTGGCCGGGGCTGGATTTGAACCCACCACCCTTGGTATATGGGGCCGGCACCCTACTCAGTGAGCCACAGGCGCCGCCCTTGAGATATTTTTAGTACTTAATATTATATGGTAGGAAATACTGGACTAATCTAAAAGTTTGTAGTCCTGTTGGAGATACAATTAAGTAGTTACAAACCAGTTATGGAGGTTCTACTGTATATATTTTTGTTTGTTCCACTGTGTATGTGCTAGTTTGTTTTTGCTGGGGCTGTCTGTGTATTATCACTAGAGTAGAGGGTGTTGTGTTTTGTCTCCGTGTGTGCAGTGTGTATAGAGGAGGCAGAGTTGATGACAGGAGTACTTGCAAGAAAGTTATGGCTGGTGAGAACAGGATTAGCGCAGATTTAAAGAAGATTTCTGTTGGCTGTATTTAAGGCAGAAGCAAGGAAGGAGCATGACCCTTGTGTTAAGTGACTTACCTGAATTTTATGAATGAGGAAACTAAAGTCAGAGATCCAAAGCGATATGGCCAGGGTCACATGCTAGCAAGTTGACAGATCTGGAATTCAAAGCCTTCTCTTTTTTACTCTACAGCCCGTGTTGTTTCATTAAGTTGAAATGATTTTGTGCATTTAAAGGAAGGATTTCATGTGAATGTATCTATAGCCTTAGAATCCTAAATAGTGATTATTTTGAGTTCTTAGTTTGATTTACTTTGAAACTTACATGACCATTCCACTGAAGATTTTTTTTTTTTTTGAGACAGAGTCTCACTTTGTCATCCTTGGTAGAGTGCTGTAGTGTCCTAGCTCACAGCAACCTCAAACTCCTGGGCTCCAGGCGACCCTCTTGTCCCAGCCTCCCAAGTAGCTGGGACTACAGGTACCTGCCACAATGCCAGGCTAATTTTTCTATTTTTAGTAGAGTCCAGGTCTTGCTCAGGCTGGTCTCAAACTCCCCAGCTCAGGCAGTCCACCTGCCTCGGCCTCCCAGAGTGCTAGGATTACAGGTGTGAGCCACTGCGACTGGCATCTGAAGTTTTTTTTTTTTTAATGTAGAGACAGAGTCTCACTTTATGGCCCTCGGTAGAGTGCCGTGGCCTCACACAGCTCACAGCAACCTCCTACTCCTGGGCTTAAGCGATTCTCTTGCCTCAGCCTCCCGAGTAGCTGGGACTATAGGCGCCCGCCACAACGCCTGGCTAAGTTTTTTTTTTTTTTAATGTGGTACACTAAAGCTCAGCTAAACTGGTACAACATATCCAGAGAATAACAATTAAGAGGCTTTATGTATTAGACTGTGATGCCCCTTTGTGAGAAGCATTTATATATTAAGTAGCTTTGAGGCTGAAATTCATCTAAGTAGTTGTTAGTGTGCCCTTACAATTATTTTTTCATGGGGATTTAAGAAATGGGTAGAACAGGCAGACGACTGGGAGTGAGGTGATTATGAGCTGTTCTCCAGAGAATGCAGGTCATCTCGTTGTTGTCATGAAAATGCTCTGATTTGGGATTTTTTTTTTTTTTTTTAAGACAGAGTCTCAAGCTTTCACCCTGGGTAGAGTGCTGTGACATCACAGCTCACAGCAACCTCCAACTCCTGGGCTCAAGTGATTCTCCTGCCTCCGCCTCCCAAATAGCTGGGATTACAGGCGCCCACCACAACGGCAGGCTATTTTTTTGGTTGCAGCCGTAATTGTTGTTTGGTGGGCCTGGGCTGGATTCGAATCCACCAGCTCAGGTGTATGTGGCTGGTGCCTTAGCCACTTGAGCCACAGGCGCCGAGCTGGGATTTTTTTTTTTTTAATTAGGTTTTTTATTGTTTTTTTTTCTTGGGGTGGACAGTGCTTCATCATCATAGCTAACTGCAACCTCAGACTCCTAGGCTTAAGTGATCCTCTGCCTCAGCCCCCAAGTAGTGGGGACTATATATATAGGCACATGGGCCACCTTGCTTGGGTAATTTTCTCTATTTTTCGTGGGGACCTGGTCTCTAACTTAATCCCAAGAATTAGGAATCCTCCTACCTGGGCCTCCCTGAGTGCTAGTATTACAGGTGTGAGCCTCTGGGCTAGGCCTAAACTAGTTTTTTTTTTTTTTTTTTTTGCAGTTTTTGGCCGGGGCTGGGTTTGAACCCGCCACCTCAGGCATATGGGGCCTGCGCCCTACCCCTTTGAGCCACAGGCGCTGCCCTAAACTACTTTTTTTTTTTTATATATATTTTTTTTTTGTAGAGACAGAGTCTCACCTTACCGCCTTCAGTAGAGTGCCATGATGTACACAGGACTCACAGCAACCTCTAGCTCTTGGGCTTCCGCGATTCTCCTGCCTTAGCCTCCCAAGCAGCTGGGATTACAGGCGCCCGCCACAACGCCCGGCTATTTTTTGGTTGCAGTTCAGCCAGGGCTGGGTTTGAACCCGCCACCCTCGGTATATGGGGCTGGCGCCTCACTCACTGAGCCACAGGCACCACCCCTTAAACTACTTTTTATTTTTTTATTTATTTATTTTTTTTGTAGAGACAGAGTCTCACTGTACCGCCCTTGGGTAGAGTGCCGTGGCGTCACACGGCTCACAGCAACCTCTAACTCTTGGGCTTACCGATTCTCTTGCCTCAGCCTCCCGAGCAGCTGGGACTACAGGCGCCCGCCACAACGCCCGGCTATTTTTTTTTTTTTGTTGTTGTTGTTGTTGCAGTTTGGTTGGGGCTGGGTTTGAACCCGCCACCCTCAGCATATGGGGCCGGCGCCCTACTCACTGAGCCACAGGCGCCGCCCTTAAACTACTTTTTAAACACACATTTTTACAACCAATTTCTTTCTTTCTTTTTTTTTCTTTCTTTCTTTTTTTTTTTCTTGAGACAGAACCTCAAGCTGTTGTCCTTGGTAGAGTGCTGCGACATCAGAGCTCACAGCAACCTCCAATTCCTGGGCTCAAGCGATTCTCCTGCCTCTGCCTCCCAAGTAGCTGGGACTACAGGCGCTCGCCATAACTCCTGGCTATTTTTGGTTGTAGCTGTCATTGTTGTTTTGGCGGGCCTGGGCTGGATTTGAACCCACCAGCTCAGGTATATGTGTCTGGCTCCTTAGCCGCTTGAGCCACAGGTGCCGAGCCATTTACAACCAATTGCAAATGCCGTGTTCCATGACAATTTTTGCATGATATTGTAATTCACAGATGAAAAAAAAATTTCTCCCCCTTCTCCCTGCAGGGTGATAGACCAGAAGGTTTATTTAAAAATAAAATTTAATAGCACTTTCAGTGATTATTGGCCCGTGCACAAGGCATTTTATTAAAGCAGCTCAAAGTTGAAATTATATTATTTTCTATTTAATTGTTATTTAATGGGTCCTTCATTGATAATTTTCTGATGAACTGCAGAGATTATAATTATACACTGTGATATTTGTCTAGGATAAAGCCTGTTTACTTTTAATTAGCATGGAGACAGTACTTAATACAATTTGTACTTTTTTTTTTTTGAGACAGAGTCTCACTTTGTCACCCTTGGTAGAGTGCTCTGGCATCATAGCTCAAAGCAACCTCAGATTCCTGGGCTCAAGCGATTCTCTTGCCTCAGCCTTCCGAATAGCTGGGACTATAGGCGCCTGCCACAACACCTGGCTATTTTTAGAGTCAGGGTCTTGCTATTGCTCAGGCTGGTCTTGAATCCATGAGCTCAGTCAGTCCATCTGTGAAGGTGCACAGTTCTCAGCACCCCCCAAAAGTGACTTTGTCTCATATGTGCTCCTTGTGGTATGAGAACGTAAGACGGGAAAATTCCATTCTCAGCTATAAGCGAGACTCTGGGGTTAATTCCTCCCTGCTTGCTAAAACAGCAGAGACGCAAGGGTTAATGCCTCTCTGCTTGCTGAAAAGGCCTTGAGAAATGATTCCCTGAGGTCCCTGCCAAGTCGTAGCTGGAGATTTAGCACCTGTCTGGAGCTGAACTGTTGCTCTTCATTCCCTAACTTCAAATTACACAAAAGTTTCATTTAATCTTTTAGGGAGGTGGACCAACAGAACAGACAGCCTGGTGTCCTTGTAGTCTATCTTTAAGTTAAATGCTCCAGACTTAGAAATGACGTGTACATGCTTTGTAACATTTATGTTGAGGAGAAATTTTTATGACAGTCTAAATTAATGCTTTTGTTCTTTATTCTTACTTATCTGAATAGTTTGGATATATAATACAGTGAATCAAGATGAACAATTGCTGTGGGCCTGAGCGAGCCCCCAGTCTTCCCTTAATTAATAAATATTCATTCTGTCTGCAGTGATACCTCTGTGTCGTTGATTGGGCTGGTGGATAGCAGCACACCTGCTTTGGACTCCCAGAGTACTAGGATTACAAGTGTGGGCCACTGCACCTGGCCACAATTTGTACTTTTTGTTAGGTCGTGGGCTTTTTAGCTCTTTTCCCTAAACTGCTCATTTGGGAATGTGTGTGTGGGGTAATAGTTGATGGGGCTTGGTGTGAGAGAGGGGGTGTGTCTCAGTCCTTTTGGGCTGCTATACAATACCACAAACTGGGTGGCTTGCAAACAACAAAATTTATTTCTCACAGTTTTGGAAGCTGAGAGAGCCAAGATCAATTTGTCGGCAGATTTGGTCTTGGTCTCGTGAAAGTACTTTCTTTTCATAGATGATGTCCTCTTGCTATCTCCTCACAGGGTGAAAAGAGAATGTGCTTTCTGGGGCCTCCCTAACAAGAGCACTTAGTCCATTACTGAGGGCTCCACCCTCACAACCAACCTAATTACCTCTCAAAGGCCCCATCTCCTAATGCCATCAACCTTGAGGGTTAGGGTTTCAACCTAAGAATTTTGGGGGCCAAAGACATTCAGTTCACTGCAGTTTATAGCCGGATAGATACTTGTGCCTCTCACATTAAGTAAGCTTGAAAAAAATATTTTTTAGTGGGCAGCACCTGTGGCTCAGTGAGTAGGGCACCAGCCCCATATACTGAGGGTTGAGGGTTCAAACCCAGCCCTGGCCAAACTGCAACAAAAAATAGCCGGGTGTTGTGGCAGGTGCTTGTAGTATCAGCTACTTGGGAGGCTGAGGCAAGCCAATTGCCTAAACCCAAGAGCTGGAAGTTGCTGTGAGCTGTGATGCCATGGTACTCTACTGAGGGTGACAAAGTCTCACTTGGTAGAGTGTGACAAAATATAAAATATGTTATATATGCCGCCGCGCGTTGTTACAGCTGCTGAAGCAGCAGCGGCCCCCGCTCCCGGGCACCCTTCCTGGGTCCTCGACCGCCAGCCCCGCACGAACAGTACAGGGGGCAGCAGGATGAATGTGGGCACAGCACACAGCGAGGTGAACCCGAACACGCGGGTGATGAACAGCCACGGCATCTGGCTGTCCTACGTGCTGGCCATCGGGCTTCTCCATGTCGTGCTGCTGAGCATCCCCTTCGTGAGTGTCCCTGTTGTCTGGACCCTCACCAACCTCATCCATAACATGGGCATGTACATCTTCCTGCACACAGTGAAGGGGACACCCTTTGAGACTCCAGACCAGGGCAAAGCAAGGTTGCTAACCCACTGGGAGCAGATGGACTATGGAGTCCAGTTCACGGCCTCTCGGAAGTTCTTGACCATCACACCCATCGTGCTGTATTTCCTCACCAGCTTCTACACCAAGTACGACCAGATCCATTTTATCCTCAACACCGTGTCCTTGATGAGTGTGCTCATCCCCAAGCTGCCCCAGCTCCATGGAGTCCGGATTTTTGGAATCAATAAGTACTGAAGGGACCACCCCTGTCCCTGCCCAGGCTGGCAGGGGAGGGGTAGGAAGGCCTGTGCTGTGATGCTGAAGACAGAAGGAGCCTCTGGACACTGCCAGAGATGGGGGCTGAGCCTCTGGGCCTGGTTTTCCCCTCATATCCCCCAGTAGCCAACTTGGAGTAGCTTGTAGTGGGGTTGGGGTTGGCCCCCTGGGTTCTTTTCTAACCCTTTCTAAGGGTTCTGACCCCTTATATATATATATATATATTTTTTTTTTTTTTTTAATCTTTTTGTTTGCCTTTTGAATAGAGACTTTGTGGGGGTCATGGAATGGGCTGGGCTCCTGGGCTGAGCATGCACCAGGAGGTCTTGACAGGAGGCCAGGGGAAGTACCCCTGCTCACTTGTTGCCCTCAGGCGGCTAAAGGACTTTAACTCCTGCCAGGGGAGCACAAGGGTGGTACAGCTTTGGGATTGTTTCACTTTAATTCTTAAATCTTTAGGATGACACTCAGTGTGTGCTTGTATGTATGAAAGCTGGTGTGTGAGGGGGTCTCACCCCTCTGGGTAGAGAGCTGTCTAATCCAAGTCTCAGGCTTTTGGCAGCTTCCCTACAACCCAGCCTGGGGTCTGGTTGGCTCTGGAGAAGGAAGATAGGGAAGAGTGTGGATGACTTGGTCCCAGAGGTGGGGTGACCAGGGCTGCTGCCCTCCTGGCCCTGGTGGGGTTAGGAAGTGGGGTGTGAGGAGGATAGTGAGTTGAGACTTAGAAGAAGGGAGTTGGATAGCAGCAGAGGATGGGTATAAGGGAGGGGTGAGGACACAAGCTAGTCTCCGTCTCCTCTCATATGAGCGGGGAGGGCAGCCCATTTGGAGGGTTAATTACTGGCAGAACAGTGATGGTGATAGGGAAGGGAGGCTGCGGTGTGGCTCGAAGCTCCTGGGCTGGGTGAGGGAGTGGACAAGGGAGCTAGAGGCCTGTGAGTCATTGTAAGCACAGGTCCAATCTGGCATTGCTTTCTGCAGTAGCGTGAAGGGCGTGGGGAAGCCTCGAGGGAAATGGGGGATGATGTGGTCCTCTGCAGCTCGTCACCCTGTAACTTCCTGTGCACACTGGCACTGGGGCAGGGCCTCTCATACAGTGTGCACCTGTGGGGCGCTCAGGCCACCTCTGCACAGGTCGGTGGGCTAGAGCAGGCCAGCGGAGGGAACAAGGAGTGGCCTGTGGAGGAGAAGGGTGGGCCCTGAGCCTCCCCAGTCCGACTAGGGGTGGTGTTACTAGGGTTGAAATGGAGAGGGACATGTGTCCTTGCCTAGGGGCCTGCAGGAGAGGAGGTCACTGGCCCTCGTGCCCCTCCCTCCACCCCATGTATCATAGGGAACTTTCACCTCAAAATCTTTCTAAGCAAAGTGTGAATAGGATTTTTACTCCCTTTGTACAGTATTCTGAGAAATGCAAATAAAGGTAACGTGTTCCCGTTTTAAAAAAAAATGTTATATATATATAGATATATATATTGTTTTTTTTTTCAGCTTTTGGCCAGGGACGTGTTTGAACCTACCACCTCCAGTATATGGGGCTGTCGCCCTACGCCTTGAGCCACAGTGCTGCCTTATATATATATTTTCTAGAAAGTTTCTGAAATTAATTTTAGCAAGGTAGATCCTGTGTTTTAACAAACTTTTATGACTCTTTCAGAACTTTATTATAATAAATGGAAAAAATATATATATTTTTGAGACAGAGTCTCACTCCTTGGGTAGAGTGCTGTGACATCATAGCTCACAGCAACCTCAAATTCCTGGACCTGAGCAATTCTCTTGCCTTAGCCTCCCGAGTAGCTGGAACTACAGGTGCCTGCCATAAAGTGCTCCTAGTTTTTCTATTTTTTATTTTTTGTAGAGACAGAGTCTCACTGTACCGCCCTCGGGTAGACTGCCATGGCGTCATAGCTCACAGCAACCTCTAACTCTTGGGCTTACGCAATTCTCTTTCCTCAGCCTCCCAAGCAGCTGGGACTACAGGCGCCCGCCACAATGCCCGGCCACCTTTTTGTTACAATTTGGCCAGGGCTGTGTTTGAACCCGCCACCCTTGGCATATGGGGCCGGCGCCCTACTCACTGAGCCACAGGCACCACCCTAGTTTTTCTATTTTTAGCAAAGACAGGGTCTCGCTCCTGCTCAGGCTGGTGTCTTAACTCCTGAGCTTGAGCAATCTACTTGCCTTGGCCTCCTGAGTGCTAGGATTATAGGTGTGAGCCATGGAGCCTAGCCAGGAACATTTTTTTCTCATTTTATTAATTTACTAATTTTCTCCACAAGATCCTTTATTCTACAGTCAGCAAAAAGCTGCTTTTGGTTGCTTAACCCCATTCTAGGTTACAGCTCAGCAGGGGCTTATACATGTGTTGATTGTCTACAAAATTAAATGATTTTCACAGTGGCAGAGTACTGAAGAAAATCTAGATAACCTTAAGGTGTTTACTGCCTTATGTGGTATTAGTTAGAATGTTGGATTCAGCCTTCCTTAGAAGTTTCTTTGAGGGGGAAAAGTACTGACTTTTTAAAAAAGATATAAATGTCAGAGAGGTATGAAGATGGTTGATAAAGGACAAAGGTTCTTTTCCTTGGAGAAAGGCTTAACAGACTTAGTAACAGACCAGCAGCTGTGAAATTGAGTTTGTCCTTGGGCAGCTAATTTAACAGCTCTGTTTCATTTTTCTGACCAACATGATCAAAGTAATAATAGAAGCTTTACCAGATTACTGTCTGTTGAGACAGTATATAAGGTTATAGGCTATATTAATGTAGTTTTAAATGGCTGTCTGCATTTATGTGTATCCTTCCTGTCATTCAGTCATTCAGCAAATATTTCTTGAGTCTCCATTGTACGGTAGGTCATTATTCTCCTAGAATTAGTAGGCCAGCGGGGGTGATGAACATTAAATAAGCAATTTCAGAACAGTCTAATTATAGTTTAAGTATTTGGCATGCTTTTAATTTTCATCTTTATTAATTTTATACTGAATGCACACAAGATATTCTGGACCAGGGGCAGGTTTCATAATAATAATGTGTTGGTCCACCTTTGCCCTGGTCCTTATTCCTAGGGCAGTGCTGTAAGAGTCATGTCAGTCATCCTACAGGAGGGATGAGGAAGAATGATTTTTCTTTTCTTATGAAGGGAAAGAAGTAACTATCCTCCTCCCTCTCCTGAAAGAGTCACTTAGGAAAGGTAATAAGCCTAAATCCTAAATAAAATCTCCCCAGGAGGTCAAGTTCTGGAGCTCCATTTCTTTCTTTCCTTTTTTTTTTGAGATAGTCTCATTTTGTCACCCTTGGTAGAGTGCTGTGGTGTCACAGCTCACAGCAACCTCAAACTCCTGGGCTTAAGTGATTCTCTTGCCTCAGCCTCCCAAATTTCTGGGACTACAAGTGCCTGCCACAACACCTGGTTATTTTTAGAGACAAGGTCTTGTTCTCGTTCAGGCTGGTCATGTACCTGTGAGCTCAAGCAGTCCACCAGCCTGGGCCTCCTAAGTGGTGGCATTAGAGGCGTGAGCCAGGGCGCCTGGCTGGAACTCCATTTCTTTTTATAGCAAATATCTAGGGAGACAGCTGTATCCTTTTTCTTGGGACCTTGGGGGCTTAGCCTAGCAGTAACTTTTTCAACTTCTCTGGGAAGAGAACTTTTTTTTTTTGAGACAGAGCCTCAAGCTGTTGCCCTCGGTTGAGTGCTATGACATCACAGCTCACAGCAACCTCCAACTCCTGGGCTCACGTGATTCTCCTGCCTCCACCTCCTAAGTAGCTGGGACTACAGGAGCCTGCCATACGCCCCGGCTTTTTTTTTTTGGTTACAGCTGTCATTGTTGTTTGGCCGGCCTGGGCTGGATTCAAACCCGCCAGCTCAGGTGTATCTGGCTGGCGCCTTAGCTGCTTGAGCCACAAGCACGGAGCCTTTTTTTCTTTTTTTTTTTTGAGACAGTCTCACTATGTCACCCTCCATACAGTGCTGTGATGTCATATCTCACAGCAACCTCAAACTCTTGGGCTTGAGCTATTCTCTTGCCTCAGCCCCCCAAGTAGCTGGGACTACCAGTGCCTGCCATAACACCTGGCTACTTTTTAGTTGCAGTTGTTGTTGTTGTCTGGCAGGCCCAGACTGGGTTCTAACCCACCAGGCTGTGTGTATGTGGCTGGCACCCTAGCCACTGAGCTACAGGTGCCAAGCCTGGGAAAAGAATTTTTTATTATCCTTTCAGATCAGAGGAAAACAAAAGATCTAATCCTTATGGTATGTGGAAAGATTGCTTTGGCTCTAGGGCTTTTTAAAATCCATGCAGTTTTTTTTTTTTGTTTTTTTGTTTTTTTGGAGACAGAGCCTCAAGCTGTCGCCCTGGGTAGAGTGCCATGGCATTACAGCTCACCGTAACCTCCAACTCCTGGGCTCAAGCGAGTCTCCTGCCTCTGCCTCTGCCTCTGCCTCCCAAGTAGCTAGGACTACTGGCGCCCGCCACAACGCCTGGCTATGTTTTTTTTTTTTGGTTGCAGCCGTCATCGTTGTTTGGCAGGCCCGGGCTGGATTCGAACCCGCTACCTCAGGTGTATGTGGCTGGCGCCTTAGCTGCTTGAGCCACGGGCGCCGAGCCACATTTTTTTTTCTTTTGAGACAGTCTCACTTTGTCACCCTCAGCAGAGTGCTGTGGTGTCATAGCTCACAGCAACCTCAAACTTTTGCGTCTCAGCCTCCCGAGTAGCTGAGCAGACTACAGGTGTCTGCCACAATGCCCATCTAGTTTTTCTATTTTTAATAGTGGTGGGGGTTCTTGCTCATACTCAAACTGGTCTCGAACTCCTGAGCTCAAGCAGTCTACCTGCCTTGGCCTCCCAGAGTGCTAGGATTACAGGAGTGTGTGTGTGGGCGCTCTGTTTTTGTTCCCATAATAGTATAGTGTAGGTGGGTAATTTGTAAGATAAAGAAGTTTATTTTGGCTCATACTTCTGGAGGCTGGAAGAGCATGGTACCAGTACCTATTCAGCTCCTGGTGAGGGCCTTCTTGCTGCTTGATGATATAGCTCAGAGCATCACATGGTGAGAGAGCAAGAGTTTTGATCCCAGCTACTTGGGAGGCTGAGATAGGGGCATCAATTGAGCCCAGGAGTCTGAGGCTGCAGTGAGAACCAGGATTGTGTCACTGCACCCTCACCTGGGCAGCACAGCAAGACCCCATCTCTGAGGAGGAGGACTGATACAACATAGGGAGTGGATTAGGGAGATTTGGAGTAGGTTGGTTGATAGTAGAGATTGGGTTAGGATAGATGTGAGAGATTTGTAAAAGTCAGAAATGAGGGAAGTTTGGATGGAAGAACAGACAGGATCACGTTGAGTTTGAAATGCCTGTGAGAAAGCCCAGTAGGGATGTGCTAAGGGCGTATGTGCAGCATGATGGGAGCATGCAGAAAATGTGAAATAGCCTTTGCTGAGAATTGGAGAGCAAGTCTACTGATGAATTATTTTCTGCTATTCCCTCTGTCTGGAACTTTCTCCTTGGAATTGTTTACATGGCTTATCTTCTGGTTTAGATCTCAGCTCAGTATCAACTCCTCAGTGTTTTTTCAGACCACCTAAGTTATAGTACAACTTCTTCCCCAAGCAATAATTTTCTAATCATCTGTGCTGTGGTTCGAATGTGTCCCTCAGAATTCATGTGTTGAAAATTTAATCCCCAGTGCACCAGTGTTGGGAAGTGGGGCTAGGGGAGGTGTTCAGGTCATGTGGCCCTGCCCTCACGCATGGTGAATGCCGTTACAATAAGGGCTGTCTCTCTGGCACTCTTTGCCCTTCTGCCTTGTGATGAGGCAGCAAGAAGGCCCTCAGCAGATGCTGGCGCCTTGATCTTGGACTTCTCACCTTAAGAACTGTAAGAAAATAAATTTGCTATAATTTAACCACTCTCAGGTATTCTGTTATAGAAGCCCAAAGTGGACTACGATAATCTCTGTTTTATTTGGTTCTTTTTTTCTTTTCTTTTTTTTTTTTTTTGTAGAGACAGAGTCTCACTTTATGGCCCTCAGTAGAGTGCCGTGGCCTCACACAGCTCACAGCAACCTCCAACTCCTGGGCTTAAGCGATTCTCTTGCCTCAGCCTGCCGAGTAGCTGGGACTACAGGCGCCCGCCACAACGCCCGGCTATTTTTTGGTTGCAGTTCGGCCGGGGCCGGGTTTGAACCCGCCACCCTTGGTATATGGGGCCGGCGCCTTACTGACTGAGCCACAGGCGCCGCCCTTATTTGGTTCTTAATACTTTTCATCACTTGAAATTATTTTGTTAATTATTATTATTATTATTTTTTTGAGGCAGAGTCTTACTTTGTTGCCCTGGGTAGAGTACCGTGGCGTCACAGCTCACAGCAACCTCAAACTCTTGATCTTAAGTGATTCTCTTGCCTCAGCCTCCCAAGTAGCTGGGACTACAGGTGCCTGCCACAATGCCTGGCTATTTTCTTTTTTGTTGCAGTTGTCATTGTTGTTTAGCTGGCCCAGGCCAGTTTCAAACTTGCCAGCCCTGGAGTATGTGGCCAGTGCCTTAACCACTGGGCTACGGGTGCCGAGCCAATGTTAATTTGGTTTTCTTAGGTGAAAAAGCTATTTGAATCTTTTACCCATTTAAAAATTGTTTCTTTTTTTGTTGTTGAATTATGAATTTTTTATATATCTTTATATATCCCTTATGAGATAGCTATATGAGTTGCAAATATTTTCTCCCCTTCTATGATTTGTTTTTTCACTGTTTTGATAGTGTCCTTTGGTGCACAAATGTTTTTAATTTTAATGATGTCCAACTTACGGATTTTCTTTTGTTGTTTGCACTTTTGGTGTGTTGTCTAATGAACCATTCCCTAATCCAAGGTCACGAACATTTACACTTTTTTTTTTCTAAGAGTTTAATAGTTTTAGCTTCTATGTAATTTAGGTCTTGGATTCATTTAGAGTTAACTTTTTTATATGGGGTAGTATAGGGCTCCAACTCTATTCTTTTGCATATGGCTATGTCCATTTGTTTTAGCATCATTTGTTGGAAATACTATTCTTTCCTTGTTGGTTGGTCTTGGCAGTCTTGCAAAAAAATCAATTCAGGCTCCATGCCCATAGCTTAGTGGTTAGGGCGACGGCCACATACAGTGGGGCTGGTGGGTTGGAACCTGGGCAGGGCCTGCTAAATAAAAATAACAAAAAAATAGCCGGGCGTTGTGGCGGGCGCTTGTAGTCCCAGCTACTGGGAGGCTGAGGCAAGAGAATTGCTTAAGCCCAAGAGTTTGAGGTTGCTGTGAGCTGTGACACCATAGCAGTCTACTGAGGGTGACATAGTAAGACCCCTTCTCAAAAAAAAAAAAGAAAAAAAATCATTTGACCCTAAACGTATGGGTTTATTTCTGGACTTCCAATTTTATTGTATTGATCTTTACATATATTCTAACGTCAGTACCCTACTTATTTATTTTTGGTAAGAGATTGCCTATGCTGGAGTATAGTGGTACTGCAGCTCACTGAGCCTTGGACTCCCGGGCTCAAGCCATCCTCCTACCTCAACCTCCTGAGTAGCTGGGATTAGGTGTGAGCTTCCACGTCTGGCCCACACATCAGGCCATTATAGTTTTGTATTAAGTTTTAGAATTGAGAACTGTGAGTCCTCCAACATTGTTCTTTTTTTGAAGGCTATTTTGACTATTCTGGGTCCCTTGATTTACACTGAATATTAGGATCAGCTTGCCAATTTCTGCAAAAAAAAAAAAAAAAAAAGCATCTGGGATTTAGTTAGGAATTATATTGAATCTGTGAATCAATTTGTGGAATGTTGCTATTTTAACAATGTTTAGTCTTCTATTGCATGGACATGAGATGTGTTTCCATTTTCCATTGCCTTCAAATGTTGTTTTGTAGTTTTCTTTAAGTTTAAAAAAATTTTCTTTTCTTTTTTTTTTTTTGTAGAGACAGAGTCTCACTTTACTGCCCTTGGTAGAGTGCCGTGGCGTCACACGGCTCACAGCAACCTCCAGCTCTTGGGCTTACATGATTCTCTTGCCTCAGCCTCCCGAGTAGCTGGGACTACAGGCACCCGCCACAACGCCCGGCCATTTTTTGGTTGCAGTTTGGCCAGGGCCGGGTTTGAACCCGCCACCCTCGGTAGATGGGGCCGGCGCCCTACCGACTGAGCCACAGGCGCCGCCCCAGTATTTTATTTTTTTGATGCTATATTATAAATGGAATTGTTTTCTTTCTTTTTTTTTTTTTTTTAACTTTTGGCCGGGGCTGGGTTTGAACCCTCCACCTCCAGCATATGGGGCCGGCCCCCTACTCCATTGAGTCACAGGGGCCACGGGAATTGTTTTCTTTTTTCTTTCTTTCTTTTTTTTTTTTTTTGTTTAGAGACAGAGTCTCACTTTATTGCCCTCGGTGGAGTGCTGTGGCATCACAGCTCACAGCAACCTCCAACTCCTGGACTTACGTGATTCTCTTGCCTCAACCTCCCTAGTAGCTGGGACCACAGGCACCCACCACAATACCCGGCTATTATTTTGTTGGAGTTTGACCAGGGCCAGTTTTAAACCTGCCACTCTCAGTATATGGAACTGGCGCCCTATCCACTGAGCTACAGGCGCCACTCTGGAATTGTTTTCTTAATTTCATTTTCAGATTATTCCAAGAGTGTACTAGTACAATTTGTTTTTATATATCAAACTCGTATTTTAAAACTTTCATGAACTTGTTTATTCTAATAGTTTTGTGTGTGTATTCTTTAGGATATTCTGTATGTAAGATTTTCTATATCTCATCTGAAAGTAGAGATAGTTTTAGTTCTTCTTTTCTAATCTAGATGCCTTTTATTTCTTTTTCTTATCTATTTCCCTGGCTGGTACCTCCAGTATAGTGTTGAGTAGGAATGGCAAAAGGGAATATCCTGCCAGGTGTGATGGCTCACGCCTGTAATCCTAGCACTCTGGGAGGCCAAGATAGGTGAATTGCCTGAGCTCATGAGTTCGAGACCAGCCTGAGGGAGAATGAGACCCCGTCTCTAAAAATAGCCGAGCATTGTGGCAGACACCTGTGATCCCACCTACTCAGGAGGCTGAGGCAAGAGAATCACTGGAGTCCAAGAGTTTGAGGTTGCTGTGATGCCATGGCATTCTACTGTGGGTGACAAAGTGAGACTCTATCTCAAAAAAAAAAAAAAAAAAAAAAAAAACAACAGAGAGAGAGAGAGAACACCCTTGTCTTGTTCCTACTCTTAAGCAAACGCCTTTTTTTTTTTAGACTGAGTCTCGGCCTGTCGCCCCCCCCCCCCATAGAGTGTGGTGGCATCATAGCTCACAGCAACCTCCAACTCTGGGCTTAAGTGATTCTCTTGCGTCAGCCTCCCGAGTAGCTGGAACTACAGGGGCCCACCACAACACCTGGATATTTTTTGTTGCAGTTGCCACTGCTGTTTTAGCTGGCTGGGGCCGTGTTTGAACCTGCCACCCTCCGTATATGGGGCCGGCGCCCTACCCACTGAGCCACAGGCGCCGCCCTAAGCAAAATGCTTTTATTTTATTTTACTTTTTGTCTTTTTTGAGACAGAGTCTTATTCTGTGCCTATCTCACAGCCTAACCCACAGCAACCTCAAAGTCCTGGGTTCAAGTGTTCCTCTTGCCTCAGACTCCTAAGGAACTGGGACTAGACTACAGGTGCCCAGCTATTTTTTTTTTTCTCTTTTTTTTTTTAGTAGAGACAGGGTCTTACTCTTGCTCAGGCTGGTCTTGAACTCCTGAGATCAAGCAATCCTTCTACCATGGCACTCCCAGAATGCTAGATTACTGGTGCAAGTCACTCTGCTTGGCCTTAAGTGTAAAGCTTTTAGACTTTCACCATAAGGTGTGAGGGTACTTGTGGGTTTTTTTTTTTTTTTGTAGAGACAGAGTCTCACTTTACCATCCTCGGTAGAGTGCCATGGTGTCACACGGTTCACAGCAACCTCCAGCTCTTGGGCTTACATGATTCTCTTGCCTCAGCCTCCCGAGTAGCTGGGATGACAGGCGCCCGCTACAACGCCCGGCTATTTTTTTGTTACAGTTTGGCCAGGGCTGGGTTCGAACCCACCACCCTCGGTATATGGGGCCGGCGCCCTACTCATTGAGCCACAGGCGCCGCCCTACTTATGGGTTTTTTATAGATGCCCTTTATCAGGTTGAAGAAGTTCCCTTCTATCCCTAGTTTGTTGAGTGTTTTTATTACGAAAAGGTGTTAGCTTTCTTTTTCCCCAATTGCCTTTTTTGTGTCTTAAGATTGTGGTTCCCAACCCCTGGGCCGTGGACTGGTACCAGTCTGTGACCTGTTAGGAAGCAGGCTGGACAGCAAGTGAATGGTGAGCAGGCGAAGCTTCATCTGTATTCACAGCCACCCCCATCCCCATCATACCTGAGCTCTGCCACCTATCAGATTAAGTGGTGGCATTAGATTCCCATAGGAGTGTGAACCCTGCTGTAGGTCGTGCATGTGAGGGATCTAGGTTTACATGCTCCTTATGAGAACCTTATGATCTGAGGTGGTGCTGAGGTGGTGATGCTAGCTCTGGGGAGAGGCTGCAGAGAGGTTTGACTGCACAGAGACCACAATAAGTCAATTGCTTGCAGACTCATATCAAAACCACCCTCCCTCTACACCCTGGGTGGGTGGAAAAATTGTCTTCCATGAAATCTGTTCCCTAGTGCCAAAAAAGGTTTGCTGTTTTAAGATGATTATATGATTTTTGTTCTTTATTAGTATGGTGTATTATATTGAGTCATTCATTTTTTTTTTTTTTTTTGAGACAGAGTCTCACTATGTCATCCTCAGTGGAGTGCTGTGAAATCACAGCTCACAGCAACCTCCAACTCTTGGGCTTAAGTGGTTCTCTTGCCTCAGCCTCCCAAGTAGCTGGGACTACAGGCGCCTGACACAATGCTCGGCGGTTTTTTTGGTGTACTTGTCATTGTTGTTTAGCAGGCCCGGGCCAGGTTTGAACCGACCAGCCCTGGTGTATGTGGCCGGTGCCCTAACCACTGACCTATAGGTGCCTAGCCTATATTGATTGATTCTTGTATGTTGACCCAACCTTGTGTTCTTGGGATAAATTCTACTTAGTTATAAGATATAATTCATTTTATATATTGCTGTATTAGGTTTGCCAGTGTTTTGTATCTGTATTCATAATAGACATTGCTTTTTCCCCTGTGATTTCTTTGTCTGGTTTTGGTATTAGAATAATACTGCCTTTATGGAAAAATGGGGACATGTTTCTATATTTTGGAAGAGAAAGAGAAAATCCTTTTATGAAGGATTGTTTTTAATTCTTTAACATATTAGCTGCCACATGAGTTATGAACTGTTTTTCATGTTCTCATGTTACTTTTTGTATTATTTTCAAGTTTTTATTTTTATTTTTATTTTTTTTGTGATTTTATAATTTTATTTGATATGTCTGAAAATCACCAGTTCTCATCCACGTTGACTGTCTGTAGATTTTTGAAAGTAGTAACAGGTACATAGGTAACCAAAGTATAGAGCTTGTTTGGTGAATCTTCATCTTCATTGCATTTTCTGGATAACCGCACATGGATACGGTTTGGGAAATTCCTTATGCCTTTGGCCCAGACAGCTTTGTTAAGCCTGGTATCAATGCGCACATCTGAAATTCCCATCTCTTTCCTGGCAAATTTCCTGATCTCTTTGAGTGCCCGAGGGGCACGCTTCTTGAAGTTCACTCCATGGATGCACTTGTGAATATTGATAGTGTATTCTCGAGTCACCACCTAGTTGATGGCAGACTGGCCCTTCTTCTTCTCGCCACCCTTCTTTGTGGGAGCCATTCTGCAGGGCCCAGGTTGGAAAGAAAGAGGGCGCAGGATTGTGGGAGGAGGAAAGCGGTGGGTGCAAGTACAACTTCTGGGTCGTCTCAAGTTTTTATATTTTTATTTATGTATGTCTTTGGATCATTTTGTTTTCAAAGTTTTTTTTTTTGTTGTTGTTGTTGCAATTGCCATTGTTGTTTAGCTGGCCTGGGTTGGGTTGGAACCCACCAGGCTTGGTGTGTGTGGCTGGCACCCTGTGCTACGGGTGCCAAGCCATGCCTGGCTATTTTTTTTTTCCATTTTTTTGTGTTTTTTTTTGGCTGGGGCTGGGTTTGAACCTGCCACTTCCAACATATAGGGTTGGCACCCTACTCCTTTGAGCCACAGGAGCCACCCATGCCTGGCTATTTTTATTTTTTTATTTGTTTATTTTTTTTGTAGAGACAGAGTTTCACTTTATGGCCCTCGGTAGAGTGTCATGGCATCACACAGCTCACAGCAACCTCCAACTCCTGGGCTTAAGCCATTCTCTTGCCTCAGCCTCCCAAATAGCTGGGACTACAGGCGCCCGACACAACACCCGGCTACTTTTTTGTTGCAGTTCGGCCGGGGCCGGGTTTGAACCCGCCACCCTTGGTATATGGGGCTGGTGCCCTACCGACTGAGCCACAGGTGCCGCCCTGTTTTCAAAGTTTTAATTCTATTTTTGGAATAAAACACTGTGACCCCAAGGGGAAAAAAAAAATTTTTTTTTTTGAGACAGTCTCACAGCTCACAGCAACCTCAAACTCTTGAGCTTAAACGATTCTCTTGCCTCAGCCTCACAAGTAGCTGGACAGCAAGTGAGTGGTGAGTAAGGGAAGCTTCATCTGTATTCATGGCCACCCCCATCCCCAGGTGAGTTCTGCCACCTGTCAGATAAGTGGTGACATTAGATTCCCATAGGAGTGTGAACCCTGCTGTAGGCTGTGCATGCAAAGGATCTAGGTTTGCATGCTCCTTGTGAGAACCTAGTGCCTGATGTTCTGAGGCAGAGCTGAGGTGGTGATGCCACAATGCCACAACACCCAGCTATTTTTTTGTTGCAGTTGTTGTTTTTAGCAGGCCTGTATGTGGTGGGTGCCATAACCACTATGCTACGGGTGCAGAGCTGGTTTTTCTATTTTTGGTAGAGTCGGGGTTCTCACCCTGGCTGAGGCTGGTCTCCAACTACTGAGCTCAAGCAATCTACCGCCTTGGCCTCCCTGGGGGCTAGGATTATAGGCGCGAGTCACCATGCCCAGCAAAAATTTTCTTTTTTGTGTATCGCAGTCAGTGTGTGAAACATTTGATAGAATTTACCATCTGGGCCTGTGCTTTCCTTTGTTAAGTTTTTCATTACTAACTCAATATTTTTTGCTTGTCATTGATCTATTCAGATTTTGTTCCTATCATCTAGGTTATCTAATTTGTAGTTTATTATTCCTTTAGAATCTTTTTATTCTGTAAGATTGTAATAATGTCTCCCTTTTCATTCCTAATTTTAGTAGTTTGAGGCCTCCTCCCCTTTTTCTTGGTCATTCTAGCTAATGGTTTGTCAAATTTGTTGATCTTTTTTTTTATTTCACTTTATCACCCTCAGCAGAGTGGTGTGGTATCACATGGTTCACAGCAACCTCCAACTCCTGGGCTTAAGCGATTCTCCTGCCTCAGCCTCCCCAGTAGCTGGGACTACAGGCGCCCACCACAACGCCTGGCTATTTTTCTGTTGCAGTTTGGCGGGGGCCGGGTTTGAACCCGCTACCCTCAGTATATGGGGCTGGTGCCCTACTCACTGAGCCACAGGTGCCACCCTGTTGATCTTTTTAAAAGGACAAACTTTTTTGTTTCTTTGATTTTTCTCTATTTTTCTGTTTTCTGCTTTCATTTCATTTCTTTTCTAATCTTTATTTTTTCCTTTGTTCTGCTTGTTTTAGGTTTAGTTGCTGTACTTTGCATAGTTTTTTTCTCCTTTTTAGTTAATACTTTAGCATCATTATATTTTGTGTAGGTTTTTTTTTTTGCATTTTTTGGCCGGGGCTGGGTTTGAACCTGCCACCTCTGGTATATGGGGCCAGCACCCTACTCCTTTGAGCCCCTCGCGCTGCCCCTTTGTGTAGTTTTTTAAAGTAGAAGATTAGGTTGATGATTTGAGATTTTTCTCTTTTTTTACTTTATTTTTTAAAATATAGAATGCTTCATGGATTTTTATGTCACCTGTCAATAGAAAAGAACTGAAAGTCTGTAAAATAATTTAAAGAGGTTTATTCTGAGCCAAATATTTGCAACCATAGCCCAGAGACCCATGCCTATGAAACCTTGAGCAAGTGGTCTTTGTGTGGTTGGGTTACAGTTTGGTTTTATGCATTTCAGGGAGTCAGGAATTACGTGTAGAATCATAATTCAATACATGGATGATGTACATTGGTATGGCTTGAAAAGGCAAGACATCTTATTACAGCTTGTAGGTGGATTTAAGATTCTTTGCTTTGTTATTGGATAGATTGAAGATTTATCTAAAGGCTTGAAATGTTTTAAGTTATAGGAATTTGTTAATCAGAAACAAGCCACTAGACCTAAAGTGAACATACACCTAGACTGCGAAGTAAATTGATGACCTGCAGGTGTAGTTTAAGCTTTGTCTTGTATGTCTTAGGCTTGTTAATGAGTTACAAAGGATATCTCTACCAGGAAGGGAGGCCTGACAGGCATGTCTGATCTCCCTTCTCAGGGTCAGCAACTCAACTTTCCAGTATTTCTCAGGTTTCCTTGGCTAAGAGGAGGTCCATTCATTGACCTGAGGATGCTTAAGATTTTATTGTAGGTCATACATCTTTGCACAGGGGCTATGCTAGTCTTCTCTATCATTCCTGTTTTGGTATATGTGCTGCCAAAATAAATTCAGATCTTTTTTTTGTAGAGACAGAGTCTCACTGTACCGCCCTCGGGTAGACTGCTGTGGAGTCACACGGCTCACAGCAACCTCTAACTCTTGGGCTTACGCGATTCTCTTGCCTCAGCCTCCCGAGCAGCTGGGACTACAGGCGCCCGCCACAACGCCTGGCTATTTTTTTGTTTTTGTTGCAGTTTGGCTGGGGCTGGGTTTGAACCCGCCACCCTTGGCATATGGGGCTGGCGCCCTACTCACTGAGCCACAGGCGCCACCCTGAGATCTTGTTTTTTAATGTAGGCATTTACAATAGCATTATATTGTATTTGTGGTACTTTGAAAACATTAATGCAAATTGTAATCTGAATCAGTACTTTGGGATTAGATGATTAGTGTAAAGATTCTTGGAAATAATTTTTGATCGCAAGACTTGCTGTAATAGGTAGGACTTTCTACCCTTGCAGACAGAGTCTTACTGTGTTGCCGTTGGTAGAGTGCTGTGGCATCCTAGCTCACAGCAACCTCAAACTCTGGAGCTTAAACGATTCTCTTGCCTCAGTCTTCCAAGTTGAGACTACAGGTGCCGGCCACAACACCCAGCTATTTTAATTTTATTTATTTAGTTTTTTTTGAGACAGAGCCTCACTATGTCTTGACCCTGATAGAGTGCAATGGCATCACAGCTCACAGCAACCTCAAAGTCTTGGGCTTAAGAGACTCTCTTGCCTCAGCCTTCTTTTTTTTTTTTTTTTTTTTTTTTTTTTTTGAGACAGAGTCTGTTGCACTTGGTAGAATGCTATGGCGTCAAAGCTCACAGTAACCTCAAACTCTTGGGTTTAAGGGATTCTCTTGCCTCAGCCTCCCAAGTAGCTGGGACTACGGTGC